>NC_089978.1:20436531-20755865 GCF_036417845.1 Apteryx mantelli | reverse complement strand
ATACTTGTTTGTTCTTTGCGTTTGAGAGTAGATACAAAGATAATCATGAATGGTGAGATATATGCAGAGATTTTCATCGGAAAAGGCTTAAATGGGCTATAACTCTGCAGCTTAGGATGGATGTGACAGAAAAATGATAGTTTTCTATGAGAATGCAGTCAGGCATGATTGCTCATTCCTTTTAAATAGCTTAAGAACCAGAAGCACCTGATGAAATGATCAAATGACAGATTTAAATTAAGTATGAGGAAATACTTTTGGAAACAATCCATAACTTAATAATACAAATTAATTTCTACAGAAGTATAAATGTATTAAAATACGATCAGTCAGTTTTATGGTTCATGAATTAGACCAGACAAACTATTAAATAGGGTGATGCAGACGTGATCTCTAGCTTTGTTGGCCTCTAAATGCTGATAGGTAGGGAGTATAGTGAGGGAAGTACCATTCCACACTTGCCTGTTTTTGTATATTTTCTCTAAACATCCACTTTTGGTCACAGTAAGAGATAAGGCCAGTTTTCTCAAATTATCTTATGGTATGAACCAGTATTTATTGTTTTTTTCCACATTAGTAGCATTCTGACCCAAAGAAAACAACAAAGGTCTAATGCAAAGTTAACATTGTAGAGTAATAATGTGATATAGTGCCTCTTGTCTGAGAGAACTAAATTCAGCTGTAGCACAAGACGATTCAGTATATATACAAGTAAAATTTGTACACACATACTTATTTCAGGGGTGTGATTAGTTTCTCATCCATGGTTTAAATCCAGTTCATGACACCAATGACTAGACTCATCATCTATTGGATAGCATCAGTAAAATACATTTTGAGTCTTAGTGTATCACCTGGTTGGAACAATATCCCAATTGACATTTTGGCTGATCTGTTAACTTTAGCAAAGATGACCCTGTTTGATTTGAAATTGGGAAAAACATTCATTGACATGAAAATATAATCCTTATTATATAGACTGAAGGCCTGCTGATGAAGTGCAGTGGGGAATCTTAAGAGCAGTTAAAGCAAAGGCCTGTGTTTCCAATAATAGGTGTTCTGGCACCTTACTAAATTCAAGCAAGAGTTTGTTTGTGAATACTTATAATGTGTCTCAAATTCATACCATTTCAGAGAATATTTAATGAAAATTTATGACATACATTAATCAAAGGACAAAGAAAAAGAACTCAAGCATTTTCCAATGTCTGTTTGTCTTCTGTGAAGGAGGGGCTTTGCTGGAGTTTCTCTCCATGTCACTCTCTCCCATTTCTTCAGTCACACTTGTCAGACTGAAATAATGAGTGAAGGCTCTTACCTCTAAATCACATATATTCCAGGAATCACTGGAGTTCTAAGTGGAAAATATGAAGCCTGTTCTTCTAAACTGAACAACATACACAGTCAGAATGGAACAGCAGAGCAGTGGCTAAAACAAGGAAAAAAACAAATTTAAACGTTTCAAGCAGACTTCAATCAAAATCATGGAAAATGCTAGGTTAGTATCAGAAATGCTAGAATTTTTTCTGAGTGTACTTCAATGTATTTACAAAGGGGAACTCAATCACATTTCAGGCAAAGTTGATCTATTCAAACTTGGCGGTTTTTTTAAGTCTTTCCAAACAGGTCACCAAGAGTCCTGGCCGTATATTTTGAACCCCCAAATCAAGTTGCTCATATCCTGTAGTTGCTAATGGATTCAGGAAATAGCCTACAGTTGGTTGAAAGGGTATAGTGTTTTTTTTTTTTTTAAGTGGAAATTATTTCACTTTTGAAAAACATCCATCTCATATGGGGTTCTGAATGGAGTTTGCAGTTGGGGAATGTCATTAATATATGAGAGGTAAGTTTGGTTCAACAGTTTCTGATTGTGGACTGAAGGGAGATTACTGAGCATGTAAAACTAAAGAACTATGGTGTTTGTGAAGGTATAGGTGGGAAGAAAGGACTTAGGAGAGAAAGCTTGATTAAAAAAAATGTATTCAGCCCTGCCCAAAATACTCTGCTGAAATATCTACTGTTTTTTGTGAACAAGATTTTGCTAAATAGTGGGTATTATCACACAGAATTCCCCAGGTGGAATAAAGATATCTTCATGGTTCTTGCAAGGCTATTCATTGCTTCCTCTCCTTTTAAAATATATTTAAATCATAGACTCATTCAGTCTGGAAGAGGCCTCAGGAGGTCTCCAGTCCAATCTCCTGCTCAAAGCAGGGTCAGCTAGGTTGCTCAGGGCTATCCTCATAGTGAATGTTTTTTCCTTATATCCAGTCAGAACCTTCTTTCTTTCGATTTATGACCATTGTTTCTTGTTGTCCTTCCATGTATTTCAGTAAAGAGCCTGGTTCAATCTTTTCTGTAATCTCATAGGCACTGACAGGCTGCTATTATGGCCCCAGGGCTATCTCTTCTCCGGGCTGAACAACCCTGGCTCCCTCAGCCTCTCTTCACAGGGCACATGCTCCAGCCTCCGACCATCTTGATGGCCCTCCTCTGGACTCACATGATCATCCTTCTTGTTCTGTGAGTCCAAAACTGGACACAGTATTCCAGAGATAGTCTTAGGAGTGCTGAATAAAGGGAATCACTTCCCTTGATCTACCAGCTACATTCTTGTGAATACAGCCCAGAATGGTGTTATCTTTCACTGTTGCCAGGAAACTTTGCTGACTTGTATTTAGCCGCATGTCGTATAGGACCCCCACATTCTTTTTAGCAGAGCTGCTTCCTGGCCAGGCAGCCCCACCAATACAAATCGTGCAGCAGGTTAGTCTATCCCAGCTGCAGGACTTTGTATTTGTCCTTGTTCAATGTCATGAAGTTCCTGTCAGCCAATTCTTCTATCCTATTCAGATCCCTCTGAATGTCAGTCCTGCTCTCAGGCATATTGATTGCAGCCCTCAGCTTGATGTCACCCACAGACTTGATAGCAAGCACTCAATCTTCTCTGCCAAGTCTTTGTTAATAATATTGAACAAAACAGGGTTCGGGATAGAGTGGGATAGGGGAACTTGTAACTGACCTCTACATAGAGGCTGAACTATTAACCACTGCTCTTTGAGCCTGATGATCTAACCATTTTTTCACACATCTAGTAATTGACCCATCTAAACTGTGATGTCCCAACTTGAATACAAGGTGATGTGGGAGACTGTGTTGAAAGCCTTGCTAAAGTCAAGGTAGATGACATCCACTGCTTTCCTCTTGTCTACAGATGTAGTCATTTCATCACAGAAGACAATCAGATTGGTCAAGCGCTAGTTTACCCTTTATTCATCCTGGCTCTACGCTATCACCTTTTTCTCCTTTATGTTCCTGGGTATGGCTTGCAAAAGGACTCGCTCCATGATTTTCCTAGGGGGTGAAGTGAGGATGAGTGCCCTGTAGGTCCCTACATTGTCCTTTCCCTTTTTGAAGATGGGTGCAACTTTTGCCTTCCTCCAGTCATCAGGGACCCCCCCCCCCAACCTCCATGACATTTCACAGATGACAGAGAAACAGTGTCATGCAATGTGCTGAGCCAGCTCTCTCAGCATCCTCAGGGGCATCTCCCCTGGTCCCAGGGAGAGGTATGGGCCAAGATTTCACAAGATATCCCTGACTCGATCCTGTTCACTACTGGCAGTTCTTCTCCTTGAACCCTGGCTCTAGGCACAAAGGCCATGAGAGAATTTGTTGGTGAAGACTGAGGCAGAGAAGACTGAGTACTTTAGCCTTATCTGTGTCCGCTGGCACTAAATCACTTGCCCTGTTCTTCAGGGGGGCCAGATATTTCTTGTTTATTGCTTTCTGCTAATGTAGCAGTAGAAACCCTTCTTAGGACTGATGAGAGCTCATAAGTTTTGGTATATATTCAGGCTGATAGGAGCATTAGATTTGCCAGGTTTGCTGTGGTAATTTTAAAAGGTACAGCATCAAAAGGAGTACCAACTTTAATACAGAATCTTGTTAAACTGTGTTGCCTTGTATTATAACAGTTACTTCAGTAAGGTTGGGAAGAAACGAAGATGGCAAAAAAAGCAATATAGTTTCACTGGATTTTTCCTGGAAGATTCCCAAAGACATCCCAAGAAAAAATTTTGAAAGCTATTACGTGTTGTGTCTGGCTAACTTCTTCTTCCTCTTGTCTTGGGTTGACACCTTCCAAAGACATCCAGGACCAGAAGAATTCTGAACAGAAATGACCATGCAGGAACAATGTTTTCCAGATGGGGCTGGTTCTCTGCAAACACTCCATGAGTAGCAGCCCCATTTCATCTCCCCTTCTTGTGAATAAGCTGAGAAGAATGTCATGGGACCCAGAAAAATGGAGCGCTCTGCTACTTGTGATGAAGAACTATCATGTTTGCAACCACAGCAGGCATTTGCTTTGTCACCTCAAGGATCAGTTTATATACACATGGATTCATAGATCATCTGACCATCCTTTTATAATTAGTGAAGAAGAACAGGCAGTTTTAGAATACCAATCTGTGCGCTCTAAACTAGATGTTTCAAGCAAAACAGATGAATCACACATGAAAGTGCCTGTTTTTCTCCGTTGACCATAAAGAGAACTTAGAGAGACTAGCTGAGATAGACATCTGCATTACAACTGTCTAAATTTAGCTGAGATGAATCCTACCCAAATGATTCTCCTATCTAATGATTTATCTAGCAGATTTTTCTCTTCTCTCCAACCTGCATAAGTTCTTTTGCATGCTGTGTATCACACTAGCCATATACTGGGTTTGGGATTTACTAATGCTTTCAAACATGACTGAGAGAAGCCCAGAGTGCAATTGTTTACTACAAGTGAAGCTTTGAAGACATGTACAGAAGTGCCCAGTGTGCCTTAAATCTCAATCCTTAGGAAAAAGCAGAGGTTTCTATGCTTTTCCAGCAACTGACTTTTCAAAATCCAAATAATTCAACCAAAATGGTAAAAAAAGCTGACTACAGGGAACACACTTTTTGTTAGGATACCTTTCCTCTAGCAGAGCAGCTAAAAGTGCATTTTTCATGCAGCTGCATTAAAGATAGCATCCACATGCTCCTGAAGTCATATGTTTTTTATTCCTCCTAATTACAGGCTTCAGAACCATCGGTCTGGTATCAAAATTCACTGAATACCATCTTTTGAAAGATCCACGTAAAATCTTACTTTTTTTCCACAAACAAAAGCGATTGTGATGCTATTACTGGTTTCTCTTGATCCAGTTTAACAACTAGGGCCTACACTGTAAATTTATTTGCAAATTGATGTAAATTGAATTAATATAACTGCAGTTCTAGAGGCAGTCCATTAAATTAATAACATTAGCTAAAATTACATGTCAGCCTTTTGCCAGGTTTGATACAAATCAATTCAATCAGCTTGGCTTTTACTTACTTTCTTTGTTTCTTTGTTTTGTTTTCTGTTTGTAATATTTACTTTAATATAAAATTTTAAGGCAAACAATAAATAAGAAAGTCATTGACAAGAAAAGCTTGTTTGTGTTCTTCTGATAAAATATAGCATTTGCTTTCTGATGATTCAAGTGGCAGGTTATGTAAACATTTCTATTTCTGATCCTTTTAAGGCTTTTGTCTCTTGTCTACTAAATACTTTGTGGGGGAAAACATGATCATCAAGTCGGCAATCTGCCTAGGATTTCAGAATGGCATGAAAATAAATAATTACACATGATGAAAACATTTAGGATATTACATTGCGATCATTTCATATCACTGGCAGACGTATTTCAGGAAGAAAAACAGCATTACATAAAGTCTAGTGGTACAGTAAACAAAGGGATTTAAAGACTGTTGGATATTACTGTCTGTTCTTTCCCTAGGATAAAGTATCAACTGTGATATTTTAAAATTAATTTCTTTTTTTTTTCTCCACAACAGAGAAATCTGCAGGTGGTTGACAATAAATAATAAGACTTTGGCAATCTGTAATAGCTGTTATTGGAAAGACTAAACGAGAGGAAACAGAAGACCTAATTTCATAGGATTTCCTTCCAAGATCACCTGAATTTGTAAATATTTTGCCTCAATCACCTAATCATTAAGAGGAACAGTGTTACTCGATTGCAGGTTCCAGGTCTGACTAATATATTGCCTTCTTAATAGTCACAATTCCCTTCAGAATTCAAATACAGCTGTTATTGCCTCTTTATTACTTTCATCCTTGCTCTAACTAAAAGGGTTATACTAATGTGAACTTCTGCCCAGGAGGAAGGGTTGAGTTTTAGTGCTGTATCAAAGGAAGAAGTGACCTGGCTACAGCCCGAAGGCCTAGGAAGGAGAAATTGAAAATGATCATTAGATTACAAGATGACCTCATTTAATGTCTCCACTACTCACTGCGCTGCTAATCTACTGCACTAAAAATGGCTTAGGCATGTCTGATTTTCAGAAGTGTTATGCTTCCACGAGGCTAGTAGAAGACAGTGGCATTAGCACTTCCACAAACCAGTTTCTGTGCACATACGTAGGTGGCAATGGAAACTTTTGATAGGTAATATTGCAGTTTACTTGTTTTTATACATTTAAATATTTCTCTTGCCCTCTGATCTCATAAGCTGGATCTACTCAGTGAGCAAAGCAACACAAGACCTTTTAAAACAGGTTCAAGAGATGTTGCTACCTCCTTGGTTTCTGTCTGTTCTTGTGCTTGAAACGAGGAGTGCTACATCCATTGCATCTTCTAGTGTGAACTTTCTTTTATAGCAAAGGAGTTCCTTTGGCTTCTCCCATTTAGGAAACTATGTGATCACTGCATACCACAGAACATGTGATGCCAGGACTGTGATCCGCATTGATCTTAGCCTGAGTTAGTCTGGGAGAATGGAAGTAGAATGAGACTGAACATAAACAGAAACATGCTTTGTCCTTGAAAGAAACAGGAACTGCCTCATCAATAAGAATGCATATACAGGTATGAATCCAGATAATTCATAATGACAAGTTTTTTATACTAATTTTCTTCAAACACATGAGGACACAGAGGGTTTTTTTGTTTCACAGGGGTGGCTCTCGCAGGCCTTGTCTTCAACAATAACATAGAATACTACAGATATTATACGCTGTAATTATGCAAGATAATACATTTTGATTCATTTCAAAGACAGGCAAGAAGCCTTGCTGGGGGCACTTAATTGCACTATAAGCTTCTGGTAAAGGCAAAAGCTTTGCTGTATAGAAATAACACATCCTCACCTGCCTTTGCCATGTCTCCTCTGTGACTGCTATCCCACCTGTTCTGTGTAGTGGCAGGCTTTTTCAAATGCTGTTGGGAGGGAAGATTTTATCCCAAGACCATTTCTGACACGTTCTCCCATCAGACATTGTGTCATGGATGTCCTCAACCAAGATGTATAACTGTCAAAGCTGGCATACATTCATCTGTCTGTCAATACAGATACTGTATAACTGGGCTTGTACATGTCCTATGAAAGGATTTAGAAGTTACATACTTACTTTAGAAGTTGCAAACTAAATATGAGTCCATAATGACATGTTATTGTGAACAAGGCAAGTGTCATCTGAAAGATGCTTGGTGTACTTTTTCTGTTGGGCAGACCTCACCTCTCAGTTACACAAGTTTTGGGGGAGCATATCAGGAAAAAGTTGGACTGGTTGGAGAGGGTCCCAAGGAAAGCAGCCAGACTGATCAGGGGACAGGAGGACATGGCCAGCGAAAAGAATGAAGGAAGGGGGTTGTTCAGAGATGTAAATAACAGGTAAGATGTAATGTCGTGAAGTATAAAAGGTATCAGAAAGGAAGAAGTTAATAGACTGCTGTCCATGTTCACTGAAGCAGGAACAGAGGTAATGGGCTTTAGCTGAAAAAAAGAATATTTAGGTTAAATACTATGAAAATGTTCTAAGCTTTATGATAAATAAGCACGCAGGGAGGCTGTCAATATTTAAAAACTACTGGACCTCTTAAGAATAGATTAGACAAGCATCTCTCAGGAACACTATTTGACCCTGGCTTGGGATAAGGGGATGGACCAGATGACCATGTTCCTTCTTTACCTATTGTCTATGATCTATTGTCTATGGTAATTACTTACACTATCCACCTTGGATCATAGTAAAAACATACAGGAACAGCCCTTTGTAAGAATAGCCTTACAGGATCAGACCAAAAATTGAATTAAGCTACTAAATCAGCACTACTGAGTGCCCTGCTAAAGTGCTTGTATGCTAGTGCATGAAGCATGGGGAACAAACAGGAGGAATTACAGGTCTGTGTGCAGTTGCAGGGCTATGATCTCACTGGGATCACAGTAATGTGGTGGGATAGCTGTCATGACTGGAGTGCTGCAATGGATGGATACAACTCTTTAGGAAGGACAGGCAGGAGGGGGAGTTGCCCTTTATGTGAGAGAGCAGCTGGAATGCATGGAGCTCTGCCTAGAGATGGATGATGAGCCAGCTGATAACTTATGGGTTACAATTAGAGGGCAGACATAAGCAACAAGGTAGATGTTTGCAACAGGCTGCCTGATCAGGAAGAAGTAGATAAGGCCTTCTTCAGACAACTAGAAGAAGCCTCATGTTCACAGGCCCAGGTCCTCATGGGGGTAACCACCCCGATACCTGCTGGAAGAGCAACACAAGCAATCCAGGAGGTTTCTGGAGTCCATTGATGATAATTTAGTGACATAGGTGATCAAGGAGCCAATGAGGGGTATGCATTGCCAGACATCGTACTTACAAACAAGGAAGAACTGCTCAGGGATGTGAAGGCTGGGGGCAGCCTTGGCTGCAGGGACCATGAGATGGTGGAGTTCAGGGTCCTGAGAGAGTCAAGCATGGCAAAAAGCAGGATCACAGCCGTATCACAGAATCACAGAATAGTTGAGGTTGGAAGGGACCTCTGGAGATTGTCTAAGTCCAACCCTTCTGCTCAAGCAGGGTCACTTAGAGCACGTTTCACAGGATCGCATCCAAGTGGATTTTGAATATCTCCAGAGAAGGAGACTCCACAATCTCTTCGGGCAGCCTGTTCCAGTGCTCTGACTCCAGTGCCATGGATGTTTAGAGAAACAGTATAAGTACAGATTGCTCCTTCCCCTGGTTTGTTTTTCTAGCTTCTGGGACTCAGTAGGTTAGATATTAGTCATATTTAATAATCATTAGTAGATCTTCTCTCCATACATCTTTTAATCATTTTGGAACCTATTTATGCATATGATCTCTTTAACATCTTGTGGTAATGAGTTCTGCAATTTGGTTAGGCATGACATAGTTCATGGGGTCAGGACTATAAAAGCAGGACAGTGAATTTCCCCAAGCACAAAGCTCTTATCTACTCATATCGGTTGCACAGGTATCAGACAGGGAATGTGACTTTCTGTTGTAATTAAACACTAAGGTTGTTATATGTCCAGTTGCATTTATAATTTACAAAGAAAATCTGTTCCACTGTAAGCCACTATTGTATTTTGTTCTCTTTTATTTTTGTGCTCATTTGCTTTTCCTGTCTTTGAAAGTCTTCTCTCTTGTTTCTGTAACATTTCCCTCCATGATACAACTCTCAGCTCCTAACACAGCTATTTTCACTCCAATGCCTACCCCATCTGAGCCACTAATATGATTGGTTCTTGATTAGATAGTTTTGATTACGGAATGACTTTTGGGGGCTTTAAAGCTGATATTCCAGCAAAGGGGGAATTGGTGTACTTGGGTAGATACTGTTGGATAAACTTGCCTCATGTTTGTAAGGTGCTCTGCAACAATGAGATGCTAAACGCTTAAAAAAAAAAGGTGATAAATGAAATTCTATAGAGAGCTTTGTATATACGTATGGCTATGTAAGTGTACCATGCAATCTCACACTTTTGAGAGCCTTCCTATATATTCATGTATTAGCCATGTGAATCAAAACAATAGAAAGCAAAGACTAATATTAGAGTATTTTTATACTTTGATTTTTTAAGCCATGTTTTGAGCTACAGTTTCAGAAAACTACTGTTCAAACTTTCCCCAAACCATGCAAAATGAATGACTAATTGATTTTCAATCATGTAAAAAATAAATTGTACTTTTAAAAATGCTTGAGATGCCATTTAAGTTACTAAAGCTGTTTTTTTTACTACTATGGTTACTGCTGTCACTACCAAAAATAACAAAGCTTTGTAACTGGTCCTGATCCAGTTGAAGTAAAGATTGTTTTCGTGTGAAAGAAAATACTTGGTTGAGGATTAACTTGAGTTATATTGGATGCCATCCACATTGTTTTTTAAAATGAGTTACCATTATGAACTTAATTTCTTGCTTTTTTCTTAACATAATACAGAACAGTATAGCAATAGACTACTTAACATATACAAATCTGATCTCATTTATCAAAAGACATTTTGGGGCAAATATTTCCTGAGTATTGTTTTATTTATTTATTTTTTAATTCAATGAATTAGGTTTTCAGATAATTTTGAATTACTTAGAAAAACAAAAATAAGGTGTGAAATAGAGCAAGGCAGAGAAATAACATTGTTAGCAAGTTCAGATTCTGGATAAGTGCAATTCATAATGTGGAAGGTGGATGGTTGGCTGTGGAAGTTAAATCCACCTATTTGTTCTTTGGCTTAGTCACAGAGCTTTAGCCCCAGCTGTCCTGGTCCTGTGCAAGTCAAGTGATTTTCTTCCTTAAGAAACTGTAGAAACTGTTAAGAAACTGTCCCTATCTGTCCCTGCATTATTGTCTCAGCTGCTGTTTTTGGTGCCATGGGTTGGGCTGCAGGTGTGACACCAGATCTGCTTCTTCTCCCTCCTAGTTACAACCAGATCTGCTTGTTTCACTCGCTTTGAGGCCAACGGTAAAAAATAGGCAGAAAGGCTTGTCTATGTGGGAAAGTAATTCCTGAATAAAACTGAGCATGAGTTTCAAACACTGCACTTAAATGTTGATACAATCCACTCACAAAATTAGAATATCCATAGAGGCAGCTTTGGAGAAAGAGGCTTAGCTAGCACAAGCTACAAAATCAGAGGAACTGTGATCAGGAATGTTTCCTGAGAGTAGCTTTCCCTGCATTGCATTGACAAGGAAGTGAGGTACATGCACAGCAGCCAAAACCAGACACAGAGGTGCTAACCCAATGTCTTGCAGTGCCACAGACCATTACCCCCTCCCTTCTTTCTGTTTCCCTCATCCCTTCATGAGTCTGCTGAGCTGTAAATTAGAAAGTTGAAGAGTATGCAGGGAGCACAGCTTTCCTGTGTGTCATGGAGTTCAAGCAGATGGATCTTTCCCGGCAAAAGAGACATAGAAGGACTGGAGTAACTATTCTGCCATGTCTATGCAGAGAAGGTCAGAAAGCATCCCTCTGCATCTCCACTGTGACAGCCTTCTCCATGGGAGCTCTGCTGCTTGGACTGAGCTGGCCTGCTCTGCTGGAAAGAGAAAGTGAGAGCATGCACAGGTCAGACAAATGTGAGCACTTGCCATCAGAGTTGCTAAAGCTCACACAGGAGGTACTTGCTACGCTCTGGCAGCTCAGAAAGGTGCTCTGTGTACATGGAGAAAACTAATGTGCACAAGGCCCTGGTGAAGATGAGACTTTTTAGACTAACTGGGAGGTAGAGTAGGGTAGGAGGGATCAGCACTGAGAATTAACCGACTTTTTTTCTTTAACAGCATTATTTTTTTAAACCTGTGAAAATAAGGCATCCTGCTAAGTCTCTGTGGAGAAACAAAAGTCAGAAGCTTTTGAACAATTGCCCCTTTGACAGCCTTTCCCCTGTGATCTGGCTTAAATTCTGTTATGTCATTGTACACTATGTACAGTGCTTAGAGCATTCACAGCTCATTACAGGAGAGGTAACCATCATACAAGGATGGTTTTTATACTTCTTAAAAATGTATTCCCTCACTTGTACATATACATCAAATCAAATATAAAACAAAATAAAAAATATAATATTTAACATTGATGCTCCATTTAAAAAACAGGAAAAAGAAAAATACTTTTACATACTGTGACAATATCAAACATGCAAGGATGGACTGGGTAAGGAGAGTAACACTGTTACTGCCAAAAGGTTTTAGATTAACTTTGTTTGTTCTAACAAGAGATTTCCTATATTTTATTCTCTATAATATCTTTTGCCAACTTACATAACTCATGTGAAACTGTTTAATTCCTGGTAAAAATGAACACAGGGAGAAAGAGAAAGGTTCTGCAACAAAAATAAGTAGAAGATTCGATATAAATCCTTGCAATGTCAAGCGTGGAATATTAAGTAATAACCATAGCAGCATACAGAAATTAAATACAAATGGAATAGCTTACTTTTTACTGTATGAAGATGAAGTTTTTGAAACATTGGTTCTGTCAGAGGCTATTTCTTCAGCCACTCAGGAAGTAACAACTGCTCTTTAAAAAGGGTGCAATGCACAAAGATACACAAAATATTGTTAGAGCAAGGCTATATAGAACCCCAAAACACTAGGGGCAGATTCTTTCTGCACTTGTGCTATTGATGTAAAATTGCAGCTTTGTAAGTGAGAGGAGAATTTGTCTTCAGCAGTTGAACATATATTTTATATCCATAAGACCAGCAGATTTCTAAAGAGGAGTGGATTCATGTGCATAGCTTGATATCTTGTATTAGCCTTCTTAGTGGACTGCTGTCTATGGTTTCACTACTCTTGCAATCTTAATATTTAACATTTAAAAAGTATTCTCTATACACTGAGAATTTAGAACAAAACCCGTTATCAACGAGATAAATTAGGTAATGGGTTGGTTGATGTCAGCATGCAAGAAAAATACAGGCTAACAGATGAGCTACATATACAACTGGACAAAGCTTAGTAATGACATGTAGTCTTGTTAGCAAGATCTCTAGTGACTTTGCAGTGATCAAAAACTAAACTGGATCTGCAGTCTTGCCATTTGGTGTGGGAGACTTCCTCCCAGGGTGCTGGAATGAACATCTTAAAAATAATGAGAGAGATGAACAGAGTGGGAAAAAGAAAATGCAGGAGGAAAAGAAAAGCATCTTCTTTATACAGAGCTATTCTCTTCATAAGTAAAATGTTTAAAAAATTTATGCTTGGAAGACATTCTGTATTCCCGTCTCATCTCCTTATTAATACGCGATGAGTGAGGAGTTTCTAAGAATGGTAGAACTGTATGAACCGTATACATACCTGCTAGTGGTTCAAAAGCTTTGAAATAATTCCATCAAGATCCAAGTGGTCACTGTGTTAGGAAATGATTTATTAAAGCATTTTTATAAATAATATTCTTTCTGATTATCTGTATTATTATTTCTGTGTATGTTGAATTGCAGATATCAATAACTTGGCCTTCTTAAAAAAGATCATTTTTAAGTCAAAGATTGTGATACTATACATGATAAAAAACAGGTAATGCTTATTTCTTGATATATATTAATATAAAGCATCATCTATTGGAACTACCATTTGTTCCAAGGGGGACTAATTTGAACAGATCAGGCTGTACAAGAGACATACACTTTATTTGAGGAAACAAATTACTGTCCAAATTTCTTGGTTTGCTGATGGTCAGATGTCAGTGTGCCTGAACTCTGGTATCTGTGCATCCTGCTGACCTGTGTGGTGAAGCAGTCTCCCTCTATGTCCTGACACTGCCCAGCCATTGGGTAAGCGGGGTTTTGTATCAGATCAGAAATAGCTTGGCTGGAGTTTCTTCCTCTTCTTTTCTTCTTTGTCTCATCCATAAATAGCCATCTTCTTCTCACTTGTTCTCTATACATAATGTGGTTTCCTACATTCTATTGCTAGTGGTTGACATCAACAACATTATGAGAATATGAGGTGCATCAAGTAGAGATTTAAAAATTAAGTGTTCCCTTATTATTCCTTCTTCTTGTACTATAAGTTTCTGAATCTAGTAATTTGGTGCATCAAAGGCAAACAAAGAGAGATAAGATTCCAGACCCTGTCTCAGCTTCATTAAGATATATTGCAGGGGAAGAGAAAAGTAGTATGACAGACCATCTTTGAGGAAAACCTTACCAGTAGAGCTTCTCTAATTGTCCATGTGCCCACAACTTCTTCATATTTTCTCCCAAGTATTTTGAGCAAAAAGACTGGAGTTTTTGGAGTGATTGTGCTGCAGAGCACGAAACAACATTTTTGTGTTTAACTTCTCTTCTCCTTGCTCTTTTCATTTTCTGTTTACCATTTTGGAAATGTCCTTCTGCAAGCCTAGTTCAAATTTTCAGGGTCATTTACAGAGGTGCTGAACACCAGGGAAATTGTCAGTTTTGCTATAGATCTGAGAAAAGCCCAAGGCATTCTATTGTCTGAAATATTAGAGAAGGATGAGTTGATTTCTTTTTAAAATATAATCATTTTTACATTTGTTAAATATCCAAGATATCTTACTTAGGAATATGTTCCCCACAGTAATTCAGAAATCATTGTTGGGGCCAATTCTCTGCTTTATTACTTTTGTTTTAGATTAGCACAACTCCATTAAGGTAAGTGAAGTCAAACTGGTATAAAAGTGGTATGACAGAATGGAAGATCAGACCCCCTCTGAGTGCACCGATTGTTTTGCTATAATGTGTTGTGACTGGAGTACTCCATTCTGACATTTGGAGATGATAATGTAACTGAAAATCTCATGTTCATTATCAAGATCTGAATGTCAGCATCCTTTGACCTCAGAGTACTGTAAAGATTGGTAACTATAAGAAAAACTGTTGTGTTTTCTTTCCCCATTTGTCCTCTGAGCTGAGTTTCTGCTGCTTTGGGAACAGCACTGAGATTTATTTGAGAACTTAGTGGCAGGCACGAAATCATATGCTGAAAATAAAGATATAGGAACTTGCTGAGAGATGTGGCAGCTAGATACTTTCAACAGTGCTGCTTTTCAGAAGATCTCTTTAGGGAGATGTTTCATAGAAAATGGGTGTTACAGAAGAGATACGAGCAATACAGATAATCCTATAGTCTTCTTCATGCTCATGAAATTCTTCTGGTAGACTACACTGAGCCTAGACAGGAGTGAAAGATTATGGGTTCTTTATATGGTAGCTTGTCTGGTAAGTGACTGACTTGTACAACCTCTAGAAAAACTGCTCTATTGCAAATGCTAATGCAGTCTGTGACCTTTGGATAATAAGAACACTGATAGTGGATTTTCCAATGGTACACTCATTAATAAAGCACAGGGAATGGGGCTGGTACAATGGGTGTGAGGAAGATATCATTAGTCAGTATCTTTAATCATCTCTTCTGGATGGTCGAACTGCTTCATACACATTTAAGCATGGACTAGAATTATACATCAGACCTCTACAACCTCATTAATATCCAAGTAAAGCTTAATATGCTTCTCAAGATGACGTTAGTCACCTTTCTATCTGACCTAACATCTGAGAGACCACAAGTGCTGCAGTCTAGCATAGATAGGAAATACTTGGTAGGATATCCAGTTTTCTGTGAGGATGAAGGATTATGCCTTACAGAATGTTTTCTAGAGTTCTGTCCACTTTTGAAACTCACTAGCAAAAAAGTTCACTTAGAACAGGACATGAATTAATTAATTTTCATGGAAGTTTGCTGAAATCTTATGATCTGCTAATTTGTACTGAATCTTCCAAACAAGAAGCAGAATATCTACTCTGTTCATACCTGGCAAGCAAGCCACTCTGCTGCTGGGAACAGTGATGGCATGCTTATCAGAAAAAGGTAAAATGTGGGATTTCCTGTAGGAATGTGAGAGAGAGCATGTATTTAGGCTGGACTTAGAAGCATTAGCAGTAGTGCTGTATGTAATGTGTACAACAGAATCCTCCTCAGACAGCATTTACCTTGAGGGGAGCATTGGGCTTTACAAGGTTTGAGAAGGATTCAAAAAATAAGGCAGCAAATGAAGGAAATACATCCTGCCATCATCATACTCAGTTATGCTTCATTTAGATGAGGATGAAGCCATCACTAGAGGCATCAGAAATCCCACTGGTATGTCACAATTTGTTGTAATCTCTCAAATTTACAGGACAGTATAAAGTGTGAAACAAACTTTACTTTTACGAGCTCATTAGGAAAAAAACCCAAGAAGGCACACAAAGATTTAATCCCTTCTCTGTAGACTAGGCTAAATTGTTATTTCTCTAGATACTTAATTTGCAAGTTCACTGATTCATTAACTTGATAATTTGATAATTTGCGCACTTATGAGCAAAACAGTTACTTAACTGATGGGGAGGGTGCTTATCCTTTCTCCTCCATCACAATGCTGCTGGTGTCCCCTGAACTGCACTGGGAAGCACAAGAACCTCAGCAGCTGGGCTGCTGGTGGATCTGCTTCAAAGGCTGTTTGGGTGAGCTGCCGTATTTGTACCTTCCAGCTTGGATGTTTGGTCTCTACAAATCCTATTGGTCATTTCAGTCACTGGGCAAGGATTTGCTTAATTCCAAAGAGTTTCAGTCTTATCAGGTGTTAACAAGCAGTTACTTGTACAACTGCAAGGACAGCAGACCTCATTCTTTTTGTCCTTCAGTATCTGGGGTACATGTTGCTCTTGCTTTAGCCTAATGGTGCTATGTCAGGCCTTAGCAGTAGCTGTGTGTTAGGCCCAAATCCTGAGAAGGAGTTGAGTGAACAGTCACACGGTATCATTGAAATAGCCTCAAAATGTAAGTATTAATCTGCAAAGCTCTGAATAGACCATTTCTTCCAACTATATAAATGCGTGAGAAGGCTGAATTGAGCCACACTGCTTTTGTTAAAAGACATTTGATGCTGTTTTTGAAATGTGAATCTGATGTTCTTGGTAGAGAATTCTCTGTTCTCATAGTCACTTCACTTCTTACTTTACTAGACTTTTTTTGGTGACTTCTTAGTGGTATAAGGCTTAGACAGTCACTCAGATGTTTCCTGGAAGAATGTACTTTTAGAGAGAAGTTAAGTTCAGGAGTGAATTGAGTAATTTTCTGAGGCTGGGGATGTTGATAGTGATCTCTGTGTTGACAATGTAGAAATGCATAATTATTGTTTTTGGAAGTAGTGTTGGCAATTTGTTGGCAGTGTGGCATACACATTATGTTTTAACGAAATAAATGTTGCCATGGGCACACACTAAAAATATGTATTACCTGTCAACTCTCTAAAGACTGAAATTCAGTTTATAATGGGGAAAAAGGTCCAAAGTAAAGAACACAGGAACTGTGCAAGAGATTTCAGATGGTGTGAAATCTTTTCTGAATTTCTCTGAGTAACACCTAGTACTTTAGTTTCATGTTTCAAGTGTCTGTAGTGATAGAAGTAAGATTGATGATAATCTGTGCTGTTTGGAAATAAAACTGTTGAAAAGTAAAAAGCAAGGCAGTATGGATGCTTGGGGAGTGGGAGCATGGAAGCACAGCGAGGCTGCACTAATGGGACACTACCATCCATACTGCCTTGCTCTCAGAGTATACTTGAGAACATCATGAGATGTTTGAACCCCAGATCTAAAAGAACATGGGCTCATCCTGACCCTTCAGCCTGTGTGTACCTATGGCATATCTACAAATCACTTGCATAGTTTCTTAACCCTAACTTTCTTGGGAACTTTCTTAGGCTCCCTGGATAAACTCTGCCTTAACAGAGCTGAAGATAAAATCACTCTGTTGCTTGCACGGTATGCCAGGCTCCCTGCAGGCACTCTCATCACTGATTGGAAGGGCTAAAAAGACAGAGAAGCCACAGCTGAACATTAACGATATAGGAAGCTGGTCTTGTCACCGCCTTTCTCATTCTCCCCTTTCCCTGTCTCCTACTTCCTTAAAAAGAGTCTATGCTCTGCAGTCTCTGCTAATGATTGTAAACCCTAAGTGCCCTGTTGTGGGTCCATTTACATTCACACTTGGGTTTCCATGAGGAAGGGTGAGAAAAAGCCCTGCCCTGCCCAAGTATTCTTCAGATCATGCACTTTAAGGGAGTAGAAACTCACATTACTCGTGCCATGGAGTTCTTGAGATGAAGGGAGCTAGGAAGATTTTTCAGGGTACCTAGTACAGATGCATATTTGAGGGAAAAAAAAACCCAACTCCCCCAAGACTTTCTACCTCCAAAGCCAGCTATGCATAGGTCCAGTGCTGAGAGAGCTTAGCAACTTGCATCTTGCAGGGAGTCACTGGGCAATGGCAGAAGCCAGGAACAGACCCAAAGTGCTCAGGGAAGATTTGGAGTTGCTGTTTTAAGTTGAAGCTTTGGCTATACAGAGTGTTGGCTTGTGTTGTTCTGTCTCAGTCAGCTGAGTTGTCTGGGCAGATAGTTTGCTGTCCATAGCTTGGCAATCAGTGCTTCGTCTGCTTTTGATTGTACTTGTGCTCTATGAAGTCTTCATTACGGGATCCTGAAGGGCCTCAGTCAGAGGTGCAGGAGCCTTCCCTCAGTAAGACAGCCCTTGCGAGGGATCTAACAACCATACAGACATACAGAAGAAGACCATGAAATCAAGAAAACCAGTTGGTGATTTTAATTATTTATATATTTACAGCTGACACCCACATGGCCTTTCTGGCATTAAAGGTAATTAAATTCTCCCTAGCACGTTCATCAGGATTTAAACTAGTTCTCCTGCCAGTGCAACTTTCAGCCCACAGCATTTCCACAGATGTCCTCTAATAAGTGTGGAGCACCCACTTGTTCTTCAGTGCTTCTTGCATGAAGACTAATCCCTTTTGTAAAGTATATAGGAAAATACAAACTGGAATGCTTTCTCAACTCAGTTTTATCAACAGACTCTCTTCTCACTGGAGAAAGTCCATTGCTATTAACTTCACCTGAAAGCACTGGCCTCTGCAGCTCATCTTGCAATGCTTACATCTCTCCTTATGCTTCTCTGAAACATCAAGACAGAGTATGGGAGCATCTTCTTGTATAGACAGGGTCCTGGCAGCCTGTACAATGCATCTTTATGAAGTATATTTTTGTGTAGTCATTTGGTGGAAAAGGGGAGAAGTATTTAGTCACCCCCTATTCTTTTGGTTAAGCTTTCCTTGTAGCATCCCTAAATGTCAAATTATGATACTACTCGCTTTACAGATAAATGAGAGAAAATCATACAGTTCGTTATGAAACAGTCCAACTGTGTTTAGGAGAAATCACACTGTTCATGATGAGACCACCTGACTATTCCTGAAAAAACAGAATATTGTGTGTTACAAAGGAATAGTCTGGATCTAATGATCAGATTGCAGTCTAGGCCTAGTACACAACATGCTGAAAAACACTTGCTTTTACTTCATTATTTCTAAAGCAATTTTAGTTCTTCCTCCACTTGCAGCTACAGGCCTCTGGCTGTTTTTCAAGAAGAGCCATTCCCATTTTCTCAAAAGGGAATTTTGCCCAAGTTAAGATTTCAGTTTCAGGGTGGGTGTTTATTATCTCTTGCAGATGTCTTTACCACGCACAGGGTTTGGAAATTACAGTGACACAACCTCTGGGAAATGACATGAGATATATTAACCATAGAAAAACATCTCATGGGAATTAGACAGCAGAGAAAAACAGTGAGAAAATGTACTGTCAGGACCAATCCCGGACTGGCAAAAAGATGAATACCATCGTACATCTTCTTTCCTAAATTTTACTATTTTGTTTGTTCAGGCTTGTGCATACACAAAAAGCTTTGCTAGATTAAAAGGACTTGTGATAAATCTGAGAATCAACATCTCACCAGTTACTAGGACTGGAAGTGTTCCTGTTGTGCTGCTTACCGTATTTGAAGTATTATATTACAATAATAGGCAGAACAAATTTTCTTAGTTGGATAAACTGTAAGATATGAAAGATTAAAAAAAATATATTCATTAGACTGTAAGAACAGCTGTACCATGTCTGGCCAAAACCCATCAAACCCTGCTAAACCTAATAGGTCAATAGCAGATGCTTAGGTAAGACCATATGAATTGAGCAGTTGAGCAAAGGGTTGCACATTTTAATTTTATAGACCTCTGTTAACTTTTTTCTATGAGGTGGTCTAGATGCTTTTTTAACCTATGTAACTTTGTGGGATCCACAATATCCTGTGAGAAAAGGTCATTTATCTACACAATTTGTGAAGAAGTATCTACCTTTGTTAGTTTTGTTTGCCACTTCAGCTTTCCTTGAGGCCCTGTGTAATTCGTTATTCACTTTTTCCCTGCTTTCAGGATTTAATAAAACTTTGTTGCACCCTGACATCATCCTATCAACTTAGCTGTTCCCCATGTAGAAGCTGTTCTATACCTTTGACCCATTCTTGTTGCTCTTTTTGCTAGCTTTTCTGTTTTTCCTACCATTTTGATATAGAGAGGTAAGAATATCCTGCAGTGTTCAAGATGTAGTTGCACCATTGGCCTGTACTGTGACCTGTGATGCTTTCTTTTCTGTCTTCCACTATTTTTTAAATTATGATTTGTATTTTTGAAACAATTATCAAGCTATTGATAACCCCATGACCTCATTCCTGAGTAGCAATTGTCAGCTCAGAGCCCAGCATCGTAAGTATGCAGTAGGGATTCTTCTCCTCTGTATAATTTTAGATTTTTCTTCACTGAACTTGATCTGCCATCTTCTCTCTCAGTCGTTCAGTGATAGGGCCCTTCTGTATTTCTTCAGTCAGCTGGCATCTCTATAACCCTGCATAGGTTAGTATTGTTAACAAACATTGACAACCCGTATGCATATTATCTCTCTATTTATAGCTGTGGTGAACAGTGTGGCCCCAATCATAGATTCATAGTGACCTCCCAGTACAGTGAAAAATGAGTGAGTATTCCCACTTTTGTTTTCTAACTTTATCTAGTCATTTACCCATGTGAGGACCTTTCCTCTTGTCCTTTTCAGTTTGCTTCTTTAAGACCCTTTCACAGAAAGCCTTGCGAGAAGTGTTTTGGAAATGAAAGTAGATTATATCAAATATGTAGTTTTTGTCCACATGTTTATTCAAAGAATAATAAGAGAATTCCAATAGATTTGTAAGACTCAACCTCTTTATGAAGGCTGTGTTGATCTTCCCCACTACATCATTGTTTAGCTTTGTACCTGCTAATTCTATTCCTTAGAATAGTTGTTACCAATTTCCCCAGTATAGATGTCCAAGTTACTTGTTCATAGTTCCCCAGATCTCTTTTGAAATCCTTTGTAAAAACTGGTGTCACTTTTCTGATCCTGAGGCTCTCTGAAGTAATTTAGTAGTTTGGCTTTTTCATCCTTGAGAATATGTTTAGAAATCATGAGTTTCTGCCATCTTGTCCTGATCATTTGTTCCATTTTTTCTTCTTGCCCCATAACCGCTTCTATTGACACTTCAAGTTGAGAAAGATTTTCCATTCACCATAAAGAAGTGCTGTGGTGGGTATCAGCATCTCCTCATTTTTTTCACAGCAAATATGATTACAAAATGCACTTAATTTTTATGCTATGGCTTCATTTTACTGAGCCTTCCTCTTTTAGCTTCATCATCTATTGTCTCTACAGGGGGTCTAACTTATTTCTTGCTTTTACTTTGTTGAAAAATTGTGATTTTCTTCCTTACCCTGTTTCAGTTCTGTTTATTTGCCTTCTTCTCTCTACTTACCTGAACTCTGACAAAGTTGTGCAGCCATCCTCTCAAGATCTGTTATTAGTGGAAACATCTGGATTTGATTCTTTTCTCATTTACAACAGGTCAAGCTAAGAACAATACTAAAATCAATGGAGATAGTCAGTGATCTCTGTGAAGGAAAAGAAGAGTTAGAAACCTTAAATTAGCCAAAATATTTCTGTGACCTCTAGATCAGACAATCCCACATCTGTTGGTCTAGCAATCCAGGATGTGGTCTAGATCTATCTCCATAAAGAAATATTGTACTTACATAAAATTTCAGCTTAATGCCTGTTTTGATTCCCACTCAGAGCATAATAAATGTCTGACACGTGTTCAAGGCTACAGTACAGGCCTTGTCTCTTTAAGATATGAACCCAAATGCTCACTTGAGGGAACCCCCGGAAACCAGATGAGAGGAGCACAAACCCTTTGGCAAAGAAACTATGCCTGAAACTCTCACTTATTCCAACTGGAATCTAAACAAGTCTGTTATTTTAGACACACAATTTTAGGAAAGACTGTGCTTTGCATTCATTAGCTTTTGGGTGTCTTGCTTTTCACTAAGGTCTTCCAGATGGTTTCCAAAATATGAGATAAAAGGATTATCAGGAATATTTGAAATTTTAGACTTGTAATTCTCTCTTTCAGCTACAGGAATCTTGAAACGAATAATGTTACTGAAAACAACACAAACATATTCTGATGCATCACATAATGTAGGAAGGGAAATGTCTTCCTATTCTTCAGGCAACACTGGCATTTCAGAGTTTCTCTTTGCATGGCCCATTAATGAACGTGATACTAACCTGGCTAATCTAGTTTGAAAGACTGAGGCACCTGTCCTTTGCTTATAAGCTTTTCCAGCAAGCCCAATAGTTGGACAGCGTATGCTAAATTTAAAATATCAACTCTGAAAGACTTGGGGTGCATGACATAAAACTTGTTTATTCCCTATCTCACCTTTCACACCTCTAACAATATTCCATCTATTCAATATCACAGGTGAAATCATTTAAATGAGGAAAATGTGAGAATATAATATATGCTGTGTCAATATAAACAAGCTTCAGAGATCAAATTTTTGAAACTTCTCAAATCCTATCACTTGCAAAATTTAGAATTAATGAGGCAAAACAAGCTAAATTCTGCTTCTTTTGCAAAGAATGGAAGCACAGAATCACAGAATCACAGAATGGTTGAGGTTGGAAGGGACCTCTGGAATCCAACCCCTCTGCTCAAGCAGGGTCACCTAGCAAACTGTTTTTGAGCAGACTGGTTTCCCAGCTCCTCAGATGAGTGACAGTGGTCATTGATGTTTGAACTATAGTGAAGAAAACTGAAAGAGATTCTTCCCACCAGTTTTTTTAGCTATCTAATTTGGGAAATTTTTCTACCTCCACATTATAGAAAGAAAGTGGGTGTAAGTGGGAGATAAGTAGAGGATATCTGTCATATGACTTTATCAAAAAGTAATATCAGTTTGTAGGAACAGTAATTGTCGTGCATAATTGTACTGATGCAGTGTCTGCTTATAGAGTATATTGCTTTTGATTAAATTCTCCAGAATTACATGCCCTTGGAAGATGTAGAAAGTGGTGTATTTATTCTCATAACCCCAGGAAGATGCATGTTTGCTGCTTTGCATGGGTGTTTTGGGGATGCATTATCTCAACTGTACACCTAGGAGTCTGGCTTTGTTCCCAATTACTTCTCAGCATCTCTCTCACCAAAATACAAATGACACCTTTCTTGTTTCCTTTGTTTAGATGACAAGTACAGGAATATCTTCTTCCCCTAAGGAATCTGATTGTGACCTTGGGCTATACAGCTTGTTTGAGTCTTCTCTTTATGCACTAGAAGTCCTATTACATTTTCTCACTAACCAGAAGACCCTTTTAAATCAGAAATACTCAGAACAATTGGGATCATGTTCACGATAGGTTAGTAGGTTCCAGCTATGAAAACAAAAAGTCCCATTAATGTTGTATCTCTACTGTGGAACCTTGTTTAGAAATGCAGAAGTGAATGCGGAGCCACAGTGTCTTATTGACTTTGTCAAGGAGAGAGGGACTAGAGCTTTCCTTTCTCTGAAAGATAACTATAACACAGAATGGATGAAACTTCTCTGAGGTAAGTAATAGCTGAGCTATGTATAAGAATGGTCATCTTAAATGTTCACATGGTATCAAGAAAATCTTTGGTGGAATAACAACGTTATGTTATGGAATCGCTTCTGAAAGGAAGCAGGAGGAACATGGAGACCTGCAACATTTGCAATTGTCTGCCTGTAATGCTACAAAAATGTACTGAAAAAGTAAATAAGAAAATGTAAATACAATCTTCTAACTATAAGGAGGCAGACTTGGTTGCCCAGTTAGTGTCCTTCCTCTCTCACTTCAGTGATTCTTGCCTAAGTCATTACTCACCCTGTTATTCATGACCTAAGAACTGGTTTAAAAGCTGAAAATAGGTCACATGAAGACAGAAGATGAGGAGAAATTGCTGGCAATACGAGGACAATTTTTTTTTTTGAAAATGGGTAAAGCTATTTCCAATTTTATTCAACTGTTAGCAGATGGAATTGCACTCCCATTCCTGGCAAGTTATTTTAGCAGTCTCTCTGAGTAAATGCATATGGGCGTGGTAGTTATGATGCTATTCTAAAACAGAAAAATCACTTATAAGTCAAGCTTTATATATTATAAGCTATTGTGAACAGCTGTGAAAACACATATTTATTTTGACTATTTGCCTTAACTTCAAAATTTGTAACTGGAATGAGAAATCACAGGGTGTACCCTTTCTATTTCCCCTTTTAAGGAGTTGTGTGCAAGGCTTCTTTACACCTGTGGATTCCAGAGCTGTAAGTAATGCAATTAAAGTCTATTCCAAGTCTCACTGAAATCACTGAGTGACTTTCCATTGGCTGTACTGGGCTTTCCAATGGACATTTTCTAGCTCTGGTCAAGCCATGTCCTTTGCCATTTTCACATGTACATAAAAAATGTTGCCTAACTTGAGCAGCTTGCTCAGATCTTGGGGCAAGAGTTATCTCACTTTCAGTCTCTGGCATGCCTAAGTCAAAGTTCACAGAATCACAGAATGGTTGTGGCTGGAAGGGATATTTAGAGATCATCTAGTCCAACCCCCCTGCTCAAGCAGGGTCACCTAGAGCAGGTTGTCCAGGATTGTGTCCAGACGGCTTTTGAGTATCTGCAAGGATGGAGACTCCACAACCTCTCTGGGCAACCTGTTCCAGTGCTCTGTCACCCTCACAGTAAAGAAGTTTTCCCTTATGTTCAGACGGAGCTTCCTGTGTTTCAGGTTGTGCCCGTTGCCTCGTGTTCTGTCACTGGGCACCACTGAAAAGAGTCTGGCCCCATCTTCCTGTGACTGCAAGGCAGGCAAGAGAGGGTTGGATACCAGGGGAAAGAGACACTCAGGGTTAATAAGGGGTTAAACAGGATAGATTTAATAAAGGACTTGCATTCCAAGCTTCACGGGGAGCCCCGGGAACCATGCTGAGGGGTCACCAACAGGAGGCTGCTGGAGGCACTGATTGGACGCACGGGCCGGATGCCCAGACAGGACTCCACTTGTTCCTAAGGGCCCCTTACATCTACTAGAACTATTTCCTTATTTCAGCTGTGCTAACCTTGAGAAACTACTGTCTGGGAAGCAGCTAGACATTGCTGACAAAACGGAATATGTATGCCTGGACCTGATGGGAATTTGGTCAGTGTGTAGTTTCACACGCTGGGCTGGCTACCATGTACTCTGCCAGTCACTGACTCCTCGCCAGATCTTCTGCAGGTGTTCTCACAACACTCTTTACACTCTGCCTTCGAATATTTATACACATTGATAAGATCCCCTCTGAGCCTTCTTTTCTCCAGGCTAAAGAGTCCCAGCTCTCTCAGCCTTTCCTCATAAGAGGGATGCTACAGTCCCCTAATCATCTTTGTGGCCCTTCGCTGGACTCACTCCAGTAGCTCCATGTCTCTCTTGTATCAGGGAGCCATGAACTGAACCCAGCGCTCCAGATGTGGCCTCACCAGGGCTGAGTAGAGGGGGAGGATCACCTCCCTCGACCTGCTGGCAACACTCTTCCTCATGCACCCCAGGATACCATTGGCCTTCTTTGCCACGGGGCACATTGCTGGCTCATGTTCAACTTGTTGTCCACCAGGACTGCCGGGTCCTTCTCTGCAGTGCTGCTTTCCAGCAGGTCAACCCCCGGCCTGTCCTGGTGCATGGGGTTATTCCTCCCTAGGTGCAGGACATTTGCAATTCTATTTAAATTTAATTCTATTTAAATTACAATTCTATTTAAACTGAAGTGGAAATGGCAGCATGAGGGGTCTAACATCTGGACTGCAAAGGGTTTTAGGAAGATGCTGAGCTCTCAGACTGTGCTGCTTCGAGCATGTACACAAATACAGGTGCCAAGAAGACTTGGGGTCCACCCCTTCCAACTAGAAAGTTTTGGCAGTGATAGAGAGTAGAGCTTTCTTACTTGGTTCTTGGATTCAGAGACATAAGCTTCCTCCAAGATTCCAATGTGGACACTTGCGCATCTTGTTGTTTTTGTATTTCCCTCATGTAGTCTAGCATCTACTTTACCCCTTTGTTTAGCAAGGAAAGGAAAGAATTGTTTTAAAGTCCAAAGTGGGACTGTAGAATGATTCAGGAGTAGGTATAGCACCAATTGCTCATTCTTAAGTTGTTTAAGAGTTTGTTTTGAGACAATTCGAGAGCACCTTTCAGGAAGCACAGTAACCCGAAAATTCAGATCATCAGAAGAACTTAATACCATGAAAACTGAGGAATGGAAAATTAAAATGTAATGCTGAGCAGTTCCATGCAACTGTCTTCATCATTTACAGGTCAAAAGGAGAAAGTTGTCTTCTGCCTATATTTCCTGAGGCTTTACCAGGAGCTTCATGGGGTAAAAGCTAATAGATGAGACTTCTCAGAAACACTTACTGTTGCTGGAGTAATTGACCCTTCTGGTGCTATGCAGTTCCCCATTGAGTGCCGAACAACTGTAGGCTTTACTCTTTCTTTCTGGTCCCTTTCATGGGGAGGGAGATCTCCCTTTTAAAGAGAGACACACTGTGGTATCTATGGCTATGAGATGCTGATCTCTCTAATTGTAAACCACTGTGAATCCCTGCTTATGTTTTGCCACTCAATAGGAAAGAGTTTATATTGCTTAGCTATGACTGCTGAAATTAAATCTTCTTCAAACACTGACTCTAAGGCACTCCAAGGAAGGTTGATTATATCTACGCTATGCTTACTTTAAGCTCATTAAGTTACAATTAAAGTGGCATCTATGAATTCTGTTGAAAAAAATAAATTGCCTTTAAGGTTTCTATGGGCTATTATGAAATAATTAAATTTTGCTTTGTAGGGTATAGTATCTAGTTTGGAGAAATCAGGAGTTTTAAAACCTCTAGAATTTAGTCCAATAAAAACATAATGTCTTTATTTTCTTCAGTAGTAATGAAATAGCTTCACATGCATCAGGAAGAATATTTTTCATGTTTATATTAACTTATGAGGGACAACTATTCCACTCTGTTATATCAATTTTATTCCAGAAGTCTAGAATGAGAGTGACCTTTTTATGAAGATGTTCTACCACCAGCACTATTTGTGATGTGCTTTGATAGTAGACATAGCAAAACTCATTAAGCTGGAGTTGTGCCTTTTCTTTCCTCTTATGTATAAATACGAGTAAGTTGTCCTCTTGTTTCTCTGAGAGAGTACTAAAACCTGAATATGGAAAGGCTTTGCCCTTGCAATGGCTACTGCAACAGAAGGCATTTTGTAGAGGCCAGGCCAATCCTGGTAATACTGGGTGGGGATGTGGGAGGTAGAAAACCCTTATCACACCTTATGTTCAAGCAGTCATATCAGCAGCGCTTCCAAACTTCTGCAGTAACAAGACCCTTCTACATTTGGTAACTCTGCTGAATCCCTGCCTTGAATACTGAAGATTCAAGTTCAAGTTTTCCTTCAGGCCTTATAGAGCTGTTTGACAGTTCAGAATTAGTCTGTATCTTCTTACAAAGTAAGATAAGTACCAAAATGGAGAATGTTTAAGCTGCAAATTCAAGCACTTGTATTTAGTCAAAAGATGGGGTACTTCCACATTATTTTCTTTAGGACTCCATGTTTCATTCAATATACAGACTAGGCACAAAATGCAGTAGAGTTAAGGATGACCATGCAGTCTGAATCTTGAAATATCCTATCTTTCAATCATAATTTATGCAACAACTTTAGGCATCTTGATTACAAAGAATAGGGTGAGAGGGGCCAAGATTACAGGTCTTGCTTATACATTTCCCATTTAGAGTTCCCACTTACTTACACTAAGCGTGTGTGTGTGGGGGGGAACAGGAACCACAGGTTCTCCTCTCACAGGGAAGTGCTTTCTTGCTGTTTAAGATTTCCACTCTTTATAGTATGAACCCACTTCGCAGGAGGGGTGGGGAATGTCTCCACCATGGAGTGTTCTCTGGCCTGATCTTAAAATGCCTTCAGCATTTCATGTGACTCCTGCTCTCTTCTCATTTGGTATTTGGAAAGGCCAAATTATGCAGAGAGGTGCCTGTGCTTCTTATATAATCAATGGTAAAATGTAAATGCCTCACTTTTAGCTGTTTATAATCCCTCTTTGAATATGCCTTGACCTCTCCATTTACTGTATAGGAAGCCTTACCAAGCGACAGCAACTTTTGGGGGGTCTGAAGCCAACCTTACTAAAAAATAAACTTACCTATGAGCGGAGGCTACTCATGTGATGAGCTGGTAATGTTGGGACTTAATGCGATATCTGATGCTGCAGATCTGCAGGAAGCATCAAAATCCTGGACTTGAATGTGGCTGCTTTGAGAATTGTGCAATTCACACTCATTTACTTCGTAAGATTTGTGATTTTACATAATTCTTAAATGAGAACAACTTTCTGGAGAAATATGTAAATCCAAAATTTTTTCACTTATTCGGTGATAAATATTTTATTGCATTGAAAAAACCATTCAAGAATTTCTAGGCTCTTAGGATTTCCTTTCTTATATTTACACTTGGTGTTTCACATTGAGGAGTTTTTAATTGTTCTCTTACATCAGTGAACCTCATTTTTACGAACTGAATACAGCTAATAATTAATCTTCTCCTTCTTCACATTGTTTATAGCCAAATGGATGAAATTCTGCATTTATAATACTTTAAACTCAGCTGTGTCTGGATTCATGATGAACTGGATCATTCTAACATTTTTCTAGTGTTTTTTCTAGTTTTTGAAACAAAGATACCTGATTAAACTTCTCCTGAAATAACTGATTGTAAAATCTACTTACTACCTCCATGTTTCATAATTACTGTCAACAGTGTCATGAAAATACTCTTCTCTTTTCAAATGTGACTTCAATAACAAGAAGTATTTTCATTTTTCAAGTCTAATCCTTTCTTGGAAATAGTTTCTCTTTAAGCTCATTTATAAATCAAGCATACTTTGCACTTTTTTTCCATGACCTTGAAATAGAGAATTTAGTATTTTGAGATGAAAATTAAAATTAGCAAAATATATTAGGTCTGTGAGCCACTGTTGATAACGCATTTATAGACAATTCTGGCCTTTGGAGGCTAGCAATAATGTTACCGCCTTCAAATTTGAATAAAGTACTGAAACATTTGCTTGTGACTAAGTTGTCCCACACTTTTATTCATCAACATTTCTGAATACTACAAACACCCTTTTCCAGAAGCATCTTGAACTAGGGGTTTTTCAGTGCTTGCAAGATAAGGACATTTAATTTTTTTTTTTTCCAATTTTCATTGATTTCTGAATTTGTGATAATATTTTGATTTCGAGTGCTTTGTTTTGTCTGAATTGCTCCATGTGTGGCAGTGAAATGCCACTTGAATGCCCAGTTACTTTTTCAAAAGGGGAAGAGTCTGCAACTATCTCAATTAAACTTGGTTCACCATTTGTTAAGAATGTATGGTTCTTGATGTAACAAAATCAATTTCAGACATTAATTTCATGAACATCTTTGATTTTGCTGCTCCTGGAACTCAAGTACTCTTTTATTTCAGTTAGATATGGATATTTAACTGTGATTGCCAATGTTGTCTCAGAACTCTTTCATCTAAACAAGAAGAAAGGTATTTCTCTTTGCCCTTTCAGTAGATTTATAATATCATGATTGAGTGAGTTCATTCCTTTTTAGCTGTATTGCTGCTGCATATTTTGATGCATTCAGTACTTTTGTTACCAGATCTTCAAAGAATGACATAGCAGAGGAAAACATTGTTTCTTTTATGCAATCCTTGTCAGATAGCAGCTTTCTATACTGAACAACAGAACATACCACTTCATAGTTTATTAAACAGCAAGATTTCTTTTAACCCATTTTGAGTGGCATACAGTTAAAATGGATTAGGAACTTTGGAGAGAATTAGAAGCTGATTTAAAAAATAAACTCATCCTTTCTCCCAAAATACTGTAACATCGCATTACGTTAGTTAAGCAGATTATTTCCTAAACATGCTGTTCAAATAATGAGAATTCTTCATTCTTCCACTTTGAAAAACAATTTTTCTGTGAGGCCTTTCAAAATGGCATTTAACAGTAAACATTCTGCAAAATCTTTTCTTTTTAATACTGGTTTTCTCTTTCATTCAATCACTCCATGCTTGATTGATTATCTATCAATTTTGAAAACCTCTGCCAGCATTTGGTTTTTACTTTTTTGCATCTAGGCCTCACCATTATGAAGCCAAACAACTTAATAAGGGTCATAGTGTATGTATATGACATTCCACAATTTTTAACCTATTTTAAGTGCTTTTAACTGCTTTAATCAATTTACATTTTCAGAACTTAAATAATAAAATCACATTTGTTGAGGGAGTCAGCCAGCTTGCTTCTGAAGTCAGGTACAAGTGAATCACAGAATCACAGAATCACAGAATCACAGAATCGCTGAGGTTGGAAGGGACCTCTGGAGATCATCTAGTCCAACCCCCTAGTCCAACTCCCTCAAGCAGGGTCACCTAGAACACATTGCACAGGATCGTGTCCAGGCGGGTTTTGAATATCTCCAAGGAAGGAGACTCCACAACCTCTCTGGGCAACCTGTTCCAATGCTCTGGCACCCTCACAGTAAAGAAGTTTTTCCTCATGTTCAGATGGAAGTGTCTGTGTTTCAGTTTGTGCCCGTTGCCTCGCGTCCTGTCGCTGGGCACCACTGAGAAGAGTCTGGTCCCATCCTCTTGACACCCTCCCTTCAGATACTTGTACACGTTGATAAGATCTCCTCTCAGCCTTCTCTTCTCCAGGCTGAACAGGCCCAGCTCTCTCAGCCTTTCCTTATAAGAGAGATGCTCCAGGCCCCTAATCATCTTAGTAGCCCTTTGCTGGACTTGCTCCAGTAGTGCCACATCCCTCTTGTACTGGGGAGCCCAGAACTGGACACATTACTCCAGATGTGGCCTCACCAGGGCTGAGTAGAGGGGGAGGATCACCTCCCTCGACCTGCTGGCAACACTCTTCCTCATGCACCCCAGGATACCATTGGCCTTCTTGGCCACAAGGGCACATTGCTGCCTCATGCTTAACTTGGTGTCCACCAGCACTCCCAGGTCCTTCTCCACAGAGCTGCTTTCCAGCAGGTCAACCCCCAACCTGTACTGGTGCATGGGGTTATTCCTCCCCAGGTGCAGGACCCTGCACTTGCCTTTGTTGAACTTCATGAGGTTCCTCTCCACCCACCTCTCCAGCCTGCCCAGGTCTCTCTGAATGGCAGCACAACCCTCCGGTGTATCAGCCACTCCTCCCAGTTTTGTATCGTCAGCAAACTTGCTGAGGGTGCACTCTGCCCCTTCATGCAGGTCATTGATGAAGAAGTTGAACAAGACTGGACCCAGTCCTGACCCCTGGGGGACACCGCTAGCTACAGGCCTCCAACTAGACTCTGTGCCGCTGATCACAACCCTCTGAGCTCTGCCATTCAGCCAGTTCTCAATCCACCTCACTGTCCACTCATCTAACCCGCACTTCCTGAGCTTCCCTATGAGGATGTTCTGGGAGACAGTGTCAAAAGCCTTGCTGAAGTCTAGGTAGACAACATCCACTGCTCTCCCCTCATCTACCCAGCCAGTCATTCCATCAGAGAAGGCTATCAGATTGGTTAAGCATGATTTCCCCTTGGTGAAGCCATGCTGACTACTCCTGATCACCTTCTTTTCCTCCACATGCTTGGAGATGGCCTCCAGGATGAGCTGCTCCATCACCTTTCCAGGGATGCAGGTGAGGCTGACTGGCCTGTAGTTCCCTGGGTCCTTCTTCTTGCCCTTTTTGAAGACTGGGGTGACATTGGCTTTCTTCCAGTCTTCAGACACCTCTCCTGTTCTCCATGACCTTTCCAAGATGATGGAGAGTGGCTTAGCAATAACGTCCGCCAGCTCCCTCAGCACTCGTGGGTGCATCCCATCAGGGCCCATGGATTTGTGGGTGTCAGGTTTGCCTAAATGATCTCTAACCCCATCCTCCTTGACCAAGGGAAAGTCTCCCTTTCTCCAGACTTTCTCTTTTGCCTCCAGGGTCTGGGGTTCCTGAGGGCTGGCCTGAGCAGTAAAGACTGAAGCAAAGGTGGCATTCAGTAACTCTGCCTTCTCTGCATCCTTTGTCGCCAGGGCACCCACCCCATTCAGCAAAGGGCCCACGTTTTCCCTAGTCTTCCTCTTGCTACTGAAGCTCAGCACTAACATGGCACACAGAAGCAGCCTCTGGGTTATGCAAAATGCTCCACCAGAGTGTTCATTCCTTCATGCAAAGAAGCTTTGTGTGGGTGTGTTATGAAATAAATCCTTTTATAATAAGAAGTGCTGTAGATATTATTATTGGTGCCCGCCCAAGTATCTCTCAGTGCCGGTGGTGCTGATCTTGCATTATAGCTGGCCTAGATGTCTGTTGCAGAGAGTGAGAATATTTGGATTTTTGTAGCACTGAAGTGAGGTATCTGAAGTAGATGTACAGAAACTGCCCTGTTCTCTCCTGTTTCTTCCATTTCTTTCTGTCTCATATTCTTTATACCTCATTTGGTCCTTGTTTTCCATTTAATTTCTTGTGATGTTCCTCCTGTCTTTCCAACACTTTTCATCTATATCTGACTTTAGATGTCATTCTACTTCTGCAGTCATCTTGCCCAACCACCTCTCTCAAAATAAGCTTTCCAGATCATTAAAGTAAAACATTGCTAATTATCACTGTATTTTTTGTTGATCTTTACAAAAGTAAAGCCTTTAAGTAAATATAAAGAGTTAAATCAGAATTCAGATAAATACAGGTTTAGTAAATGCCAATTCTTGGGATTAAATATATGGCACTGAGCTTGCAAATAATTATCCAACAAGTTTCTGATGCATTGCATTAGCGTAATTCTAGCTAAATTCCCTTACTTTAAATAGTGAATGATGTAAATGTAACTAGCCAGCATCAGGAATTCCTCAGAGCTGATGTCAGCAAGGGACTTTCAGTAATTTCAGAAAAGAGATATCTGTAAGCTGTGCAAAAACATTTTTATTATGTTTATTATTACTGAAATAAATAGACTTATTATCCTAAAGCCTTTTTAAAAATGTTGTTGCACAGTATTAACAGGCAAAACTGAAGGAGACTTCTGTGAAGTAACAGAAGCTTTAAATGCATTCCTCTCCAAAGATAAATTTGGCTCAGATACGTAAAAGCACAACTCCCTTGGACTGTTGTCTATGACAGCAGCAGAACATCTTTTATTCTTACACTTTAAAGTACACAGATGGCCCATGTCGATGTCACCTTTGCTGCTTAACATAGAAGGGAACAGATGATAGAAATTAAATGTAAAATGGGAAAATGCCATATAAGAAAGTGTTAGAGAGAGATCTGTTAACTTCTCTCACCTCCAAGTCTGCAATAGCCTCAGTGTGCAAAATGCAGAGCCCCATGATCTGCAGGACCCCAGGTGTGGCCTGTTGGAGAGCCTGGAGTCCATGAAAAGGTAAGCTGGGAGGCACTGAATTCAAAGGGAGCTTGACATATCATAGTGTAAGAATAGGGTAATCTTCAAAATTGCAGTAATAGAAATGAAATAAACTGTAATAGTTCAAGGTGCAGGGCCATGTAATTAGGAAGTAATAGAAAAAAATCTTCTGCACTAACATAGGAATTCATCACTAACAAAGACCAGACCAGGAAAAAGAGCTGGACAAAATTAGTAGTGATCATGGGATCACTATGAGTGACAACTGTGGTTTGGCCATGAAATACACCAATATGTTTCTATGATGAACAAGGGAAGATGTTTCAAGTGGCTATAATGTCATCAACAAGAGCTCCTCTGGGACACTGTGCTCTGTTTGGGCCCTGAATGCTCAAGGAAGAGTCAGTCAGGGTGGAAGGGATACAGGCAAGGGTTGTTAGTATGATGGAGGGACTAGAGGGGAATTCATTTGAGAGAAGATTAAAAGAGCTTGATTTCTCCTCCTAGTGAGCTGAAGTTAGAAACTGGACATTATTCCTCTCTATACTTTTAACTGAAGGTGGCAGAGGGGTGAGAAGGCAGGAAATGAAAGGGTTACATAAATGCTAGAAAATAAATAGAACTATTTAAATGATATGGACAATTGTGGCACAAGATCTAGAGTGGTCTTGAAAACTCTCAGCCACACTGGCACAATTTTTTTTGCCCCAGACAGGATCCTTGAGGCCGTAATTCAGTTTTGCAGTGATGGCAGAGTGGGTTCCACAGGAGCAGAGCAGGAAAGGGCAAACACCGGCAGACCACAGGGGAGGTGTTGGGACCAAGGGTCAGAGGGAAGCTGGATGGGTGAAGGAAAGGCAGGGCACTTCTTGTGGGGCTGTGACAGGTAGGGCTGACAAAAGTTTTAGGGGACATCTTCAGTCAGATAATAGGCCAATGCCTTCGTAGGAGGAACTGGTTTAGCTGGGGGACTGGGAGGGCTAATTGTAGTTTGAGGGGGTATCTTGGATGTGGGTGAGGTGATGGGAGACATCAATTTCTCTGTTTTGTGAAAGCCTTTGCATGTAGATGGGGAATTTTTTACTCTCCCCTCCAGGGAAAAGGAAAACCCTAGCCCATCTCACTATCAAGGATTCATGGACCCTTCCCTCTCACTTCAGCTACCTACCTTTCCCCTATCCTACTGCAAGAACAAATTTACGTGAGGAACGAGAAGAATATTTCCTGCCATCACAGAACGGAGATTCTGGATCAAAAATAGTGGAGATGATATGCCTAATTAAAGGTGAAACTGCTTTCACTTCATGAGGGTCTTTTATGGAGCATTTACTGCAAAGCGAGATAAGACCCATTGACCTAGGATATCCTTTCTAGTCCTATATTTCTATGAAAAAAATACACATAAGTTCTATCTTCTATTACTTTAAGTGAGTGTTTTATGCTTGAAGAAACAGGACTAGGAAAGTGCTGCTAACTTCTATTCACATCAGTGGTTTCTACAGAAAAATCACAAGGCCTGGGCAGCGAAAGGGGTGCCCTGGAAACTAAAGCAGTTTTACGAGGAGGAGATCTGACCCTTTTTGTGGTCTTCTCTCTTGCTTTTCTGACTTAATGCATACTGGACCCTTCTCTATAAGGTTAAGCAGGAATGGGGTAGCAGTGTTGAATAAGGTGATGCTACCTTGAGCTAGGTTTTCTGTTCCCACTATAGGAAAGGAATGGAAAACCCAGCCTTTCACAAAATCACTTTTGTTTTTCACCAAATCACTCCAAAATACCAATATGGTTTTATGCCCCTTCAGATGAATAGATACTGAAAACATCCTTCATATACAAATCACTGCAAGTTTGATTATACAGGAATCACAAAGTGCTGAAAATGCAAGGTGATTTTGTGCATGAAGGTAAATATTAACAGCATGTAACTGAACAACAGCTTTCAGTCAAGTCTGTCGTTTTTATCTGCATCATTAAATAAAATGCTTTTTGTCAGAAGGAAGGCTTTGGCTGAGTGGTCATGATTAAAGCTTTTGACATCTATTCTGATGAATAGCTACCCTGAATTTTCAAGAGACAGCTCTTTTCTCCCATCAGACGTAATTCTTCCAGAAACAACAAATGTGCTTTGAGTATATGCTGTGGAGGGAGGTCAGCTATGATGTAAAATAGCAAACTCTGCTAAAGCTGGACTTGCCTTCCATGTCATGCCAGAAATAGAGGTTTATCATTTGTAACCTTCAGAAAAGACTCTTTGAAAGATGCTTTCAGGTTGCTTTGATAAGCAGACCTTCTCCCATCCTCCAATAAGATCCCCTATCCCATTTAATGTACTTGTCGAAATGTAGACTAAGCATCTCTTAAGACAACAGCAAGAGCTGCATTGAGTTTTGAAGCATTCAGTCCTTCATAAACCAGAAAGCTTTCTACAAGGCAATTGATGTTGGCAAGAAGTACAGCCTCCACCCAAAAGCTATTCCTTGCACAGTTCAGCAGGCTGTTGGACTCTTTTCAAGGCAGCATATACAGTTTCACTCAGAATGAGAAAATCAAAGTCAGTCCATCATGACCATGACCAATTAATAGTGGGTTTTCAGGCAGAGAGATGGGCTGGGTGATTACGGTGTAGCACCTCAACCCACAAACCTTGTACAGCTGAGATCAACAGAATTGTTTTATTTTGCTTTTTTGAAATGAAGAGGGAGGATAAAGGCTGTGCAGAAATCCCAGCTCTTCCTTCTTGTTTATGAATGCAGTGGACCTGCTTTAAATTAAGGAACTGGTCCTTCCCTTCTGCTGTCAAGGATTAATGTCCGCATTAACGAGGGTAGGCTTCTCTCTGGAAGAGAGTCTCTCTCAGATCAACAACTGAGAAGTGAATCAAATCCATGAGTACTTTGAACTCCAGTAACACTCCTTACCTTTCTTTCTTTGAACACTGGGAAAAAATCCAATCTGATATGTGCTGCACATCAAGGAAAACACATTCAGATGCAAATGGAGATGTGTGGCCAGTCTGAAACTGGTTTTTAAAAGGGTAAAGCATCCATATCACAAAATTCAGGTCAATGTGAAACAGTGGTACTCAACACCACTGAAGAAACCAAGGCCAAGTTATTTTAAACTGAGCACCTCTCTAGGTGAATGAAGTTCATGAAAACTAGTGATTAGTTTGAAAATGTGTACATCAGTGATTTTCCCATGTTCAGACTGAACCTAATAAAGTACTTGGAATGCCAGAAGCAATTTAAGTAGTCTAGGAAGTTAGCTGGTTCTTTCCCCCTGCCTTTATTTTCTCTCTCTCATGGGCATAATTTTTAATCTTTCTCTGTGAGGAAAATATAAACATGAGGGTAATCCCATGGAGGTCTCTCTGCTTTCAAGGTAACTTTGTCCATGTTAGCAGGGGACACATACTGAGTAAGATACATAATATCTGTAATTATTTAAGCATACATGTCAGCATAAAGCATATATACGCTCACATGACAAATGCCAGTCCTGTACAGGATTTTTCTGCTGAACAGCAGAGATTAGATTTCTGTTGCTAAAGGAAAAATTATGATGTACAACGCAAGTAACACCCAGCATTCAGGGCTAATACATGAAGATTAGCCTTTGAAGGAGAAAGTCAAGCACCTTATGTTTTCTCACATTACAAGGAGCAGAGCAGGAGGATGGACTTAGGTGTTGTCCTGTCCTGCAAAAAACATTTAGAATAGATGGAAACATGTATAAAAGGCTGGGAGAACAGCTTGTGGCGCAATATGACAGGTCCCACTGTCGTCTGTGGGTGGACAGTAAGAACAAAAAGATATCTGTTTGTTAGAGTAGCTGCACAAGTGCTATAAAACAGCCAGAAAAACATCCTTTATCTTTTTGGATAGCAAGGACTAGTGCAAAAGCTCTCTATTATGAGACACCAGTTCTTCACGTAATCCTAGCTCTTGATCCATGCTCTTTGCTGAGGTAATGAGAAATTAATGCTGACCAGTGCAGGAGGCACAGCTGCTCACCAATACTGTATGCTAATTATTCATACTCTGGGAACTCATCTGCACCCAGAGTTCAGCCACTGGGATGACTGTCTTGATGCAAAGTCTTTGTGAAGAAAGCAACTTGCAGTGTTGCGATACAAGTCATTCAACGCTGGTGTGGACCGTGCTTACCTGAGGGAGCTGCAGTGAAACGGTTGCAGTTGCGGTTACAAACTTAGGGCAGGTAAGCCTTCAGACAAGAGGTGAGTTGTAGACACAAGTGACCTCCATTCATGGAGCTGCCAGCTTTCAAAAACTGAGTTTCGTGCTGATGGGGACATCTGCAGCATGTGGTTTCTGCACATTGCACATTAATGCCCCATCAGACAGCATTAGCCTCTTTCATCTTAACACATGTAAATATCTGCAGTTATGATGAAGGAATCATGTGGCCAAGCCTGTCCCCCCTGCTGATTCTGTGATCCCTGACTAACTATACCCCTATTTCAGCTGGCAGCCTTCCAGCCTCCCCATGTCCTGCTTTTTGGGGCGGTGATTGTGCTAGCACAATTCTGTGTAGGCATCTTTATCTGGCACAGTGTGTTTTCAAGCTTGTTTTACATTAACTTGCACCACACTCCCTCAATCAACAGCACGCAAGACAAAGAAACATATGGGCCTTTATCGTCGTCATTACTGTAATGATGATTATCCAGAGAAAAAGGGAAGATAGTTAAGAGCAAAATCTAAATGACAAGATTCTTATATTAACATGCCATTCCAATCAAGTAATCTGGTTTAAGTAATTACATTATGATTACTCAGAAGGTATTCATTTTAAGATCCAGAAATCTAAATTTATGTAAGGTTAAAGCCCTACAGCATCTGTGTTAGTGCTGCAAAGCATATCATATTGTCTGGACTAGACAGGAGAAGATTCTTTGTAGAGTGTTTGTTTTGAAGTGAAAGTAGGTTTATATTCGGTGTATGAGTAGCTTAAATCAATCCCTTCTTCTAAATTAGGAATTTTTCTTTTGCTTTTTTAAATTTCAAGAACAAGGTATATTGAAACATCTGTTGTGAACTTCTCTAAGGATTAATTTCTTCTCTGTGAAAAGGAAGTCAGGTTTTCATGAACAATTTCTCTGTAAATGTGTAACAGTTAATGATAATCAATACTTTGCCTAATGTACCAAGATCTATGAAAACCATAAAGATTAGCTAAGGAATTTTCCTTTTATGCTTAAATGATTTGTAACGTGACATTGCATAATAGCTGAATAAGTCTAACTCAGTGTTGCTCTGCTATTTTTGAAATACCTATTTACTAACAGTTTGTCATGCATTTTTAATATGACAGTCATAGTAGATTCAGACTGTTTTGTTCTGTTACTGTCTCATCTAATTAGTTTAAGCATACGGCAAAGAACAGAACCTGCTGTTAGTAGCAGATTCCAAAATGTAGTTCTGGGTTCAGAGCTGCATAATTAATTTCATTTATTGCTGCAAAATGCATGTATGGTTCATCTGCCTTTACTAGTTTATGTTAGATGGATTATTTGAAAAGGGGTTTCCTTTTAATTTTGCTCAGCTTCTTTTGAAGCCTCATTCTCAAATATGTCCAGTCAGCTTGATCTGCTGAGAGCTTCAGGGCAGTCCTCATTCCCAGTGAAATGCCTTTCAAGAAGTATTTGGTATGATATAAGCAGGGATCATAGGTTCAGTGCTCCTGCTAAGTTTATGTGAACCCCCTCCTTCACTCGTAGGCAGAGGATCTTCCCCAGTCATTGTCACCGCCACTGTCATCCTCTGTAGCGCCTGCCTCCAAGGATGCCTGCATCTCTTTGCCTCATCAGGCTCCAAGTCTCTGCTGGTCTTTTTCGCTCCTCTCAGACTCTGCCATTTTTCCCTGGAGCTGTGTATTTACTTCTGTAAAACTTTTTGGATATGGTTTACATAGAAAATGTTAGACAAAATAAAGCTATTGTATGAAGTTTGGGCTTACTTTGCATCCACAGCTGGTAATAATAGAAAAATTGAAATGTTATCAAGTTGATTGTGATACTGCTTGAATAAAGAGCTTAGATTTCACATACTGTCTCCACGTTTTTTAGTAGAAAGCTGTAACATGTCTTTCTGTGCAATGTCATTAAAAAAAACACATGCTTCAGTTTTGTTTGGCAGGAAACAATGGGCACTAACAGCCCAGTGACCAGCATTTGGCAAGTACCATGTCCAGAACACGTATTTGCTGGGTAAACAAGCTATATAGCATTAGGAAAGTGCTGATTTGATGGTGCAAAGACTGCAAATATCTTCTCATGTAGAAAACATGTGGTGCCTTTCTCATAAACCCTACAGGTAGAGTATGTGTCATTCTTTAATGCTGCTGTGGGGAAAACTGCAAAATGGAAAACATACTAATAAGCTTTTCCAGACGGCAGTATAAAAATATTATTGCTTCTGCTACCATGTCTGCTATTTATTATATCTCCTGTTACCCAAGCATGGCTTAATAGTATCATAAGTTTCCCTCAGTTCAGTTCTGTTGGAAATGCCTAGGTTAGAAATATGGAGAAGGTCTTATGTTAAGGCTAGCTTGAGAGTATACTTTAATTTCAGAATTTTGTATTAAAATGCTATGATTTTTTGTGACAGTTTACCTGGTTCTGACACTTTCAACAATTTTTTTTTGTTTTGATTCTAATTCCCATATTTGCTATTCTTCCAGTTTGGACATCAACTGTAGAGTCAATTATTCAAGGAGAGGAAAAGGAAGGGAAAGAGAAAGAAAGGGGAGGGGAGAGTAGGAGAAGGGAGGGAAGACGTGGGCAGAGGCCTCCGGGTAGTCCACAGGCTGGATCCAGCGTGCCAGAGGAATTATCCTCATAGCTGGCAGGTTGCAACCTTCTGCCAGCTTTCCCAGGCGTCCCTCAGCCACATCCTCTATACAACTGGAAATATAATCACTGGGCATCCGAAATGGAGCCGTGACCTGCCTTATGGTGGGTCCACCTGCAAATCCAACAATGTGAAGGGTGTGCAGCTGTTTTTTTAGGTCACATAACAAGGGTTTCTGACAAGTTCAGATGTTTGTCCATCAAGTGATAAAGCGCAAACTCCTCTTTCACAGGATGTGCACCTGGCATTTGTTATGGGATATCTGTCTTATGGTCCCACTGAGTGCACACTTACATGATCAGGGAAGAGATATGGCTGTATGCCCTTTGGCTGCTTGCATGTAGGCCAGCACATCTACATTGGGCTCTTGTAGACTGTAGCATCTGCTCCAGATTTGGGTCTTTCTGGACTGAATGAAGCATAGTCTTGTAGGAGATAGACTATTGACTTTTTGAGGGGTGACATTTCTGGATAATGGGGTAGTGGTACCTTAGCTGAGGCTTATGCAGAAGGGAGTTTCTGGACCTTCTACTCATGAAAATATGTTGTGAATGTTTTGCAAATGTAAATAGCAGCCCAAATGTGCTAGTGATTGCTTTTGTAACAAGACGCTAACCCAGACCAGTACTACTCAAAAAAGGGGTGTCAGTTTGCTGGAAACTATGTGAATAAAATTCATCCAGGGCAGAGTCAGTGAAATCCTTTAGGCACATTTTGGAGTCACACCCAGGAGCTGAGCCTGAATTGTTATGGCTTTTAGAGCGCCTTTTTGTCATTAGGAGGAGAATTTTCTTGACAGATATTGGCATGGGAACAGCTAAAGGGTCTAAATTCAGGGTGACTAGGTACTGTTTTAGAAGGAGAGGTTAAAATCAGAGTTACCATTTTGTCATGCAAAAAGCTTATAAGGTGGGTAGCTTAAGATACTGGATACAGTCTTCTGCTGCTGTTAGTTATGGCTATGAGGACTCTTTGTCAAGACGAAAATGCTCTGTAGACTCTGAGGAGTCGAGGACTAGTGCCATGCAGCACCCTGGGAGGAATGAAGTTGTTGCTCGCACTGTACAGAAAGAATCAGAGAGTGCTGGCTGGTGTCCCCCATGGACTGAATAGGGTGGCTAAGAAAAGAGTTCTGGCCAACAATAAGGAGTCTGCTTGGAAGTGTTAAAGTTTTGAAATCTGTGAGATCGGTGGTCGAAGAGTGCAAAGAGAATCCACCTCTTTTGAATTAATCTGTTAAACACTAAAAGAAGCGATGTCCTGAACAAGGCTTGTTTTCCCTCCCTCTGGTGTTGGTGAGTACATGCCATTACAAAAACTGGCTGGAATTCTTTTTTCCTAGGTTTATGGGCCTTTGCTTTGCTCCACGATGAGCTTGAGTTGTACATATTTGGCATTAATGATTTTAAATTGAGTCATTACTGAGTCTGACAGCTGGCTTGTACAAATTGCTGGCTTGCTTTCTCTTGAACATTATGAATTCCTGGGTCAGATCTTGAGAGAGTTTCTGAGAGACCAGCTTCTAGGAATCTAGTCTTTCATCTGTCCCAGGGTAGAGAAATGTCTGACATTTCCAACAACTCTCCTTCCTTAGTGGCTTGAAATCTGTGTGCTGCTAGGCCAATCATTTGCGTCTAGCTGTCTCCTGCTTCCAGCAGACCCATAATCCTCCAATATAGCAACCAGATGATGTGGTAATGGCATGTCTAATACAGAGGGGGTAGATAGAGATCTGTTAATTAAAGAGTTAAGGGAGAAAAGAAGGATGACTTTTATTTGCTGAAAGAAAAGGAAATTAAACTGTAAACTGCGTGTGGCATTTGTGTCTCTGCTTGACCACAACCATAAAGGAAGCTGGAAGCAAGTGATGTCCAGCTGCAGCGTAGTCTGAATTAGTCCTACTTCAGCTGAAATGTTAAAGGTACAGTTACCATGATTTTCAAGATATACCCTTACTTAGACTTACTAGTAGGATTTTTATCTTTTCCATCGCAGCATGATTTTTTTCACTCACCTGCACCTTCTCTTCAGATTTCACTGCCGTTCAGCTAGCTGTTTCTCCTCCTGTATTTACGCGGTTGATTATTCTAGCTCAAGTATAGTACCCGAACTCGTCCATCTTGATCTGCATTCTCATTTTTCCAGCTTTTCTACCAGCTTGTCATTGCCATTTTGAATCCTAGTCCTGTTCTCAAACACATGGGCAGTGCCTCCTAGTTCTGCATGATCCTGCAGATCTAATAGACACATTCTCTTCCTGAATATCCAAATCATTATTGAAATACCAAATAGAACCAGATACTGAGAGATCCATGTGAAACTTCACTTCAAATGTTCTGTGTTAAGAAGAAAACATACACAACTACTCCCTGGTAATCTTTATGCAGCAAATTTCACGTAGAGCCTTGGCTGCTTATGGAAAAGTCATGACAGACTGGAAAAGGCTTTCTGGAAGTCAAGAGATAAAGATATCAGTTGTTTCTTTCCTATCCACAATGCCTGTTGCATTATGATGGAAATAGATAAATGAACATAATTATATTGACCTTCAAATTATTTTTGACTTGTTCTGGCAGAGGGAGCTTAATGTAACAGTTAAGCCAGTTCAGTAACAAGATCCAAGTGCTTTTGCAAAAATTAGCACACAACAGGATTTCAGAAAAAGGGACGGTAAAACATTTAAATAATCAAATCCTTTCTTTAAATGGACAATTTGGTGTTGATAATTCTTTTTTTAAAATCCTATGTGATAACCAGAAAAAGCTATAGCATTACCAGCTTGTTGAGATAATTTTCCTGTGCCCTAGCATGAGTTAGGAGCTGAGTAAAACCCCTTCATTTTGCCAAAGAACACTAGGCTTTGCAAGCTGTCTGTCTGGCAGAAGCAATATGATGATGCTTGCACAACACCCAGATTTGGGTGCTGCCCCTGAGGGAGGGGGAGGAATCTGGACTTTCCCTCCTCCAAAATACAGGCAGAAGCCTTTCCCCTTCAGCTCATGTACGTACCTCCTCTTAGCCTGTCTTTTCATAGATGGGCCCAGCAGTATTTTTTCAGAAAGCTTGGAATTTCTTGATGATGTGGTTGAGAAGATCCTGCTTTGGTTTTACATGGGATTAAGAGCATCTCATGTTTTTACAGCAACCCTTAAATCAAAATTTATGGTTGAACAGCCTGAACCTGTCAGCTCAATGTGTTTTGTTTCTCTTTTGTCTAGTTTCAGTCTAGATTCAGTATGATCCCATATATTCACAGAATCACAGAATCACAGAATGGCTGAGGTTGGAAGGGACCTCTGGAGATCATCTAGTCCAGCACCCCTGATCAAGCAGGGTCACCTAGAGCATGTTGCACAGGATCGCATCCAGGTGGGTTTTGAGTATCTGCAAGGAAGGAGATTCCACAACCTCTCTGGGCAACCTGTTCCAGTGCTCTGTCACCCTCACAGGAAAGAAGTTTTCCCTTATGTTCAGACGGAGCTTCCTGTGTTTCAGGTTGTGCCCGTTGCCTCGTGTCCTGTCACTGGGCACCACTGAAAAGAGTCTGGTCCCATCCTCTCGACACCCTCCCTTCAGATACTTGTACACGTTAATAAGATCTCCTCTCAGCCTTCTCTTCTCCAGGCTAAACAGGCCCAGCTCTCTCAGCCTTTCCTCATAACAGAGATGCTCCAGTCCCCTAATCATCTTAGTAGCCCTTCGCTGGACTTGCTCCAGTAGTGCCACATCCCTCTTGTACTGGGGAGCCCAGAACTGGACACATTACTCCAGATGTGGCCTCACCAGGGCTGAGTAGAGGGGGAGGATCACCTCCCTTGACCTGCTGGCAACACTCTTCCTCATGCACCCCAGGATACCATTGGCCTTCTTGGCCACAAGGGCACATTGCTGCCTCATGCTTAACTTGGTGTCCACCAGCACTCCCAGGTCCTTCTCTGCAGAGCTGCTTTCCAGCAGGTCAGCACCCAGACTGTACTGTATTCATCATAGTTCTAAGTTTCTGTAAAATATGATTGCTAATATTCATGATTGTTTGGAATATAAGGTCCACTGTTTGAAAAGGCTTTGCAATGATATGTTTTCTTTGCGCTTTAGATAGAAAAGAACATTTTATCCCTCTTTGGGTTTGTGATTTGCTAATACTTCATCAAATACTGGAGTTATATTTAGCTGATTCTGTTAAGTGTTCAATGTGTGATGCCTCCAACCAGCTAAACCCAAGGGATATTTTCAAAGCTGGGAAGTCCTTTTAGTGGCATAGTAGCAAGGAGGTCAAAAATCTTTCCTGAGTCGAAGATTAAGAAATGCTTGTGAGAGAAAGGATTTGAATCCAAATAACTCTTCAAGTTTGGCCTGGCATCTAAAAGCCAGATCTTCCTCCATTGAATCAAGCTATGAACATAATAAAAATAAGATCCTCATTCATTAGGCTGCAAAGCATACAAGGAATGATAAAGAGAATCTGGAGGAAATGTACTGAGCTGCTTATCTGAACTACTGTAAGCGTATTTTCATGTAATGTTCCTATAAATGCCATTATAAGTGATGACACTAAATTTCTACTGCTATGAAAGTTTTCTTCCTTCTTTCTGAGATTCAGAACTCTGTGTGATCCCTACGCAGATTAATGACTATGCAATAATGTATATACCAAGTGCCTCATTTAAGTGCCTGATAGCCTTGCAGAACTGGAATTGGATTTACAAAGAAGGCGTAAAGGATATGCACTTTAAGACCTTTTCTGAGTTATAGATACACATTACGTGGGAATTTATGGGAAATTTACTGATCTACACCCTCAGAAAATGTTGTGGGTAGGGAGAAACTTTCATATGAGGATAGATTATAGAGACAGCTGACCGGTTTCTGCCTCATTTTGCTATGCATAATTTCATTTAGCATCAATGAAGAAGCATTACTTTAAGATAGAACATATTTTGGCCTGATATTTGTAGTATTAGGAAAAGAGTAATAGGAAGTGTGAGAATGACAAACTGTTGTAATCTAAAGGATAGTACTGGCTGAACATCTATATTCTTAAGAACTTGGGTCTACTGCTGGAGGAAAGAAGTAAAGGATGGAAATGTTCCTATAGCTATGTATTCTGAAATGGAAGGCAAAAGCAGGCTTAAAATCTCTATCCTAACATATTTTCTCATAGGCTCTATGTCAGGCAAAGGAAGCAAATTATGAATTAGAGCAATCCTGAAACTGTTCATACTTTGTGTGGAACAAAACACATTCATGGCCACCATGACCAAACCCTCCTCCTTCAGGACCTAAGCCGGTCACAGGCACAGAAGAGCTGAAGAGCAGAGCTTTGGAGCAGAAGGACATATATCCCTTGCAGCAATGTACCTGCCACCACACCCTATGAGGAAAATTCAGTGTCAAAGCTAAACAGCTTTACATACAGCTGCAGCCAACAGTCTGCTTTGGGATAGACTTCTAGTCAGGTGCCTGTGTGCCTAATTTATGCAACCCCCTGGACTGGATGAAGCTTCAGCCTCAGATGCCTAAAGGTGAATGTCTACATGTGTGTTAGAGGTCTAACTGTCCTTACGATTCAGTTGATCCAGGCTAGCTCTGAACTTTGACCCCACACCTTTCAGCCAGTCTGCACAAAGCCAGTTTACTGGAGACCATACTTTGCAATATTTACTTCTTCATAGTGCTGTTTAACTAGCTAGGATCAGAAGGAGAGAAGATTACCATATATTAAGTAATCTTCACAGTAAGCAGTTGAAGGGATGTCAGTTCTCTGCTGTGGGAGCACACCTGGATCTCTTATTCAAGGTAGGCTACATGTATATTTGTAAATGAAACAGGATAGGGAACATTTCTGAGTGCTGGAACTTGACTGTTTATAAAGCTAAATGGTTAGAGCAGTCCCTGGCACACTTGTGCCCCCTCATTCAGGAGTCAACACAAATGAGGGACCGTGTCTGTTAAATAGTTTGGATGTATCCAGCCCACTTTGGAGTGTTAAAGCTTAGTTCTCATTTTAGTTCTGGCTTAGTTAGCTTAGCTTAGCTTAGTTCCGGCTTTAGTGCCAGAAGGTAGTCCAACATATATTTAACTTACCAGTGGAGAGGTTGTATGGGATTGTTATTCTATCCCAGAAACCAGATCTATTGTTTTTGGTGCTGCACACAGAAGATCATGCCCTGCTGTTTCTACTTCTTGTTGGGGCTCTGCTGAGACCTTGTACAGGCTGTAGGTCTCTATCTGCTATGCTGTTGAGATGATGATGTGGGCGCTGGTGCATGCTTGGCCCTCTCCTGGGGCCCTGCTACATGTCTCTCAGCTCAGCAAAAGCACATCCCATAAGCCAGCGTTGTCTGCTGAGGGTTACGTGACCACGTAATCCCTGCAGGGTCTGCTGGCCACGGTGCCAATGAGCACACCAACACTGTCAATGTTTCTGTCTGCCAGAGGGAAATGCTGCCAGCCCCATCCCTACTTGAAGAGGGCAGGGCTAATGAAACATGAGTTTCATGTACTCATTCAATGCCAGTCACAGCATCCATGGACCCTTCCTGGTCACTGACAGGGGCTTGCAGGGTCATGCGTAATGCATGTTCGTCCGAGTGTCTCCCATCCAACCTGTGGGAAACTGAGTTACTGGGCTCCAGATGGCAATGGCTGTCCTTGTGGATATGGGGATGGCTGAGAAGATGAGCTGTTCTTGTGGGAGGGAACAAGATCCTCTCCAGGGGCACTGCATGTGGCTTGCTTTCATGACAGCCAGCGACTGCCAACCCAAGGAAAAAGCTCCTGTCACTAGCCCATTTCCCTGCTACGAAATTGCTGGCTGATGGAAGAAACTGAGCTGTGGCCCATTCTGCTACATGGTATTCAGGGATAAGAAGCCGTTTTACCACATTTCCCCCAGTATCGGGAATCCAAATGCCTTTCCAAGCTGAAAATGTCTGTGCTGACCCCATTGCCACCTTGTCCCACCCTGGGAGTCTGGGGGAACTCTGTGGAGGATTTCTCAGCCTCAGGCCTTGCCAGCTGCACTTCATAGCCCTGGGAAGCAGGGGCTGGAGGCTGTGGTAGCCCTCATGTGGAGCGAGGCAGGCAGGCTGGGAATGGGTGGGATAGACCAGGGAGAGGTCCTGCCAACAGGCAGAATGAACAGGACAGACAGGTGCCACAGTGGCCCTAAGCTTCCTGCAATGTCCATAGATTTTCATTGCACATGACTTCTTTTACTGTATTTTTCAGTTGTGATCAAGCCACCAGTGTTAGATCACTTTTAATTGTTAAAACCAGAAAATAATAAAAATAACAAAAATTTCATTTGAAGCAATTATGTTTTGAAAATACTGTTGTGTCCTGGTTCTGCTATTTTTGATATTGCTGTGTTTCCCCAGGACCCTTGTTACAGTTCACATCATGCTTTTTAAAGAAGTGATATTTGTTTTAGAACTGAAAACTTGAAAAATATTTAAAAAAATCAGCAGGTCTCTCAGAAGACAATCCCTTGAACAGGGTGACTCTGTAGTTGCTCTATATAGCTTCTAAAATTGGGCACCAGCACAAATTGCCCAGCATGCTGGTTTTCTCAGATTCAGACACTTTGTACCTTAAATGAAACACTCAGCAAAATGTCCATCACGTTGCATAATAAATATAATATGGCCTTAAGGAGTCATCTGATAGAGATGGAAATCATAGCACGGGGAAAATAACAAATGTTGTAGAGTATGCACTTTGGGTAAATGAATACTCATCTGTGCTTGAAATGGATTAAATACATTTTCTGTTGTCACAGCTATCTTGACTGCTGGAGCAATACAGAATATTGAGCTTCCTAGTTAGAACAACTCATCTAGCTGCTTTCTTGGTATTTTAAAGTGATCGCATGAGGTGTTAGGTGAAACCAAATGCTAGAGCCCATACTGTGGTTAGGGGTTGGTGTCAGCAAATAGAGAATCAGGGCTAGAGAATCAGGGCAAAAGGAGATGGGTCGGGAAGCCCTACAGCACGGGCTAGACCAGAGATTTCTGTGCCTGTGCCTCTCTCCCCGTGTCTGGCATGGGGTGGATGTGCAACATGGAGCTCCTGGTGGAAAAGGGCAGCATCGTGGCTTTTCAGGACACACTGGGGTGACCCTAATAGCAGGAAAAAGGCATCAAAGTCTAAAGTTAGGAGAAACAAGCACAGTAACCCTCTTCTATCCCAGTCTGGATGGTGCCTTGCAATGGGTTTAAACTAACACACTGTTGTGAACCTGCTGTTAAATTGGCCAGGTTTGCCTCTGTGACTTCTCAACATAATGGGAAGCTGCTAATGCAGTTTCTGCCAGTGAGCTGATATATTTGTTCTGGTAAAAGTTCCATCTTTAAAAAATTATAATTAGAATACATAAAACACTGATACATATTTATCCCAAAGGAATTCATTTAAAGAGAATGTTATTGTGTTAGAGCAAAGTACTTTGATGCTCAATTCTTCAAAGAGAGGCACTTTGACTTTGGCTTTGTTCACAGGAAGGTTGGTGTTCTGCCACATTGCTGGGTACAGGGAGACTCAGTCACAAGCATAAGAAGATTTATCTGTTTCTGTAATCCTTCCTCCTTGTTTAGCTATTGATATCATTGCAGAGGGATGATTATGCTATGGTCCTCAACAGAAAGAACACCTCTTAGGGAAGGAAACCAAAAATAGACAAAAGTTGAAAATAATAGAAGATATAAATAATTATAGGGAAGACAAATGGTATGACTTTTTATCCAGGTATAATTTCCTACCTATATTAAACCAGCTATTTCTTTTACTTTCCACCATATGTATTTTTTGAAGGAGGCAACACTTTCAGAAGTAATTAAAATTAAGAGGCCTGGAAACCTGGAAAACAAGCTGCTTTTGAATTGCTTTATTTTGTCAATGTGGCTGCCTACGATGCAGCAGCAGCTGCACAGACACAGGGAGGCTGTATGTGAAACACAGAAACAAAGACAGAAGGAGTTACCTTTGGAGGAATGGAGTTCAGAATTGCAAACTCCAAGCATATTTCTTTTTGACATGATTAATGGCACACTCTTTAAATATGCTCCATGAATTGGTCAAGAATTGACAAGTGATAAAATGTTCTTCAGCGGATTATCAGAGCCACTGCCAAAATGTATGACTGTTAATGCAAGGCAACCCTTGAGAGAAATAACTAAATGGCTATCCGTACTGTTCAGGGAGGACTCAAGCATTTCTTCCTCATCAACTTTACTTTTCCAAATAAGCTGTTGGCGTGGTACTCGCTGAGGCCTTGCTTGAGCTTGCAATGACAACACTCCGCTGGATCTTCTCTGCCCCTTCCCAATGTGTTTTTACAATTATCTGGGACAAAGAAACTGCCTGAGCACCGTCTGTCGTAACCACTGTCCTGTTGGCCTCACTCGATGCTGGTCTTTACCATGGCAACAGTAATGTTGTCTCTGTTGTTTTCAACCTTTTCATATTCTTGCTGTGTTTTCTCTTGATTTTCCGACACATGCTGTCACTTAGTAATAATAAAGCTGTCAATGGTATCAACAACTGATCTTTTAATAAGGGATAAAGAGGTCTGACAAGAGCAGAGGGGGTGCCGTATTTCCAGTGGCAGGTTAATTTATTCAAAGTGCTCTGAAAATTATTTCCATTTCTATTGTATGCAGATGATACCCAGTAAGGCCAATGTCTGCAAAATGAGATTCAGGTTGCAGGAGGATTCAGCATGCAGGAATTCTGTTAGGTAAATGATTAGCTAAAAGTCAAGCTAATAGCTAAAAGCTATTTGCTAAATATCTGAGGCAGAACCTGAAGGCATAAGTGGAATTACTATTTATTTAAATAGGGTATGAATCAAATCTTCAGTTCCTGATTCATATTCCTAGGTGGTCTCAACAAATAGATAAGCTGTTTCAGAAGAGCCCTGCTGAGCAGCAGGCTTTCCCAGGGAACATGGTGTATCAGCTGCTCATTTCCACATGATCCTGGGTGCTGTTCTGGTATGAAGCATGCAGCACAGTTCTTGTTTTAAAGATTACTTTTCAGATCTGGGTTTGGTGGCAAGTAAAGCTCAAATGTAATTTATTGAGGTACAGAGTGAGAAACTGATTTTTAGATGGATCACTTCAAGGCCCTCAAAAATGATCCTCATCTGCTACAAGCCGGTCTGCTAGCAAATAATGGACTGGAAACAATTCACTGGAGTGAGTTTTTTGCTTCATCTCATTGGAACTGTAGCTGTGACTTTTACTTAATCTTTATGAGTTGCCAGTGATTTTGGATCTCTCTGTTGTTGGTGGTCAGCAAATGCTTATAGGACCTAACTCACAAAGAGAGAGTTCATCAATTTCTGAAAACGATGTATCTTTAAGAGGCCTTAAGCGAGATATCTTCAAAACGAGGCATTCAAACCACTAGTCACTTAAAACAAACTAGAAAAACATGCTCATGAGATGCCACACAGTTTGATAGCATTTTATATATCATTAGAAGATTAACAGGGGATTTTTCCGGAGATTAAACTGCAATTGTTAGAAAAATAAAATAGTTATTTCTGATTCTCAGAGGAAGACCTGAGTAGCCCTCACTCATATTTTAACTTCCCTTCAGTGAGTTTTCTTTGTCAGCAAGGAGGGCAAACACATTGGGTTTCAATCAAAGTCAAAGGGAAAACATAGATTACATTTTTAAACAAAGTATGTTTTGTTTAATTCTGTGAAATGTTTTTGGAGCCAAGAAGTTACTCGGGGAAGAATAATATGGAAAATGAGGCCATCCGCAAACAAATTAGACAGAATCATTTTAAACAAATTGTTAGTAATCTTTTTACTTCGAAGCATAGACCCATCATAGAGTGTAGAAAGAGTGCTCCTTTATGGGCAAAGGAGAGTATTTCATCATTCAGTTTCCTCTGAAGCGTCAGGTAATGAATTAAATTGGACTGATTTGCTCCACTATGTCAATCTTTATGTTCATGGGACAGACAAATAGTGTGCATAGCAACCCACACATTTAAAAATCAACCTGAGGGTTTAAAATGAAGTATTTTCACCTTTTAGTCTCTTCTATGTGTCCTGTGACTCTCTGTCTGAAGCACTTCCCAGGAATTTCTCCTTGCTAACGCTTTGTTATCTTGCCTAAGTTCAGTTTGCAGCATGCGCAGTGTCTTGGGGACACGGCCCGAGATCAGGCATTACGACAGCTCTGGTGAATCTGGATTCAGTTCTTCCCTGCTCATCCGAACCTTTCTTTATGCTGCATCTGAACAAGGCAGAATTACTGTTTGTTTCTTATTCCTGTTAGTGGCTTTTGACATTCACAGAACCCTGGGTAGGATATGTAGAAGCATGGCTCAGGCCAGGCTGTCTGACCCTGTATATTTTTCAAGATGCTTTTCCCATCCACCTGCCCTACTGCTATATATGTCCTAACCGTTCTCCTACCCAAATTCCAGCTGACACTTTTTTGCATGCTTACTGGCAGGGACATTGTTATTTCGGTTTCATTTATGGCAGTCAAAAATTCTGGCTTCAGCTACATTGGTTTCTGAGGACATTCATAATTAATTTTTCTTTTGCTTTAGGTATTCCTTGGGCTGAAAGCTGAGTTAACTCATTCAGATGAGGAGGAGATGCAGATCTCTCAGCTGCTCTCCACTTCTACAAGAGGAAACATTGCAGCTGGGAATGCACCTATTCCTGGAGGCTTGAAATCTCTTTACCTCTCAGAGCACATTAGTTCAGTTTTAGAGGACCGGTGTTACTCCTGGTCTGACAAACCTTATATTTCACAAACCCTGTAACTGGTGACTAGACACAACATGATCTTGCTAGCTGACAGATCCTTCTCTCCTTTCTGCTTCTGTTGTCTCAAACTCACTACTTGCAACCCTTGGAACCATACCAATGTTGTTGTTGTTTTCCCATAAAAATGAGAATTATAGCAGATTAAAAAAAAACCAAACAACCCAAAAGCTCAGGTTTTCAAAGCTGAATTGCAAACATATTATCTAATTCTTCCTGAAAGGTCTGTAAAGATCTAGGATTTGACATTTAAAGGTTAGGTACTTTTCAAAATTGTGCACATCACGACTATGATGACTATGAACTTGAGCTGACAGATCTCTTGCTGTTGGCCATTTTTGCTTTGTGGTTACCCATATTTTTGTTTTAAGAATAGCTTGATGGCAGAGCCTGAGCAAGAACTTCTCTCAACAAATGTGAAGAGGAGCCCTGAAATCCCATAGTCAAATTACCATGGAAGGCAATAATACTGGTCAGTTAAAGGAGGTATTAAAGGGTTTTAATTCATAGCTACTGTAAAACTACCACTAGCACTCTGTTGTTCAAAGCACACACATTATTATCTCCTATATTCAGTGATAATTCCCAAGGCTATGGTATGATAGACAGGAATTTATCATGATCTTGTGGTGACAGGTTTGGTTTCCCCTGACAATATCCAGAGGCTAGGACAAGACAAGCCTGTTGTAAGAGATGGAGAGCAGCAGTTAGAGGTGGGGCTTCTGGGAATTGATATTGAATTTCTTTCTTCAAGATGAGACTTCCATGCCATATATGAGCAAAATGCTATGGAAAAAAAGTCATTTTTAATTACAGTAACTCATTAAACTTTAATGAAAAAATTATACTTTATTTAACTGCTCCTATGAAGTTTTTACTGCATTCATTCAAGGTAATTTTCCTGTACCCTCCTTGATCTGGGAAATGATCTCTCCCAAATTGCAGAATGGTTAATCTAAAAGAGAAGAGATCAAAGCTTTCCTTTTAATTGCTTTAGATGGACATGAGGAAACAATGAAGTCTGTTCCTCCTCTCTTTATTTTTTTAATCCACCATTTCAAGGATTTTGTAGGTTGTTTTCCAACTGATACGTGCATGAAATTCCAGTTCATAATTATATAAATTGCTTGCATCCATTATGAGGAGAATACAGCTCTGTACTGCACATATACTGTTGGGTTCATCTTAGCTATCATCTAGCCATCTGAAAGTTATGGTCTGGTGTAAGCCAGTCATCAAGGTTTTCTGTGTTCTCAGTGGGGACAGATGGGCACCATCAGCAAGTGAACCATCCCATTGTAAGATGATAGGTCTCTGATTTTAGCTGGAATGATTTTTTCTTTAGTTTTCCACAAAAGGTAATGGCAGAAGTATCAGCTGGGTTGACTCAGGAGAGCTCCTACTTCAAAACACTGCTTACAGGAGCCTGCAGTAGGACCATGGGCCCCTGACTTCCTAGGTTCCTAAATCAGAGACTGCTCATGGAGCAAGATGGGTGAGTTGGTGGAAAAGTAAAGAGATTTCTAGCTGGTTCCCACTGAAACAGAACTCAAATCTAGCCATCTTTGGGGATGTTTTCATTTCAATGAACTGATAAATTCTGAAGAAAAGTTGTTCCAATAGAGCTTTTTTATATGTAGCTTTAATGATGTAAATGGATTGGATTTTAGGATATTTGGATTCAGTTTCTACTTTTGTGGCTGTGAGACTGGATGAGTTACTCCACCTCTGTGTTTTGTTCACCCTCCCATTCTTTATCTGTGTCGTCAGATAGGACGTCCTCTCTTTGGCGATCTATTCCACGTGTTTTGTGATGTGTAGCCCAATGAAGTCTCAATCTGTCATGGAGACTCGAGGTACCATCACAATATAAACAATAATAATGAGCATTTATTAAGCCAGTCTGTTGCTACGTTGCATCATTTGCTGTATAGGCTGCTAGAAACATCTCCCTTTCATAGCTGATCAAGTATGCATTTAAAATAAACTTCAGTGTAATTCTATACATTATTTTTTTATTAAAGAAAAGCTATATTTTTAACCTATCTATCTCCATTACTGTCATCTGAATATTTTAGTAAACTTGCTTTTCTTACAGGTACATGTGCACTTGCATGAGCAACTTTATAATACCTAATGGTAATTATGCATCCTCTGCAGACTGAAAATACAAACCCTAAAATCACATGTCAATAGGTGCCTGTGAAATAAGTGGAACTGTATCTATTAACAGCAGCCAAAATGTGGCAAATTAATGCAATGGTTAAAAATGAATTATTATTACGAATTATAATGAATTATTCTGGGGGCTGACCTGCTGGAGAGTAGCTTCACAGAAAAAGACCTGAGGGTTCTGGTGGACAACAAGTTGAACATAAGCCAGCTGTGTGCCCTTGCAGCAAAGAAGGCCAATGGCATCATGGCCGTTCTAGGAGGACCATTACCAGCAGGTCAAGGGAGGTGATCCTTCCCTTTTACTCCATCCTCGTGAGGCCACCTCTGGAGTGCTGGGGCCAGTTTGGGGCTCCCCAGTAATAGAGAGATATGAACATACTGGAACAAGTCCAATGAAGAGCCACAAAGATGATTAAGGGGCTGGAGCATCTGACATAAGGGGAGAGGCTGACAGAGCTGGGACTATTTAGTCTGGAGAAGAGAATGTTTGGGGAGGGTTTTATCACTGTGTGTAAATATCTGATGGGAGGATGTAAAAAAATGGAGCCAGACTGTTCTTAGTGGTGCCCAGTGACAGGAGAGGCAGTGGGCAGAGATAGGAATATAGGAAATTCCATTTCAAGATGAGAAAAAACTTCTTTCCTGTGAAGGTGAACAAACACTGGAACAAGTTGCTCAGAGATGTAGTGGAGTGTCCGTCCTTGGAGATATTCAAAACTCACCTAGATTTGGCCCTGAGCAACCTGCTGTGGTTGAGCCTCCTTTGCTTGAGCAGTTGGACTAGGCAATCCTCAGAGGTCTCTTCTGAAGTCGACTATTCTGCCATTCTGTGATTATTATCTGCTCTAGAAATCACAAAATCACACACACAGAGTGGTTGAGGTTGGAAGGGACCTCTGGAGACCATCTAGTCCAGCACCCCTGCTCAAGCAGGGTCACCTAGAGCACATTGCACAGGATCACGTCCAGGCAGGTTTTGAATATCTCCAGAGAAGGAGACTCCACAACCTCTCTGGGCAACCTGTTCCTGTGCTCTGTCACCCTCACAGTAAAGAAGTTTTCCCTCATATTCAGATGGAACCTCCTGCGTTTCAGTTTGTGCCCGTTGCCGTGTGTCCTGTTGCTGGGCACCACTGAAAAGAGTCTGGTCCCATCCTCTCGACACCCTCCCTTCAGATACTTGTACACGTTAATAAGATCTCCTCTCAGCCTTCTCTTCTCCAGGCTAAACAGGCCCAGCTCTCTCAGCCTTTCCTCATAAGAGAGATGCTCCAGTCCCCTAATCATCTTAGTAGCCCTTTGCTGGACTTGCTCCAGTAGTGCCACATCCCTCTTGTACTGGGGAGCCCAGCACTGGACACACTACTCCAGATGTGGCCTCACCAGGGCTGAGTAGAGGGGGAGGATCACCTCCCTCGACCTGCTGGCAACACTCTTCCTCATGCACCCCAGGATACCATTGGCCTTCTTGGCCACAAGGGCACATTGCTGCCTCATGCTGAACTTGGTGTCCACCAGCACTCCCAGGTCCTTCTCTGCAGAGCTGCTTTCCAGCAGGTCAGCCCCCAACCTGTACTGGTGCATGGGGTTATTCCTCCCTGGGTGCAGGACCCTGCACTTGCCTTTGTTGAACTTCATGAGGTTCCTCTCCGCCCACCTCTCCAGCCTGTCCAGGTCTCTCTGAATGGCAGCACAACCCTCCGGTGTATCAGCCACTCCTCCCAGTTTTGTATCGTCGGCAAACTTGCTGAGGGTGCACTCTGCCCCTTCATCCAGGTCATTGATGAAGAAGTTGAACAAGACTGGACCCAGTCCTGACCCCTGGGGGACACCGCTAGCTACAGGCCTCCAACTAGACTGCGCTGCTGATCACAACCCTCTGAGCTCTGCCATTCAGCCAGTTCTCAATCCACCTCACTGTCCACTCATCTAACCCGCACTTCCTGAGCTTCCCTATGAGGATGTTCTGGGAGACAGTGTCAAAAGCCTTGCTGAAGTCTAGGTAGACAACATCCACTGCTCTTCCCTCATCTACCCAGCCAGTCATTCCATCAGAGAAGGCTATCAGATTGGTTAAGCATGATTTCCCCTTGGTGAAGCCATGTTGACTGCTCCTGATCACCTTCTTTTCCTCCACATGCTTAGAGATGGCAACCAGGATGAGCTGCTCCATCACCTTCAAATATAGTGGAAAAATGGTATTTATGCATTATGATACGGTTATTACATCCACCTCTGGGTGTTCTGCCTAAATTCAAACATAAATAAGAACCCTAAAGTCTTTTCCAACTATGTTTTTACTACAGTAACATCCTTAACAAAATACCTTTCAAAAATGGAAAGAGGTTTTTATTTGAAGCATTTTCTCCAGGCTAAGTAAGGCTCAATAATGACATAAAATGGACATGCAGAACAAATGCAGCCTAATTATTTATTTGTAGTTAATATTCTCTGCTCACATAAAGTCTGTGAAGCAAATATAAATTCTATTACAGCTGGAATTCCCCTACTAGAGGAGAATGTCATTAAGGATAATCTCTAACTATAAGAACTGATGCCAGTGTTAGCACAGTGCCTGGCAGATAATAATTATTATGAATTCTTTTTCTTATATTTCACTTGCTTTTTACATAATTGCTTCACTAAAATAGGCTAATTCTGTCTCCTCGCATGTGGGTCTCACAGTTCTCTTCCACTGGAGTAATTCCACAACTAGTATGAATTCACTCTTACTTTGTACCACCTACATGAAAGGAAAGATAGGCCCTCTTCCTGAACTTCAAGCAGGGCTCACAAAACTGTTTCTCCGTTAGCTTAAAGAGCTATTTAGTTCCTCGTCAGTGGCCAAAAACCTGTGCTTTGTTCCATATGTGCAGCTCTGACTGCAGTGAAGGGGGCTATCAGTCACATAAAATTTAGTCCAAGGTGCATTCTGCAACCAGGATATGACATGTCTTCTCACTTGCACAATAAAATGCAGCCCATTGCAGTATGAAACACTTTTGAGACTTTTTTAATAAAATGAGAAATTGTCTTCTGTTTAGCATTAAACTTGTACATTTCTAATAGCTCACTTAGGCTAAACAAAAGAATGAGTAGGTTTTATGTAGTTTAGGGCACAGTCTGACTGTCCTCCAGCTCAGCCTTGTCAGCCTGAATCCTCTCTGTGCAAGTCGGTAGAAGTGACTTACTTCTCCTCATGCATTTATGATACTTTTCAGTGTTGCTCTCTTTTACATGCCTCATAGGTGAGGATGTGCCCTTCTGACACTGCTTTAATTTGCACCCCTTTAATCCTTTGTTTATATGAAAATGCATATATGTGTCTGCATATATGTTTCATAACTTCAAAATCACAAGACAGACCCATTATTCTATTGCAAAGTAAAGAGAGGTAAAACTAATATTGATAGTAATTTCTGTGGTCTGATCCAACCCATTACTCTGTGAAAGTGTCCCTCTGCCCTCTCTGAGAACCTCGTGGGCAGTGGGGACTCCATGCAGACACATGAGTCTGTCTGATGGATCAGCACCTCGACTTGCTGCAACTAACGGCAACACGGCAAACTTGGAGGTCAGGGTAGATACACTGTCAGTTGCTTGATCTTATCCCCATGAAAGCCAACACCAAAATTCATTTTGATTTTGATGATTCTTTCCTTATCTGTATTTCTGTTTATTTAATAAACAGAAGGGGCCATTCTCTAGTCTGAGTCTGACCTTTTCATAACACAAGTCATAGGATTTTGCTGACTTAATTTATATCTGATCTAGAGCACATTTTTTTAGAGAAACAATCAATCTCAATTCTAAAATATCTATAGATGATGACTCCACTGTAACCCCCAGGGAACTGTTCCAACGTTTAATTGGCCATGCATTTAGCTTCAACTTCTGGCCACTGGACCTCATTATATGTGTGTTTTTTTTTCTTCAGCATAATAAAAAAACATAGAAGAAACTGCCAAAGAAACCCAATAAGAAATTTCTGGAGGATTTCAAAAATTATGATCAAATCTATCTAAAATGTCTTTCTTAGTAAATTGAGAGATTATGCTCCTATCGGTTTGGCCAGTATTAGGCCACATACATAATACATGCCATATTGATATTGTGCGATTATATATTTTTTAAAATGTCATGCAGTCCCAAGTCAACTTGCTTACAGAGGTCTGCTGTTATTACATCAACATTATTCTTTTTATCATCCAAATATATAATCCCATGAAAAAAATTTATTTAGCTCTTTCACCCAATCTGTTTTCTGTAAGTCCATTAAATTTCCCAGATTGCAATAACTTCTGTCATTCCATATTAATTGAGTATAGGTCACATGCTCTTCTATTTTTCTGAGGATGAATGTCAAGCTGTCAAGCTTGTAAGTACACCAGTCATATTAGCAGAACACTATTTCTCTGAATGTCAAGACCTTTCAGATGACCCTAGGCCTTTTAATGACCACATTTTTTTGAAGACTGAATCAAAAAACTCAACACTAATGATCCAGAGAATTCCTGGGCTGGCTCCTTCAAACTCTTGAGTGGAATTTATGCAGATATGCTTAAATAAATGATTAATTTTAATAACTGCTGATTGACATTATCCCTTGTTGCTCTTGAAATGAATGTATTTTGTCATCATTTGATATTAATCCATTCTTTCATATTTGTACCAGTGAAGAATAGAAACATTTATTGAACACCTTTGCTTATTCTTCATAATTGCCCAAGACTTATGTTTATATATAGTACAGGAACTTTGTTATTTTTAAAGTTTGTGTTGTTCCTGAGATACTTAAAACCCAGCATATTATTCATAAGTCTGAAGCTCATGGAGTTGTTTTTGTGGCTTTACTTTCTTGTTTCAGTTTTCTAAAACTTCCAGCTTCAAATTTGAATACACTTACTTGCATTGCTACCATCATCCCTGTTTTCACTTTCTCTCTAAGCCAGGCTGATCGGCTAACCAGCCAAGCCTTATTTTTAGTTATGGCATTGTGGCCTTTTGGGCATCTAATAAATTGTTCTAAGCATCTTTCAATGATCATTCATGTGTTTCTGCTTAAATTCTTTTTCATAACTGATATAGCCGGTAACAACTTTTGGCTTTGTGAAGCCGGCCCTTTCAATGTGCCAGATTTAGTGGTCAAGACATTTGCTGTAGCAACCATAATCAATCCACAAGCACTTTTTTCTGAAGCAGCTGCTCAAATTGGAGCACTCTTTTTTATAATCAGCTTTATTTTCTTTGACAAGATGGAGTCTAATATAGAATTCTTCCACGTTCTTCCATGAGTTAGGAAACTGACAGATATATTTTTAGAAATCTTAAGTATCACTTCACACTGGCAGCATAAAAAATTGAGCATATGTCACTCAAATCAAAGGCACTATCAGAACACTTTTATTCCCCTTGTATGAATTATAACAGGTTTTTACGGAGGCGGTATGTAGCACATAACAGCTACTGACCCTTCATATATGCTTTATATGTTAGAATATGAGTTTCTAAATGAAGATTATTTGTTTCTGAACTATCAGAGCTACAGAGAAAGGTAGTGCCACTTTTTGACACAAACGGTGAATTTATCTGACCAAATGTAATATTCCCCTGTAGATGTTTGTGTCTGCTCTAGTTATCTTGTCTCCATTTGTAGTCAACAGAGACAAACAGGTACATTCAGGCCAAAGTCTTTTCCATCCTAAATCTGAAGTGGGTTAGAGGAATCATGCCTTGAAAATGCCTCGTCTGGACCCTTGGCTACTGAAGGTGCTACCAGCTCAGGTGCATGTTTCTCCTCTGTAGAAGTCTGAATTTAGCAGAAATGAATCTCATCTAGAGTGTCACTTGTCTTTTTGGAGGGCTTGATCCTTCCCACCTAATTGTGTCTGTTTTTTTTTTATTTATAATGCAAGTGCCTAACATGGAAATTACACTGATATAACTGAGCCATACTAGGAGGGAGTTTTGCTGCTTTAACTGTACGAAGATATCTGAAGCACAGTAATTTCCGTGTGTGCACTGAAGAAGTGGCAGGTTGTACTTTGGCACATGATAGTATTGGGCTTCTCCCAACACTGTGATTAGCTATGTCAGCACAGCCTGGCCTTTACTAGAGTTTGAGACTGTGTATTCACTGCTCTGCAGGATGAGCTTTTGCCTGAGATGTTAATTAACAAAGACAGTCTATCATCAAAAAAGTAAATCCTCAGCCCCTACCCTTCTTTCTGGGAAAAAGACTTTTTAAAATTAGAATTAATTAACTAACTCTCTCTGAAATTCCTGTGAAGAGAAGTCAATTTGCAATTTTTATTGGCTCGTCAAGTCAGAGAACTTCAGAATTAGCCTCTCCTAGTTAATTTCCATAGTAAAGGCAATTGCTTCATTAAGAGAAGGTCTAGGTGTGCAGCTAGTTTGCAGATCTTAGATCTGGGTGGCTGTGTCACTAGCAAAAGTGATGGGCAGATGTCACTGACATCAGGAAAAACAACATTGTGGATGTGAGTATTCTTTATTACTGATATAGACTCCATTCAGATTAATAGATAGGTGATCAGTGATTTCCATGGGCTTTATAGTCAATAATTGATAAGCAGTGTAAGGTTTAGAAGGGTCCCAAGATCTGAATCTAGACTTCCTATTATTAAGAGGTTTTGAGTGAGGATCTCTTATCTGTATATGAGTAAGTTTTCCAAACCTACACACACAATGCTCCATTCGGTATAGTTAAAAATTGTACTTGTTTTCACACCCATTGCTTTTATTCCTTTCCTTCTGCTTGGCTTGGCTATCGAAAGGTACAAGGCTGTGATTTTATCTCCTGAGCTGCTCCAGCCTTATCTTTGCTCAAAGGACATTTTCTGTTCCTAATCCTTTTGTGTATGGTACTTTTCAGTATGTTGCATGGTTTCAAAATATTCCATGGTGTTCACTCTTCAAAGCACACAAGTCTGGTGAAGAAGCCCTGAAGTTAATTGTGAAAAACAAAGTTACAGCTAATCTTCATATTTCAGCTTCCCATATTGGCTGTTGTCAGACAATAAAATCCCGCCTATTCTTTTCACCTACATTGACAAAGCAGGCTTTCATGTAACACGTGGAGTGGTAATTGGGTTAGACTTTCCAAAATCTGCAGTCCTGCAGGTGGATTCTTTCTGAAGACTTTGATCTTTATGGAGCAGCACTATGAGATGGCACAGTTTGTTCCTCACAGAGTATTTGAGATGATAAATAATTCAAGGAGAGCTCAGGGCCTATAGCTATACCTGCTTTCCTAATCCCATTGAAATCAGTAGGGCTGCTTATTGGAGGAAAGTTTGCTTTCTTTGGTAGACTATGGTGGCTTTGAATCTTTGAGGGACTGCCTCCTTCAGACTAAATTTCTCCATACTCCTCTGCTGTGCTCGTAGTCTCCATTTTCAGTTGGCTTCTCATAATCAGACTTCCTTGCACTATGTTCCTCATACCATGCCTCTGTAATTGCTTCCTTATTTCCTTCTCTTTTTCTCTGGCTTCTTCTTGCCCCATAGTTCACATTTTCCTGCTGGAGCCCTTGCTGCAACAGTCAGTCAGATATCTGTCTCTTCTTGTCTTGTACAAGGAGAAGAGAAGAAAAAGTGATGGATGACATGCAGAAATTAACAGTTGTGGTATTCCTGAGAACAGACTTACATGGCCACTCTAGCTATTTTGAAATTTTAGAAATTTTAATTTGAATTTAGAATTCTGAATTTCAATGAATTTAGAAATTACCTTTACTTGCTTTCATGGTCAGGCTGGCAGCAACCATCAGTATTGTCTTAAGAAAGCAGTAACGATTAAATCACAGGTTTTCTGTGGACAAGTAATAACCTACTAATGTCTAGTTGTTATATCGTTTTGTGTTACAGCAGTGGTCACATAAATCCGTTTACACAGAAGAGGTCCAAGACACAGGGAAGTTGAAGTGACACTTGTAAAGTCCCCAAGTTGTCCCAGAGAGAAACTCACATCTCCAGAGTCTCCACCCAGGGTCCCATTCACATCGCTCTCCCTTACAGCCCATCTTGTTTATTTATTTGGCAATCTTACAGATCTTTTTATATTTTCTTGTCCTCTGCTGTAAATTCTGGGCTTTTCACTACCTTTTCTTTACTATTGCCTGTGGTGCCTCTGAGTCCAATTAAAATAGAGTTGAAAGCAACTTCCTGTAGCTTTCTAGATCACTGTCATCACCTCCCCGTTTTCCCAAATGAGGAACTAAAGGAAATGGCTTTAGATGTCCTATTCTTAGCTGCTATTGAAAAATGTCAGAAACCCCACTGAGTTGCCTATGATCACAGGTTTCTTGCAGCAGCCTCCACTGAGAAAAATTTTCAGCAATGTGATTTCGTTAAGAGTACAGTTGTTTAAGCAAATATCTCAGCTGGTATGAAACTTACCTGCTCTGTACAAAATGACATATAACATAGGTAAGAACTGCATCTGCAAGCCTTCATTTTCCTAAAATTCAAGGTTCATGCAACTGGGCAGATAGATTGAAAACCTTCCTTTACATAAATAAAGAACCTATTCTTAATGCAGGAGCATTTGTATTTTAAAAGCACGTGGATTTCAAAAATGTAAGTGTTTCAAAAAAATAACATGAAAGCTTATCCCATTGCCACTGAGACTGGCAAGGCATAATGAGAAAAACAATTATTTATTTCTTTAATAAATTTACTTTTGGGGCAGAGTGTTTCTGTTGTAACTAGTGCACCACAATTTAGGGTAGAAAGTGAAAATAAGGACATCATGGATATCTGTAAGGACTATCTGAGTTGGAGAATTACAGTGATTTGATGCTGAAATTCCCCAGGCAACATCAGCTTTTCTGTTTTCTTCTTTTCTGAAGTTCTCACCAGCACGTACGTCCTAGCAGTGAATTCTTCCACATGACCAATGTGTAATATACTTTTGCTCTCCTTTCAGTTGATGAATTTTTTTCTGTTGATTACTTAATTTTGAATGTTTAATTTTGAATGCTTAACAAGATATGTAAATATGCATATGTTGTGCTTTTTCTTTGTATTAGAGGAGACAGGGTCAGAGGAATGTGCTCTTTGGAGCAGCAGGCAGTGAGGCTGGGGATGTCCTTAGCTCCAATGCAGATGCATTTCAGAGTTTAGTGCCATCTTCCAAGGAAATTCTGTTTCGTGTACAGAGAATTTTAAATTATTGCTGTAGTAATGTTCATTGTGCCATGGAAATGAGGTGTCAGCCAGAGACTTCATTCTGAAGTAGCCATAGGCTGCAATGTGCTTTAGAAACTGGCCTGGGATTTTGAATTCAGGTTTATTACTTGAGGGGAGCCTTGAAGAAGCAGTGTGGTACAGTGAGGATAGTTTGATTTGTTTCTAAGAGTTAGCGTGCATGAAGGTACCTCAGACATGAAGCTGCTTGTACCAACTGAAGTCTTCCAAGTCCTGAAAGATTCACATCCAAATTATTGTTTATTTAACATAGTTTATTAACAATATTGTTAATATTGTTACCACAATTACTTTGTTGTAATCCAGCAAGGAGGTAACAAAGCTGTGGAAACCAGTGGCCAGAACAAAACTTGCAGGGAAGAGAATCCTCCAGCCGACCACAGACAACTAAGTGATTTGGGACCTCTAATGCTTTCTTGTTTTCAGAGAATCAAGTTTTCATTTTTTGCAACACAATATGACCATACTGAGTTACTGGAAAAATCAGAGTGGAATATATTTTAACTTTAGCAAGGAATTTACTATTGATATCACATGCTTTTCTCCATGGAAACTGGAAAAATACAAACTAGATGGAACCAAAAAAAGAACAATCATCCTTATGTTTCATTATGAAAATACTTTACACGTATCACATAACTTTGCTACTTGGATGGAGGTAAACAACTGCTTAAGAGAAGTGTTGGTAGAAACCACAAATCCAGAATAGCAGCTATGTCTTTCCTTTCACTGCAAGCGCTACATTTGCAGTGCATGGTGGGACTGGAAGTTTGGCACAGACTTTGTATGTCTGGAAGAGCATATGTGGAAACAAGCTGCAGAGAGCAAAGTGTCAAGCAGCACACTTCAACTCACTTTAAAAGGGTTCACATTTCCAGTTACCGCAGTAAGTTCAAACCTCAGAGCTGAAAATGTTGCTCATACCATGCTCAAAATCATTTCCTCTGAAAGATGAAAGGTAACATTCAGGTTTGGGAAATTTCTTGAATTAGCTTAAGCAGTTTTGAAAGCTGAAATTATATCACTCCAGAAGACTCTGCAGCAGTTAGATCAAATTCAGTCTTCCTGATAAAACTCAGCATCTAATTTCCGCTGAGAGAGATAGATAGCAGAATTAGAAATGTTCAGCTGTGATGAATTAATCTATCAGATTGTCTTCTTGTCTGCAGCAGAGTTTTCTAAGTGTTTTCTCCAATCATATTTTCAGTGTTCCAAGAGAAAGATCTTCCATAAGTTTCCTTGACATGCTATTCCAGTGTAATGAGCTTTCCAAATAATTAATGTCTGCTAATATTCAGCCTCCATTTTTCTTTCCATGTTTGTATGGTGATGATCCTAGCTCTATGAACTACAGCCCAAGCTTACACAAAACTTCAATGCCATAAACAGAGCTGGTCAAAATACAGCACTCCTTACTATGAGACATTTTGTCACTGTGGTATTTGTCTTTGTTCTGAATTTGAACTCTGGAAATTCTGAACATACCTTACTGTATGTAATATAAAATATTAAATTAAATTTAGATTATTTTGACAGATCTTATTTTTGCCTATAAATTGAATGGTTTCCTGTTGATGTTTTAATGAAACAGTGTCATGAACTGAATGAGAAAAAAGGGCAAGCACTGTGTACCATTTTGAGGTGCAACTGTTTTCAGTATTGCTGTGTTTCACAGATATTTCAGAAATGCTGTTTCTGCACATACTTTTCTACCTGTAGCTCTGAATCTGTTGCTAATCATACCACAAAACTGAAGATAGATCTGATCCCTCTCTAAGTTATGCTTCTGTTAATCAGTAACAGCTTCACTAAAATCAATGCAGCAATAAACACAAGTGACTGGTGAATTGAAATCTGGGTCCTTAAGGACAGAACCTAAGCTCAGTTATAAGGATGCAATAACATCCCGAGTTATGAATTAGCAAAGAAGGTAGCTCATGTCTTGGAGGGATGATGGACACACAGACTGGCATCTCTCTCCGTATGAAAGGCTGCTGGAGTGAGGAGCTGGTCTCAGCTGTAAGTGAAAATCCCATTACACTGGATTGCTGTAGTTGATGCATTGTATAATGTAAACATATATATATGTATAAAATCTACTCTTCTCAGATATCTTGTGTTATGATGAGAGCACATACTTCATCCCTTTATTTTGCTAAATTCCAGTAGATTAAACAATCTGCTAACATTGTCTCTTGTGTGTTTGAGTACAGTAAAAACCTGTTTTGTCCAATGGGTGACGAAAGGGAGAATCATTTCTAGTTCAGCAGGTAACATTTTGTTCAACATTTTGAAATCTGTGATGTAATATGAGATGGGCAGAATGAAGACCACCTATCTCAAATCTTTGCTTACTGCTCTCTGAGAGATACCCACTGATATTCAGTGTAACAGTTAAGAAGCTGTACAATCTAGCTGTTAAGTGAAAGAAACAGCATTCAAGGACTAATATACAACCTTAAATGATTTTCAAAATTGCAAGGAAAATTATCAGTATCTGGAGATTTCCTCACTGACATAATAATATATTTGTACTTAACTTCATATTAAAGGGGAAAGGGAATATTCACACTCATTCTTGTGACAACAGAACCAAGTTTACCTCCCACTACATTCAGTGACAGTTTTGCCACTGATTTCTGTAAGATCAGGGTTGATACCCACAGTCACTTATATAGAAAACATCTATCTGTGAGGCCAGATTTACATGGCATGTAATGAATTCCCTAAGTCCCCTTTTAATTAGTGAGGAGTCCAACGTTCATATGGAGATCATTGTGTGAAACACATTATTTGTATTTCATTAAATTAGACTGAGCTGTCTTCATCTGAGAACATTCCAAGCATCTGCTTGTAGAAAGCATTATTACTGCTTGTTTGTACAGGACTAACCATGTGCCAGCTGCTTTACCAGCAGATAGGAGCCAAGTCCTTGTTCCAAAAAGTTTGCAAACTAAATAATCTGCTTGAGGAAAGAGGGGGAATAAGGTGAATGAGACAGCAGTGCCCTTGAGATGAAGAGTTTCCCATGATTCCATGAGATCTCTGATTATTGCAGAAAACCTCATTTGTTGAGTATCTACTACCCCTGCACAGGCTGAAGAATGCCAGGAGTATCCTCATCCAAAGTTATCCACTTGAAGGATTGTTTAAGCACGTTGTTTGGTCTCCTCCTCTAGTCACTGGAGAGAGACAGGCACTTCCAGAGGATGATTCATCCTATCCTGAAATAGGTGTTAAGGATGGGGGTGTTAAGGTGTTCAGTCGGGTGCTTCTACCTTCATTAATATAGAAGGGACCTAATGGCTAGCTTAGCTAGAGGCCAAAGGTTTATGCAACTGAAGTTAGAGGAGATGAATCTTACCCTGAAACCTCATCCTGTGAGCAACCCTCTTGCTCCTACAGGAGCAGAAGCAGCAAAAGGGGCCCAAAGTTCAAAAAGTTAACCTGCTCAGTGCAAGATAAGAGGGAGTATAAAAGCTGGGAGAAGGAAGCACATTCCATTAAAGATCTGTTTTAGCCTCTAAAACTAGAGGCTGGGAATGAATGACATTCAATAGCCCCAGAGAGGTGTAGGGATTTGCTTCCCAGTGATGCAGGGAAGGAGGGCGAAGACAAAGCAGTCACTGCAGTGTGTGCCTGGAGCAACCCTGCTGCTCTGAAGCAGAGATTAGGAGATCCTGGCTGGGATCATCAGTAGATCCCATGTCCCAGCACACACTGGTTTTACAGCTTAGACTCTGGTGCTGTTTGCCGGCTGCACACATGCTCTGTGCTGTGCTGCTGTGCTCAGTGCTGAGAGGCAGCACCAGGAGAGGGAAATCCAGGAACAGAGTTCAATGTGCATCATGTTTCCATGAATATTGACTTCTGGAGCCTCCTATTCCTCTGTGGGCAGCTGCCTCTGACACATTTAATATGTGAGCTTCTCTTTTAGCGGGAACATTTAGTGGAACTGAGCCTCTGGCACCCACTGCCACCCATGCGGAGGAAGCACAGCTCTCGCTTCACTGCAACATATGGCAGAAAATATCACTCAGCAAGAACATTAAAATAAATACATTGGGGACAAAACAGATATGAAAGAAACGTGGCAGTACAGCCCTACTCCAGTGTGAAAGAGGATTTTGGAAGTAACAAAAAAAACAGGCACCCATATCAAAAACATATTAGATGCACATCCTGAGCATGTAAAGATTAACGTGCGGAGAGCTACCATCGTGGGGAACTGAGCCTGGGCAAGGCTCTCACTGTAGCCAGGCAGACCTTATTACTGTTTGTGTAAGGACAATGTGATGTGCAGCTCATGCATCTGGACTCAGGTGTTGACAGCATGTGCTCTTGTCAAGCTGTCAGATGACACCAAACTGGGGGACCTATTGATACGCTTGAGGGCAGGCAGGGGAATGGGCTGACAGAAACCTAATGAAATTCAGCAAGGACAAGTGCAAAGTCTTTTACCAGGGAAGCAAACACCCTTGCAATGACACAGGCTAGGAACTGATTGCCTGCTCTGTGGAAAAGGCCCAGGGGGTCTTGGTGAGGTGGACACGAGCTGGCAGTGTGCCCTGGCAGCAAGGAAGGCCAACGACACCTCAGGCTGTATGAATAGGACCAGAACCAGAGACTGAGGGAAGGGATTATCCTCCTTTATTCAGTACTTATTAGATCACATCTACCCACCCAAAACAGGACAAACATCAATAAAATGGAGTGAGTTCAGGGGAGGGCCACCAAGATGACTGGCGCTGGAGCACTTGCCCTGTGAGGAGAGGCTGGGGGAGCTGGGCTTGTCCAGCCTGGAGCAGAGATGGCTTTGGGGGCACCTGACAGCAGCCCCCAACACCTACGGGGAGGTCATTGAGAAGACAGAGCCAGGTCTTCATGGTGGTGCATGAAAGGAGGACACAGGACAATGGACAAACTGGAACAAGAGAGGTTCAGATTGGATATAACGAGAAACTTTTTTCCCATGAGGACAGTCAGGCAGTGGCACAGGTTGCCCAAGGGGTTGTGCAGTCTCCATCCATGGAGGTTCTCAAGACCCAACTGGACAAAGCCCTGAGCAACCTGGTCTGATCCCAGAGCTGACCCTGATGCGAGTGGGAGGTTGGACTCGAGACACCCTGAGGTCCCTCCTAACCTGAGTTATCCTGCGATGCTGTGATCACAGTCTGTCAGTCTTGGCCTCGAGTGATCACTGAACAGAAATACAGTCTGTCTCTCATGAGACTCCAGAGTGCACAGAATGCAGACTGCCCACGCTGGCCCAGGTGGGTGGGTGTTTTCTTATTAAGAACCAGCAGTTTTGTGTGTGGATTGCTGGGGGACTGATGTCAAGTGTGCACTGCAGATATCTTCCTATGAAGCACAGGTTCCCAACTGGAGGGCAACCTTGGTTGGTCCAATTAAATAGTTCAAGTCACTGTTTGAAGCAAAGCTGAGTAAGACCAATCACAATTAGGGTAAGTCTTTGTTCTGCCTGAACTTACAGAAAGGGCAGCATTCCTACTGAAGAAGACTCTCTGACTCTGTAATTTTAGAAAAGTCTGTCTTCAGTACTGTCTTCAGTAAGAATAATCATGTCTTTAAGGTATTGCATGAGCTTAACTATTGTGCTGTTTGTTGCCTAAAGGCTGATCCTTCTTTAGTCACCCTAATTTTCTCCCTGTGAAGCTTCAGTGACCTGTTGAGGTTTATTTCTGGTTACCACCACAGGTAGTGAGAGTGAAATGAAGCTTTCTGTGTAAAAGCTTGCTTGTTCTGTATTTCTAAACACGCTGACCACCACATTAGGGAAGCACACCAACATGCCCCAGATCAACAGTGATCAAGAAAATCTGCTGTTATTAGCACATCCACACATCCCCTGCACTGACTGTGGCAGCTTGTAACTGTTCTTTCTCTGCGGGTTGTCTCAGGACCCACCAGTCAGGGCAATGCTCTGTGTGCTTGATCAGCTGCAGCAAGTGTTAGCCTTTCCACCAGGTCACCTCTCTGCTGAGAGAACAATTGCCCTCGTATGTTCTCAACTTGTATATCCAAGTCTGTAGGAAGCCTGAGCAAGGAGATTTGACCTTAAAAGGATATCAGTGTTCAAGGAATGTACACACTTTTTTGCAAAATATGAAAAACCAGAAGAACTTGAAGTTCTTTTTTCAGGAAAAGCTCAGTAATATTTTGCTGCGTTTGATTCAAATGCAAAAGACCATTTTTCTCACATCTTGACTAACATATAACTTGGCAGTTTTCTTGGAGTCTGTTGTCAGAACACATGGCAAATATCAAACAGGTAATTATGGGACAGGAGCAGTGGGTGACTAGCACATATTTTAAACTATAAAATTTATCTCTTATTTATCAGAGTATTACATTCACATGTTTGCTGCACTGAGATTCAGATTTTCCACCAGTCGCTTGCAGAGGTCAGACAGAGTTCCTGACAATTTGAGAGCAGCCCAGGCAGTGGAAGAGCCTGTACATAGGGTCAAGTGAGCCCCATGGCCCCAAGACATCTTGTGGGTGCCCAGCCAGTGGTCAGCAACCACTGCACTTTGGTCATCGAGTCCTGGGACAGTCCCAGGTTAGTGCCCCAGCGTTGCTGCAGGCTGTTGCTTTCCTCTGCAGTGAGGGGGATGTGAATGTTTTCATCTCACAAAATCTTTGCACAGGCTCAAACTCTCCTGCTCTTTTTTCTGCCTCACCTCTTATTTTTCAAAGCAAATTCTTTCCTATGATATCCCAAAGCTTCAGACTCTTCAGGGAAGAGGCAGCATCAACAGAAAACAAGAAATGTGACCCTGGCTCTGGAGTGTAAGTTACTGTGAAATCTTCCTATAAACACTGTCTCAAAGCACTAATGAAAACAGGCTGCCTAGCAAAAATGCAACCAAATTATGTACCTGTCTTGCAGTGGATCTGAATTTAGTACACTAACTCTTAAATAAAGGCAGATGAAAATTTCACTAAAGAGTCTACAAACACTCTACATTTTCTACTTTAGTTTTCTCTAGCTGTGAATTAAAGGATGAGGAGCTAAAGTCATTGACTGTGAAAGAGGATCTGGTACGCATTTAGACAGTAGGTACATGCTGGAGATGGGCATGTTAGTAAAAATTTCACCATACTTTTGTATTCCTAGAAAGCAACATTTGCAGAAACCTTGCAACTTCAAAATGCACTCACAATGCTCCTTCTCATCAAGGCAGCTTAAATATCCAGAAACTCAAAAGGAAGCTGGTATATGCAGATGGATTTTTTGCCCTTTGATGCTGGCTGAGGATTTAATCCTTCCAATATTTGATCATTCACAGAATCACCGAACCACAGAATCACACAGAATGGTTGAGGTTGGAAGGGACCTCTGGAGTCCAATCCTCCTGCTCAAGCAGTGACACCTAGACAATGTTGCCCATGATCCTGTCCAGACAAGTTTTGAATATCTCCAAGGAAGAAGACTCCACAACCTCTCTGGGCAACCCGTTCCAGTATTTGACCAACTTCACAGAAAAACATTTTTTTCTTATCTTTAAATGGAATTTTGTGTATTGCAGTTTGTGCCTGTTGCCTCTCGTCCTGTCGCTGGGCACCACTGAAAAGAGTCTGGCCCCATCCTCTTGACACCCTCCCTTCAGATACTTGTACACATTGATAAGATCTCCTCTCAGCCTTCTCTTCTCCAGGCTAAACAGGCCCAGCTCTCTCAGCCTTTCCTCATAAGAGAGATGCTCCAGTCCCCTAATCATCTTAGTAGCCCTTTGCTGGACTTGCTCCAGTAGTGCCACATCCCTCTTGTACTGGGGAGCCCAGCACTGGACACACTACTCCAGATGTGGCCTCACCAGGGCTGAGCAGAGGGGGAGGATCACCTCCCTCGACCTGCTGGCAACACTCTTCCTCATGCACCCCAGGATACCATTGGCCTTCTTGGCCACAAGGGCACATTGCTGCCTCATGCTTAACTTGGTGTCCACCAGCACTCCCAGGTCCTTCTCTGCAGAGCTGCTTTCCAGCAGGTCAACCCCCAACCTGTACTGGTGACTGGGGTTATTCCTCCCCAGGTGCAGGACCCTGCACTTGCCTTTGTTGAACTTCATGAGGTTCCTCTCCGCCCACCTCTCCAGCCTGTCTAGGTCTCTCTGAATGGCAGCACAGCCCTCTCGTGTATCCGCCACTCCTCCCAGTTTTGTATTGTCAGCAAACTTGCTGAGGGTGCACTCTGTCCCTTCATCCAGGTCACTGATGAATTAGTTGAAAAGGACTGGACCCAGTGTTGATTCCAGGGCACACTGCTAGCTACAGGCCTCCAACTAGACTCAACTAGATCATTATTTTCCTTTTACTCCTTACTTTGGAGACTTGAAGTTTCTTCTCCTTCAGGTTTTGGAAAGTTAGATTTCCTTGAATTTAATTAACTTTGAAAACTGATCTTTTGCAAAGGAACCACCTCTTTGCAAATGCTCCGTAGTGTTCAATGGCACCTTTTTTTTCCAAAAGCTGGTTTTCTCCTAAGGATCAGTAATGCTCCAATCTGAAGTCAGTGTTTTTATGCGGATAAATGGAAGAAGTAGCTGTACTTTCTTGGTAGAAAAGAGTCAGAGCTCAAAATCAGGCTGGAATTCAGTGTAACATTCAGAAAGAGACTATAGGTCTGGTTGACAAAGACCTTTGATTCTTGTGTCCATTTAGTCCTTGCTTTCTATCAAGAATTCAGTGTTGCTTTTTTTGTGTAAGTAATACAAAGAGGTGGGCATGGTCCTGGCTCATGTGCAGAGGGCTCAGCAGTCGTATATCGGCCATCATGTCACGCATCTGGACATATATGCCAGGCCAGGAAGTGCTAATGGAGGAGAGCAAAGTCTCATCATTTATAGGGAATGAATTTGGTGCTTTCTGAATTCTTTATCTGGAACACTTAACATCTAATGGAAATCAATACTGTTACTTTGGTACAAAAAGATATAAACCTAGTGCATTATGAAGAGTAGCTATGACAACTGTTAGGATGATGGTGAGGGAAGACAATTCTTCCATCATGCTGAATGAGACACTCTAACCATTTTTTGTATTTCCTGTCTGTCTCTGTCACTTGTATTTTTTTTATATTTGGAGAAATCTCTTTGGGCTTTTTTGTTCTGTTTTCTACAGAGTCTAGCCCAATAAATAACTAGTGCTCCAAGGCCCTAGCCTGGTGATTACTGTTATTTCTGCTGTTACTAGGAATATCATCTCATATCTGTACTCACGTTCTGTGAAGAACTGGACAACAAGAGCTACTGTTCCTGAATTGTATTCAAGGAACCAGCCTTCAATATTTCCCCTGAAATGAAAAATCCTCCAAATTTCACTTCAGGGACTATTAAAATATTTTATTTCAATGGTGCCACTTTGATTCATTTTGTTTTTCCTTTAATACTGTAGTTCAATATTAAACATACTACAGCTTATTTAACATTAAATGCCATGCACTGTATAACACATTATTAGCTCACTGTTTTATTACACTAAACAATCAAACTGAAATGCATCAAAACAACTCACTTGAAAGAAACAGTTTTGACACAGTCACAAGGGAGTGCTTTCCTTTGTCTAAACCAAATCTCCAGCCTTTTTTCTGTTGAAAAACTTCATGGGAATGGACACATTTCAGTGAATGAAAGCACCACTTACAGGAGCAGCTTTCAGAAGAAAAAAAGTCTAAAAACAAACAAAACTATTTTGAGCAGCTCTTCATGAAACCTTAGAAGAACTTGCTGACATGTACAGTAGCAACCTTGGTAAAAAAGCAGGAGCTACCCACCCTCAAAAAGGCACTGCCTGATGCAAAACAGAAACGGGACAGTGGGACAGGCTCTGGCAGTGAGCCACTGCTGATACTAGCCCCGGGAAGCCACTGAACCCTGCAGCACCAGGACACTGCTGTAGGGTGTGGATGGCAATGCTCCATGCCACCAGACTTCATATGCTAAACAGGGACTGAATGGGTCAGCACATCAGCTGAGAAAAAAGATTAATAAACAAAGGAATTTGTATTTCACACTGTTAGCCATAAACCATATCAAAGAGAATATAACTAGTAATCAGCTTTGGTGTTAAAAGCAGGAAATCATCCTCCATAAAACTGTGCTGCAATAAAGAGGGTTATTAAAATTTGTATTAGTTCTTTGCCATTACAGATGAAATATCCCATAGCACTTTTCAAGGAGGGAGAAATATCCCTGGCCCCTTTTCCATCTAAAAATGCTGAAGTGTTTCTAACACTATTGGAGGCAGGTGTCAGAGCTAAGGGTGACAGTCAGAGTCCCACACTGGTATATGCACATCCTGAAAAATGGAAACACATGTAAGGCATGTGAGGGTGCATCCTCCAGGCTTGTTCTGACCTGGGTCAGTGTCTCCTGAATTGGGGATCTCCCTGTATGACCTAGGGCTGCTGTGTGCCTTTCCAAATTATTGCGTCCGCTATGGGAGGCAGGGCTGGAAGCTTCCTCTGAAGAATCACTTGTCCAGGGACTACCTCGCAGCAGAAGTAAGAGCAGTCCTAAGGATATGGCAAACTGGGGTCAAGAGACCCATCAGCCCTGTCCTCAGTGTGGCACACAGAGGTGGTGTCCACAGATGTGGCATCCTTGGCCACCAGGACTCACTGCTGTTAGACGACTGGTTCAGAGTAAGGTGCCACTTTGCAGACCAAGGGTGTTGTGGTATTGTGCAGACTGGGGCCAAGAGCCCATGAAATGGTCAGCAGAAGGAACAGAGATGGCTGCCAGGAACTCCCTGCTTTTGTCTTTGTCTTTATTTTTCTCTTAGGGGGAAAAATCTGTAGCTGTAAACTAATATTTTGAGGGATTTTAAAAGGTTAGGGACTTTCACCTGATCAGAACTCTTGGGCTGGATCCCTTAAAACACAAGGATCTCTGGACCAGAAAGTACCTGGGCCCAAACAAAGGGTTACCATCTACCCCAGCCAAATTTTACGTTGTACATTTTGGGTCACAAACAGCACCTACAGCCTTTTGGTAGATGGCTGCACTGAGCCGGGTTTGGATTGCAAAGACTTCTGTGAGTGCACCCACTTCTACACAGAGGTGCCTGAAATCCATCTTTCTTGTTCTGCTTTGTCCCAGGGACAAACTCAAACCCATCCCAGATTGGCACAGAAATTAAATGTGAAGAGATATTTGAAAAGATTCCAGTCTAGACTTACTGAAAATATAAGACATCAAGTGGAATAAAGAATGCTAGAGAAATTGAATTGAACTCCTGCTTGAAGGCAAAAGCATCTGCCAGCTGAGGCTGGGATGGGGTTTTTCTTCCTGCGATACAGCTTTGCGCAATTGTCCAGGTGCATTACATGGCACGCTTTTGACTCCTCCTGATGCCAGAAGCAGGATGCTAAAACAGATGAACCCCTGGCCTTTTCTGGTAGAGCAATTTCTGTGTAAGCATGTGATTTGAAAAGCGATGCATTATCTCTTTAGGGCCCCCTAGTAAATAAAATCAATTGCTATTCATTATGCACTTTTTTATTTACTTGAAAGGGTATTTTTCTCCCAAAGTACCAAAGTACTAATGCTAACAGCTCTGTCTTATTGACTGTCCCTTCTATAATAGATTATGATTAAGAGCCTGCTCAGCTATTTTTACTGTTTATTTACACTTTCTGTCAATTCCATCTGGTCTGCATCTTTAGTCCATTCTTTTCTACATTCAAGCTAATCTTAGATGACGTAATTTGCACACACAGCTTTGTCACTATCTCTATTTTGATGACTTGCGATAACTTTTCTGTGGCCACATAAATTGAATTGTGTATCTTTGTTGAATAATTGCTCACTGTTGAAGTTAGCTGGTGAAATTCTGTATCAGGCTAGATTGTAAATTTTATTTCTGGCCTTAAAATCAATGAAACACCTTATATGTAGCTGGCATTTCATCACGTATTGCTGATCTTCTGTTCAGGTTCTTATCACTGTTGCTCTGCTGAGTTATTTTGGATGTCCAGCTGTTGCCCAAATTCAGACTTAAAATTGAGTTACTGTGGTTTTCTCTCAAACTTCTTCCCTTCTTACACTCTGTGAAGGACAGCAAGTAAGCTAAGGCTTTGAAGTGAATATGCATAGACATTTTCTGTAAGGTAAGCACTGCATAAGAAACACATAGGATTTACCTACTCAGATGCCTGGCTGATCTCCCCATATGCAGGTTTCCTTTGATTTTCTTCTGCTCATGTCTTTCTTTCTGTCTTTTTTGATGCTTCTTTCCCTGTGCCTGCAAGTTTCCCAGATGCCATGTGCCTAACCACCTCTTCCTCCTCCTTCCACCTGCAGCTGGACTATCTGCAGCTGCTCTCTTACTGACCTGTGAAAAATACAGGGGACTCTGCTCACTTGCCTGCAACAGTAAGATTTTCAGAGCAGGATTTCTGATCTGTATTTGTTGTGTGCAAAGCACTGTAAAAATTCTATAAAGTTGCAAATAAAAATTGCAATGACTTTAATCCTACTGAATTTCAATTGCTATCTATTGGGTTTTGGCCCGTTTATCTTCTTGGGACCAAATCCAGAGATCTTTGAAAATAATGGAAGATTCTTCACGGAATGTAGACTATGGTTTAAGTGCTGGCTTTCTAAATGACATTAAGAAGGTGCTAATTTTCAGTCTTTTTCTTCTCTGAGTGGAAGAGATGAAACGTTACTTTCTGTGAGGTTTGATACTTACATGTGTGCTCCCTGAAAACATTTCTACACCACCACTATGAAGCCTAGCAGCATTTATTGGGAACTTACATGATGAAGAGCAGGAACAGATGTTGTATTTTTCTGCTTTCCTTGGTAATGTTGGAACAAACCCCTTCAGCTTTCCATTTACACAACTTCTAGATGCCATACAATTTATTATAAAATCAACTGATGCTGACACTTTTTTCATTCAGCTCTTACAAGTAGAAAGGTTACATTTGCATGAAAGTACATTTACATTTTCCTATTTACAGAACAAAATTAACTGTATTCTAAACAGAAATAAAAATGCCTTGTTGGTTATTAGCCTCTGTCTTCCATATATGATATGCAAGGGTTTAATGGAATTGCTTATAATGGGAGTCTTACAATTAAAGTGCTGTAGAATGCTTGAAAAATGTAAAGGTAGATTTGTAGAGACATGGGCTGGAACATAACTAGCAGCAGAGTAAGAGTAAGAGGAGGAGGGCACTTGTTTTATATATTTTTTTGTATTATTTGCCTTTTTGTCTGCAGGATTCTGGATCCACCACTTCCATCTCAGTGTGGCAGGACAAAGGGATTAGGGTATGAAAGAGCTGTCCAAACTAGGGGTTCACACCAGGTGAATTATGAACATCTACCATCATTCACCCTCAAAGCTACAGACATGGTTCTTGCACTAATATGCTTGGTCAGTTCCATGGGTTACCAGACAGTAAAGAAATGGCTCTGTATATAGGGAGCCATAAGCTACTACCAGTGAAGTCTACTCCCTCTTATTGTCTCAGGAAGACAGTGAGACCTCTAAATATTTCTCTGAGTGCCTAAGTGAGGCCTGAAGTCTACTTAGGCTCCCTCTACAATCAGCGGAGAGGCAGAGAGTTCTGCTGAAGGCAATTCAAATTCTAGGTGGGCTGAATTAGTTGGGTGCCTCAAGCAGACGACATGAATCTGGACCTGAATGCAACTAGGAATCTAACTTTTTGCCTCATATTCCTGCCAATTGCCTTCCCATTCCAGTGCTAAATACACTGTGTTGAATGGCTGCATTCTCCTGGGGTGCATATGGCACAGCTGACTTTAGAGGCACAGTTAAAATACACCTGGGCTTGAACAAAAAATCTGGAGCCAAACATTTATGCATATGGGGGAATACTGTATCCAAAGTTGGAGCACTGGATCTAATGACTTAAATAAGCCAACTTTTTGTCTGAATTCAGGTCCATAATTAGGAACCCAGTGATTTCAGAGAAGCTCCAGGGGCTTGTAGATTTCTTTTGATATGAAGTGAGGATCTGACCTTTCTTTTACAAAAAATATACATAAATGAATTTGAAATTCTCTTGCTGACTTACATTGCTCTCATTTTCATTTATTTACTCTTTTTTTTGTCTGAGTTTGCAACCACATGCAAAAATTAATCATAAATCCTTTATACCCCTACTACCTGCCATTGTCCCGGTCATTCCAGACTGTCCCAGTCTAACTCATGTTGTGAGTTGCTTGAGGCATGGATATACCATTTTACTAGTTCTGAAAAGTGCTATGCTGACCTCTTGGCCTTTGGGTATAAGGACAAATACATTAGAAATGAAGCAACTGGCTTACATTAGGCATTATCTCACAGTTTGAGAAAACTATACATTGACACCTACATGGAGGTGCCTACATGTATCTGAGATCTGTTACAATCATTGGAGATCCAGAGTGGAAATCACTTGCCTGAAGTTAGGTGCCTATTGCTGTTTCAAGTGCCATGGGGTATCCAAGAGATCTGCCTGAGGCTGGCAGATGTTATAGGGGACCTGTGGAAGACCCTTGCCATCTAGGATAGCAGCTGGAGGTAGAAGACTTAAAGAGCAGCTCAAATGACACAAGATGCTTTTCTCTAGGCAATGAAGTCCAGCCCCTGGTCACTGCAGTCAGCAGAGTCTGGACAACCATGTTGGTAGTCACCTATTTTATGGTGAGCTGAATCTCTCTCTGGCCTCCTTGACTGAACTGATTAGATCTTCACTGACAACAATGGCAGCTGAGATACCTATTGCACATGTAGACAACTAAATTTATCTATGTTAGTCTGTGAGCTGAATCCTACTTGGTGAGTTCAAAAGGTAGCCATGCCAGACCTGGCTTATCGTTTCCACTGTCAGGTTAGTTAGCCAGCACCAGAATGTTTTTCTTTGAGGTTTGATTTTATCCAGACTAACAGGTGAAAAATGTACTGTGGTTCTATATTAATTGCTGTTGATTCTTCATTTGTTCTCAGCTGGGATATGGCTGCTGCTGCGGTTTGTTCTTTATTCCAAGAATCCCCAGAAAATTGCTTTTCTTTTTGCTCTCTCCCCACAGATTCAGACACCTCTCTTAAAGTGTTTTTCTCCTCTGGCTCTGTTTTCCCCTCTCTCTCATATACACAAATGCACATTATTGTTTTAATTTGACATATGCTATGTCAATAATTAGCGGGTGCTCATATTGACTGCGGCTATAGATTATCACCACGAGCACAGTGGCATTCAACATTTTAAAATACCGTTAGACTGTCACGGGAAGATGCTGGCTGACAAAGAGCAGGCTTGCAAAACAAAAGTGCACTGCAACATCTGACAAAGATCTGTGGAGACAATTAATCCACAGCCATTTTATTCTGAACCTCTTATTTCAAAAAACACACTTTTCAAAGGAACACTCAGACAGATGGAGAAGAAAGGCTAGGAAAGCCTGGGATATTTACTCTAATGCTGCAGACACAGCCTGCTACCTGGTGATATTGCCATCTCACTAGAAGTATTTTTCAGTTTACTGTTTGTTAAACAAAAACAGAGGCTGTTTTATTTAGCAGCTCATTCTGTGGAGCTTTTTCTTCACAAGGTCTATAGATGCTGTTGATGTCCTGGGCAGCATTTTCTCTGCCTCACAGGAAATTGCTCTAATGTAAAAGGCTAGGTACAAGCTATTCCAGAGAACATAATAGCTGTTGTGCTTGCTCATACAGGCATAGTACTATCACTATAATAGTCTGGAAAGCTTCTTAATAGGTAATGCAGACCAAACTCAAATGTGTTAGTTCTCCTTGTATTATCATTACAGAACACCCTGATCCAAAAGTAAGTTGCAACGAGTGAGAATGGGATCAAAATTCCACATTCTGTGCATTTATGCTCTATCAGATATTTTTTGCCTTTATACAAAATAATGCCCCTCGCATGTCATCTGGGCATATGAATATTGTGGATTTCATGCAGATTTATGAAGGCTTGATTCATTTCTATATAACTCAATTTCTTTTCAGCTGCTAATGTGAGCAGGGAATTATGTTTGTGTACATAGACCCTGCTTAGTGTAAGGTCCACAGCCAGCAGCAGTGAACACTTTCCAGCTGTTGTGTTCTCCAGGACTGCTCCCTGAGATTATTTGGCCTCTTCATAGTCTGAATGTGTTTCCCATAAAGCTCATCCACAAAGGGGTTAAAAACCTGGCTGCTTGCAATGGACACAGCAGTAGGTAGCAAGATTAAAAAAACTCTCCATAATGTAACAAGCAATTAGTTGCTTGTAGGTACCCTCTGTTACACTGTTTGATGCTGGATTTGTAATTTGGAAAATGGGGTCCTTAATACACTGTGAGCAGCAGCAGTAGATTTTTTTATTCCTTCTCTCCTTGTCTAGTGTAACCCAATTTTGACCTCTGTGAAAGGTGAGGGCATGGACTAGTTTTCCAGTTTCTACCACTTTTCCAATACACAGTGACTGCTACCAGAAACCAGGATGGTAGTTTTTCTACTGCAGAACTGTAGCAACTGAAAAGCAAAGTGAAGCCATGAGGCAGTTTCTCATGTGTCAGTGCCTGGTCATTACATCGTAGCAAATTGCAATAGCTACCAGTCCAGATCGGATTCAAAGTGGTGACCCAAAATCATAATGCTGACTTCCCCGGTGTCTTCATCCCAAGATCTAGTACATGATGCTATGTATCATTTATAGGTTCAGCAAAACAAGTTTCCCCTTCTTATTTATAATGCTTTTAATGGTCATTGGGGATTCAGTAAATCCCCTGGCACCCCACAGCCTACAGCTGCCTATTATGACTAACTCAACTCTGGTGTGGCTCTCGCTGGCTTCCCTTGTGCATTACTTTGTTTAAGTTGGAGAGTTATATTACTTCTTATTGGCATAAGTTTACATCTTCAGAACACCATACGCTGGCTGGGACTAATCCAATTTATTCCTTACTGACAGAAAAATGGGAGGGACTGTCACTTGCTAGTCTCAGTAAGAAATGTGATTTCATACTGACTCTTGCCAAAAATGCAAAGCCGAGCAGGGTTATTACGGAATGGAGAAATTTTAAAGATCATGGCAGCTGGGAAAGTTCTGCATTTTGCTCAGCCTTTTTCAGACATTAGATGGTTCTATTTTCTTTACAGTCTTTGAACAGCCTGATTGAATTCTCATTCTTGTTGTATTTAACTTCCTAGGATCTAACATTTGCAAGATTGGAGAGCCTATATGCTTTGTTGTTATTAAAGAAGTAGGTTTAGCAGATTGTGGTACTGGAGCATCCCATTCCTCTGCACTCCTGGATTACAAATTAGGTCAGTTCATAAGTAAGTTTCAGTTTCGGATCGTCTCCCTTGTCACCAGAATACGTTTGTCTACCCCCTAAGCACACGTCCTAGGAAGGGGACCTCCTGCAGAAGGCTGAGTGACTCTTCTGTGGTCCAGGGCACACTTGATTCTCATAGATGCCTATTACTTTACGACTTAAATGACAAAGGAGGATTTGAGGAGGTTCTTCAGATCAGAAATAAGATGTAGATGCTAACTTACAGAACTGCTTTATTCTGGAATGAAGCAACACTTTCTTGTCTGCTACTGAGAAAATCACTCTTAGTAAAGCATAAACTTAGCTGGTATTCAAATACACATTTAAAATACATACTTGCACTACCTGAAAAGAAATCTGTAGGTAACTTTAGATGTTGGTAACTAACCGCACCAAATTCCTAACTATGTTACTCCACTTTTTGTAACATACACATCTCAAGTTTTATATATACTCTATTATTGGCCTTATGCTAATTTACATGAATTTGTTTATCTTATAGTTGGATATATGAAAATAAAAGTGGTATGATGTGCCACCTCTTATAGGTCTTGTCTAAACCCTGTAGATACCTGGATTCTGCTGTCAACTTTTATATCTGGTCAAGTGAGATAACCATGTTGTTGGTACAGCAAATCACATTTGTTGTTTTACTACAACATTATTTTTGTCATGACAACTTGCTTACACAGCAGATTGAGCTGATGGAGAAAACTTACTAAAACTGCCCTCCTGTGAGGAGACAAGAAAGCTGTCCCCATGCACAGTCTGCGGACAGTACCTGCAGTGTGCAGGTGGACTTCCACAGAGGCACCTGAACTATTTCTGCCTCGAGTGAGTGCTCTTATTAACAGCCCTTCGCCTCATCCACACCAAGTTTTCACAACGTGCAAAAGAGGCTTACAGATAATATTTCCCCTTTCCTATCTGCTGAAACACAACTTTGCAAAGGGGCCTGGACGTCTGCACTCCATGTGTAGCTGCTACAAATTGTTCAGTTTGCACCAAGTGTAACATTGCTTTCATTAACATCAGTACAAATCACATTGCAAGGCAAGAATTTAATACATCACAGTACATAAAACACGTGCTAGCAAGGAGTCCTTTAGATGAAATGCTCTCTTTGAGAACTTTCTTATCTCTCAGATACCCTAAAGACCTTTTTCAGCCATCTGAAAATCACATTTGTTTAAGAGCTGGTAAGAGAATTTCTGTCTACTGAGAAATACATGGAGGATGTTTAAAGCATGGTAACTGTATAACTAGTAGTCACTGGATATGAAATTGGGAAGAACGAAGAGCGCAGCTGATTTTTACTTTGTTTTCCACAAAAAAGTGTGCCAAAGATGTTACAGCTTTGAAGTAGAGCACTGCCATACAGAACCTGTACAAGACTGAAATATTAATTCAAGATAATTTTTTCCCCTCGCTCCCACTTGTATATTTAATTTTAGACATTGATTAAAGGCACAGTTATTACTAGAAAGTGAGGTTCAGTGAGTGGTGTTCTGTTGCTTTCAAAATATTTGGTGTGCTCATGTAGGCAGGCCAAGTTCAGTTCTCATCACTACCACGATTTGCTGGGCGATGAACAGCAGGCTGAAGCAGTTGTTGTTTAGTATCCTTGCTGTCTTCCGGAGTTCAACGATCAGCTTGGGTACAAACCCACATGAAGAGCTGGTGAGCTACTTGACCCAGGAGTGTGGCCTCAGGTTATAGTCAGTAGGGGTGAGGTTCTCCTGTGTAGACACCTCCAGCGTGGGCATCTCCATCAGAGCTAGTCACTCTCAACACTCTCCATAGTCAGGATAGACATGTAGACATGTTTAAGCATTTTTTTAATAGAGTGGACTGCACTGGAGATCTGATGGGATTAGGGTGCTACTCTGCCTGGCATCTGGTTTGCAGAGAAGCCTTTATGGCAGCTAGATGCTGTCCTACTGTATGCCCAGAAACCTGCACTTGGGCACAGAAGGAACTCTGCTATGCAAAACAGAAAATCAACTGCCTTTAGGAGACCTATTTTTTTGTTTATACGTTTATTCACCATCTAAAGTGCAGAGATCCCTCTGCTGGGCTTTGTTGGACTATGTCCTCTCTAAGTTTTACATGTAATTAAACTATGGTGCATCCAGCCTGTCAAATAGTCTTGCTTCTTGTTTCTATCCTGAGCTTCGCTCCTTTGTTTGTCCAAAATGCCTATATGCCTGGGAATACTGTTTGGAATAAAGGAAGTTTTTCTCTCTGAGAGGAAATCAACACACAGGTGAATCACAGAATAGCTGAGGCTGGAAGACAACTCTGGAGATTGTCTAGTCCAACCCCCTGCTCAAAGCAGAGTCAACTACAGCAGGTTGCTCAAGGCCTTGTCCAGTTGAGTTTTGAATATTTCCAAGGATGGAGAATCCACAACCTGTCTGGGCAACCTGTTCTAGTGTTTGATCACCTTCACAGGAAAAAAAGTTTCTTTTTTTTATGTTTAAACAGAATTTCCTATATTTTAGTTTGTGTCCATTGCCTCTTGTCCTGCCACTGGGAATCACTGAGAAGAGTCTGGCCCTGTCTTCTTTACTACCTCCCATCAGGTATTTATACACACTGATAAGATCTCCCTGAGCCTTCTGTTCTCCAGGCTGAACAGTCCCAGCTCTCTCAGCCTTTCCTCATATGAGAGATGCTCCAGTCCCTTAATCATCCTTGTAGCCCTTCGCTGAGCTTGTTCCAGTATGTCCATGTCTCTCTCATAATGGGGAACCCAGTGCTTGACATAGCACTGCAGATGTGGCCTCACCAGGGCTGAGTAGAGGAGAAGGATCACCTCCCTTGACCTGCTGACAACACTCTGCCTAATGCAGCCCAGGAGGCTGTTGGCCCAATTTGCCACAAGGACTCCTCAGGTGCAGGGCTTGGCATTTCCCTTTGTTGAGCTTCGTGAGGTTCCTGTCAGCCTGTTTCTCAAGGCTGTTGAAGTTCCTCTGAATGGCAGCACAATGATCTCATCTATTGACCACTCCTCTCAGTTTTGTATGTCTTGCTGAGGTTGCTCCCTGCTTCACTGTCAAGGCAATTAGTGAATATGTTAAACAGTATTGGCCCCAGTATCAACCCCTGGGTATACAGCACAAGTGACTGGCCTCCAGCAGGATTTCATGCTGCTTATCACAACTCTCTGAGCCCAGCATTTCAGCCGGTTTCCAGTCCACCTCACTGTTGACTTATCTGGCCCATACTTCATCAGTTTGCCAGTGAAGATGTTATGGGAGACATCGTTGAAGCTGAAGCCAAAATAAACAGCATCCACTGCTCTGCTCTTTTCCACTGAGCCGGTCAGCTCATCGCAGAAGGGACAGATGTAGGCACTGTTCCCTGCGTTGTACAGATGCAGACCTTATAGAGCTCCTTGCGAGTGCTGTGCAAAGCGAACACAGGCAGTTAGTCCAGAGGCAGCTGCTCTGGAATAGCGTGAATGGGAACTAATCCAGACCACTTCGTCCAGGGGCTTGGATACCAAAAGTGCTATAGGCATGGGCTAAGGGATAGGATGCTCTGGGTCTCAGCTGTATGTTTCCGGATGTTGCCCTTAGCACTAAGTGACTTATTTGCATATAGAGGTGCTGGAACTTCCTTGATTTGTTGGGATTCACAGAGCAAGACTGATCAGTTGTGAAGCAATCAGACACTACAATGCTCAAATAGCAAAACATGCCTAACTTTAGATATCTCGAAGTAAATGCTATGGATAGATTTAATTTATTTAATTTTGCCAGGACAGAGACTGCTTAAGTACAAATGACCCAACACCATAAAGCATGATTTCTTGAGAAAGCTGCATGTTAGCAGCTTTATAAAAGAGATGTCAATACTTCTCTGTCATACTGGCCGGATGTCTGAAGTGCAAGGGTCCCATGGGAGTCTGTGTTGGATTCAGTATCATTCAGTATTTTAAAAAATGGCTTAGAGGATGAAATTGGGAGTGCTTCTATCCAATTTGCAAATGACTCTGAGCCAGGAAGGACTGCAATTACTTCGCAGAAGGGAATTAGAATTCAACATGATAAACTGAGGAAATGGCCTGAAATTGATATAAGCAGCCTCTGTGCTGGCAAAACTAAACAAATGAAATCTATCTATAGTATTTACTCTGAGATATCTAAAGTTAGGTGCGCTTTGCTATTTGAGTATTGTAGTGTCTTCAGTAAACAGAATTATGAAGGACAACACCTATGAAGGAAAAATCAAATATACAAATGCAACATGGAAAATATCTGGCTATGCCACTGAACTGCAGCCAAAAACATGGGGGAATCTACTGGATCACTAAATGGACGTATGCCAACAGCAAAGAGCTGTCTTACTTTGGGAGGGGTTAATAAAGATAACCCAGGTGAGACTTGGGAGGCAAACACCTTATTCTCTTCAGCAATGGACAGCTTCATTGGGAACACCAGGATCAGTTTTGGGCACCACATTTTAAAACAGAAATAGATTAGAGAGCACCCCAAGAAAAGTACCTGAGCTAATATGAAGTTTAGCAACATGACTGCAAAGGTTAAATTAAATGGGTAGCTTACTCTTGAAAAAATAAGTAAGAGAAGGTACAGAATAACAATCTTTTACTGCACATGAGGATTTTAAAAACTGGGCTATGCTTGACTGTTCCCCAGGCATTGATAGTAAAACGAGAAATAACTTAACTTGCAGAGCAGGACATTAAGGTTGGGTATTAGGAAAACTTTTCTAACTGCAAGAATGGCACTGGAATAAGCTATGAGCTGAGGCTGTAAAACTCAGTTGTTTGACACTTAAGAACAGCTTGGACAAGCATCTTTTCATATGTGCAGGCAGACTTGATCCTGTCTCAGATGGATGGATTAACTGACCACTCCAAGCCCCTCTCAAACCCATGTTTCTACAATTCCTTGATCATTTGAAAAAGTAGAAAGTATGTGTGTTTTCTGGACAAAGTTGAAGATTTTTAAATGTACATCTCCTATATACTATATAAATAGGTTTCAAATAGATTCAAATTATCATACAAAACCTTGAGGGCAACTGAGTTCTCTTTGCAAAATAAGAGGGTGGGTTTTAATTTCTACATTTCTCTTCACTTCCTGGGTGCTGTTCAATAGATATGAAAAGGTCCAAATGTATTTTCTGCAGCCTATTACAAAGACAGAGTTGAAGTTCAGTTTTGCATAAGGAGATTTAGTACAGGAATTAGGAGAACAGATTTTTCCCCCTGTATTTTCAGTTCAACTAAGAGCACAAATTACAAGAAAGCTCTTGAGAAAAGCTGTTTGGTGGGGTTTCTGGGACAACATAGAGAATAAATAAAACTAGAGGTGTTTAGAAGATATGCAGTTTTAAAAGATTTTTTTCTTATTTGAACGTAGCCTAAATTATCTCCTGATTTTTTCCTAATGCCGAAGTGTAGGCAGGAGAGATTATTTTCCATTGAGAATTTCATGTTATGATAGAAAAGGATGTAATGGCTCCTTTTATTTTCCAGCATCTTACAGGATTGTAAAATCACATCTAAATTGAGAATATATCTCAGTTTCTGAAAGAGGAAATTGGTGCAACTGCCAATTTTTAATCCAACAGTGCTCCAAGCCAACAAAAGCTTTCCATAAAAATTCTTTTCATGTTTACATTTATTGAACTTAGTATATCCAACCACCAACATATCAGCTACTTCTCTAGAAGTCTGTAGGAAAGGAAATCAATTAAATTGTATTAGGACTAGGCTGGATATGCAATCTGAAGAGCTTGGGTGACTAATTTTTCTCGAAACAGTTAATTTCAAAATCATTTTTGAGATTCCATTTTGTACGTGGTTTGAGAGAGTGAGTTAGAGTGTCTCGAAGCTTAGAGAGCAATTACTTTTGACACAGTACAGAATGAATAGTGTACCCATTGGAATATAAAATTATTCTCTGTTTGGAAGCATACTCGGCCCATGATTCATAAAAATACCAATATGTTACTATGTGTTATGTGAAGTTTGAAAATTACCTTTATACTGCCCCTACCATTTAAGGACTGTTTCTTGGTTTTAAAGTACACATAAGAATTATAGGGGTTTTAAACAATACTTATATTAGTCTTGATAGTGTCCTTAGGAAGGTGCAGTGCCAAAAGTCAGAGTCTCTTGACCTTTGTAAGATTTCCTGATTGTGGTAGTGCCAGTGTGGTTGTTTTCAATTCAGAAGACCATAGGACGCTCTCAGCTCACAAACTCCCCTCTGACTGAAGGATACATTACACGTACAAGCAAATCACGGCCTTACAGGGTTTTCAGGCTAAAGCTAGGTCTGCACAATCTTAGATAATAATTGTGACTCTATTTTGTGCATGAAAAGACTCCAAATTACATTTTTTGTGAAATGCAAAATCTACTGCAAGTTATAATTGCTTCCTGAAGTATTGCCAATGTTGTCTTAATAAAATGGGCCAAATCCTGAAATCTTCCCTCCATCTGAATTCATCCCCTAGGAGAACCTACTTCAATGAAATTAGGGTCCTTTTTCTAAACAGGGCTTGGAAATTAGGTTTAAGTTTAGCCAGAATCATAAAATTATGAAATACAGTGCATTCCTTCATGCTAAGAGTTCATGGATAAAACCAGCCCTATATTTCATTATAAGTTACAAATTTAGGATTTCAGTTGTTTGAACAACCAAAATGGAAAGATTATAATAAAATACTTGGAAAAAACAATGTAAGAGGAATAAGTGAAGGTACTAGTTTTGTAAGCCCTGGGCTTTTCCTGCCATGTGCATAGAATTGATGGAGTGTAAGACTTTAGCAAACAAATCCAAGTAGCTCATGATTTGACATGTGGATTAGGAAAAACATGAGACTGGCTACAGAAATTTACAACATTGGGTACAGATAGGGACAGTCTCAGATAAAGCAATGTAATGTCCCAAACTCGGTGCTTCTGACGTTCTGGAATCAGGTTTGCCTGGGGATTATGTCAGTCTGCACTGCCAGAGGACTTTGGCCCAGTAGTCAGTGTTGTTCAAGTCAGAATAAATTTTTAACAGTGTTTTCAGTAAGAAGACATGAACTTTTATTCAGCAGAAACTTGCAGAATGGATGAAAAGCAAACAGCAGGTGCCATGTATTAAAGATTGTACATAAGATGCTGACAGGTTTTAATTACTTCAAGTAACTATTTGCATTGCCATAATGCTATAATCAGACTCTGGTTATCTGACTTTGCTCTTGGCATCCTGATGCACATGCCAGTCACTGTGAATGTCAAAACAGAGCCTATATCCTCCTTTTACAACCTATGAGCCTCCAGCCAAGGGGATGAGGGGGAACTGGCATTGCCTGTGAGAGGGAGAAAGCCTGTGACACAAAGCTGAGCAGCTCTGGCTCCATCCTAGGGATAGCAATGGCACACACCAGATCACTACAAGTTTGCTCACCTTTCTTGTGAGGATCTCAAAAAGATTTGGCAAAGATCAATGATCCTGGTCATGTGTGGCATACATGCTGGTGGGACCAGCCCCAGGCTGCAGAGCAACGCTGTGCAGAAGAAGGAAATAGTGAGCAGGTGGTCTGAAAGCATGTCCCTCAGCTATTCCACCTTCTCTAGAGGCTTCAGGGATTGGATCTGAGAAAACACTGCTTAATTAGCTCATCAGACTCCCTGAACCTGGAAGTAATTGGAGTTTTAATTCACTTTTCATAATATGCTTTGTTTTTACAAACTTTGTGTGGAGCACTCACTATGTAAATAAATTATATTTGCACTCCTTTTCCTCTGTTCCCCACACTGGACTCATTTAATACTCACTTGACTTGTATCTTAGAAGCAAATATTCACAGACCGGAAAGACCAGAGCTCTTTAGTTTAAACAAATCCCTTATTCTGGAGCTGCAAATTTAGTTTAGTCTCAGCAAAATAATAAGCATTAGCTTATTATTTGGAGGCATTTTTATTAATATATTAAAAAGCTTATTAAATCATTGCTGCCTGGCTGCCTTAGTATCTAAAGGTTGCCTAAAGATATAAGGTTAATTCAATATAGCAGTCAGGTATCTGCAGCTGGACTTAAGTGGAATTTGAAGCACATCTCCAGGGAGCAGTGAAATACTGGGCAGAGATATCGCAGCTAATGATGACTGAGAGAGTTTAGGTACTGAAAGCAAGACAACTACATAAGCATGGCCATGTTATTGTATGATGGGGCTCTCTACCGTAGTAGGGGATTGCAGGCAGTACGTCTGCAAGGGAACCTCGTGAGGCTGAAGTACGTTGACTGAAATGTCTTACTAACAGGGTAACTCTGTCACATCTCTAAGTCACTACCCCTGTGGGATTTAGTTGAGCAGCTGAAGTTTACTGCTTCATAGGGCCTACCTGTCCTTTTGCTGGCATTTCCAAGTGCTTTTGTGGAAACGGCACCTACTGTCCGTGTTCACCCCTCTAACATGATAGCTCACACATTAACCCACCCCCCTCAACATGAGCAGACGAGCAGAGGACTGCAGTGCCTGAGGTGCAGACACAGGCTGTGTCCCCTGTCCTTGCCAGGTGGCTATGACTTCAGCCAGAATAGAGTCACAGCCAGGAAGCAAAAGGTCACACCACAGTACATAGACTCCTTGGGGCCCTGGAAGTTGCCCTAAAGGGCCTGTCTCTTAGGACAGATATCCCACACTCTGTTTTTTGAATGCGCAGGTAGCCTTTATTCACTCTGGTGTTAATCCATTTTTACGTGGTTTATGTCCATCCAGCCCTTTGCTAGCTGTGAATCAAGAGAACATAAGAACTAAGGGATAAAAATATGGGAAGGTTTTATGGATTTTCCTCCAATAGCATCAAGCCTCCATTTGAGGAAAGACAGACGAGTCGTGGTGACAAACAAGGCAGGTAGATATAACCTGCACTCAAGCATTTTGAGGTGTTACTTCTAGAGGGGGCTAGAGTACTCTGCAAAAGGTAGGGAAGCTATGCACTTGATAGGCAGGAAAAGAAGAATCATCCTTAGGGATGGGGGTCAGTCCTACAATAAACACAGGATTGTAATTGTGGGTTGTGACCTAAATGTGATGGGAAGAAAGTGCTCTGTCCCATCCAGATGTGTTTCATATATATCTCCTGCAAATCCTACCCTTTCACAAACCAGTACAGAATATTTAACAGGTACAACACACATCTGTTCCCCTCCGTGCACAGTTTAAACATGCAGGATAGTATTTCCAAAGACTTCAGCAATAACTAAGGGGTACATTCAGGGAAGGGCACTGGTGTTATACTACTGAGCACTCTCATACCCAGCTCTCAGGTGCCTGGATCTAGCAGGATTCTCAGCCCTGCATGCTGTGGTTTGGCTCCTGATGTAATGCAATGGAAGAGTTAGTACCTGGGAATGGGGCCATGGAGCCAGTCCATACAGTCAGGGCGAGAAAATGGCAGAAAGAGGGATTTAGGGCCTTTAGACTGTCTTATCCTGGTCTTTGGGGGGGGTCCCTAGACTACACACTGCTAAATTCTCTCCAGGAGTAGGTGGAACTAAAGCAGGTCTTGTAATGACATCTAGCCTCCATGTACAAACCATCCAGGAGACACTGCATTAGGCTTTAGCTAGGAGATGTGTCTGAGATGTCCTTTTTCTGTCCTGTCTGGAGCTAGCTCTTGAACAAATGACTCCAACATTTCAAAAAAGGTATTGTAGTCCCTGGGCTACAACACCTACAAAGCTATCAGTCTATTCTGAGATGATAGTCAATATTGCATCAGACTATTAAATACTCATTGCATGACAGACAGCATAGTATTTACTCACCTGAAAATCAGACATCCAGCTTTCCAGCCCTCATCCAACATGCACTGAAGTATTTTATACACAAAGTGGAAGAGTTTCAAGAGTAGAAAGACAAACAAAACCATTGCAGAATTTCTTGGACTTCACTGGGGAAAATGGCAAACAGTAAGTCAAAACCCTTACTTTGAACGCAGCACTAAGATGGGATTTGCACTTGAGCAGCCGAGGCTAATGCTGCGCCCAGCCCCCTCTATCTCCTTATTATCCTACTTGGTCTGCACCTCTACATTGATTAAAAATGACCCAACAACTTGTTTCAGGTCAAGCAGAATGCCTCATTCAAACCAAATGGAACTGTACAAATCATTTTTTTAAGTGCCATCTTTTTTTTTTTTATAGTTCCTCTGCTAAATCAAAACATCAGTTGCTCACACAGCCATACTTTTGCTTCAGGTTTGCTAGTGCACTTCTTTCACTGTTATTGCTGAGTAACATTGGAGGGCAAAACCAGCAGTAGACTATTTGTTTATCTTTGTGATAGATAGGGAAAACACTAAGGTTTCTTCTTCACGATACATGCAGGCTAGAGGACTGGGGAGACAAACCAGGATATTGCTCTCTTGCTCTCAATTGGTTACATGTCCAGATTTCCCCTGAGCTCTCATATATTGCCTCTCAAATAATCTATATTGTGAATGGGCCTCAATCATTTCTCTTTCGTTAGCGATTGTGTGATAGATGGGGAGTGCCAAAAGAAGAGTCGTATAAAAAAATGCTCTCCATTTTTATATAGCTGCCTTGCTTCAATGCAAACAAAAAATAATTAAAATGCTCCCTTAACTATGGACGCTTTAATTGTTGTCATGATCCTATTCTTTATATAATCATGTACCAAGAGCTACATTAAAAGGAAACTAAAATTGCAAGGTTAAACACTCGGAAATTAGGAAACACCAGCATAATAGTTATTTGAGTGATCTTCATTCCGTCTTCTTTGCCCATACATTATGGTATAGCATTTAATTCATTTAATAAGAAGCACTCCTGCCTCATTTCTTATATTTTTACAAAAACAACAAGAACAGAAATCCCATGCTGTGGCACAGGGTCTGGCACAGTCTATCAGCTGAGTTAAGCCATTTGTTTTAGAAGTAGAAATCTGCTGTTCGACTTCACCTCTAGGAAGAAGGAGGTCACTGCATGGGCCCGGGCAGTGGAATGAGAGGAGACACAGATTTTACCTATGGGTCTTACAGCTGGCACCACGACTGTATCCCAGGATCACCCGAGCTGTCCCCAGCCTGTCCGTGGCCAAACTCACCTCCGACAGCTCCAACTCCACACCAGGGCCTCTTCTCCCCTAGCTCTCTCTCACCTGTGTCCTGTTGTCCTTCCCACCACTCTTCTCCCAGCCTTGCTCCCTGCTGCCCTCCCAGGTCCTCCCCTTCACTCTGCAGCACTCAGTCTTGCCTGGCTCCTCCTTTGCCCCTTGCACTGGCACCAGTGGGGCACAGTTGCTGGCAGAGGAAAAAGCCTCCCTCATCCCACTTCTGGTACCCATCCATGCAGTGGATGCAGGAATAATCACGGAGAAAGTCCTGCTCAACCTCAGCAGCCCTGGCCTGGAGCATGTTTACTACAAATGTGGAATTTTTTGGAGAATTTAGCTGCTAAGTTCTGCCAAAGTGAATAGTAGTTTTCAGAGAGTCAAAACTGCATAAGCGGAGTTTTTGTAGTCTCAGTATAAGGTGACTCCCCTTCCAAACTTCAAGGGCCTGCTCCAGCACAGGAGCTCCAAAATGAAGCATTTTAATATAGGAAAAACAAGTTCCCTAGCCTCTGTTTCAACAAATTGCTTCTAAATTGTTTTTATTGAAAGTTCCAAAGAAAATCAACTCAAGAGAGATAACAAGGATTCAAAGTTCCAAGCTGGGCGAAAAAAGTTTGAAAAAGTTTTAAGCAACCGAAAAAAAGTCCTTATAATGGCAAATCTGAGGACATCTTTAACAGTGTGTCCTGCCACCTGTGCTGCCTGTCATAACAAGAGCCTGTTTGATCCCTCCTGCATTTCTGACAAGTTGTGTATGGACCACTTCTGCAGTCAGGGTGAAATGCAACCACTCCCGAGATGGCCCCGCAGCCCTGGGCACAGCAGTATTTCATATCAGCAAATGAAGAAAGATAAATTCAGTGAAACTATCTTTAGAGTAAAATTTAAGTAGGCAGAAGTTAAACGTTCAGTTAGAATGCAATTAGGATTCCAGCCCTCTTAAAACAAGTGTAATCAACTTAAAATGACAAAAGGGACTTTTTGCTTCTCTTTTCTTATTTTGTCCAAAAATATTAAAAAGTATCAGAGATAATAAATCAAACTTGTAAAAATCTCCTTTGCAAGAGAAGAAAATCTCATAGCAGCTGTAGCTGAGACAATACTTTTGACTTACCACATTTCTGAGATAAATAAACTAAACATTCAGACTATGTATATGCCTCTAGGCAAATACTTAATCATCGTTTTTTTTGTTTTTGTTGTAAGGGTAGTTATTTATAGTAATTTGCCAGTGATGAGTGGAAAGCAACACTGTTAATCTTTGTCTTGCTTTACTGTTCTGCTGGGCATGCTAGAATGCAGATGACACACTCTGGGATATTAATGGTGTAAAGGGATTTATGGTTACTGTTCTCACTGATGCTAATGGAGATAATGTACATTCATAAATCCCGCAAGCTTCCATATGACAGCATGTTCACTAACAGCAGACCTGACTCACAAATATTGAGAAATATGCAATTATTCTCCTAATTTGCTACGGGCTCGTTCCCTAGAGAACCTGTGTGAGCTGAGATGCTTTGGTAAATATAATCAAATTATGGAATATGGCAAAAGGTTTCTGTATTTAGTTCAAATTCCACAACAGCAGGCCCTCTGCAGTGAAAGGCTAAAATCCTAACCCGACATCCCATCCCAAAGGTACTCTTTGTGGTCTAGGCAATGGAGGAGCAGTGGGGACAGTCAGATCTCTGTGGCAGCAGTGCCACTGTTGTTGGGTTACTCCCAGCTGACAGCAGTGTGTGAGCAAATCCTTGCCATGTGTTTAGCTGTATGTTAGCTCTCACACACCTCTCCTACCCCACCAAAGATGCTCACAGAAGGTAAGGATTGCATGCTAATCCGAATAGTGGCTCAGGTCAGCTGCTCTTGCAGTTCCAACCCAAATAAGTAAAAAGGGGATGAAGCTACACTGGACACTCCCAGACGGAAGCAGAGCACTGATGCCCTACAGCTTGGGCCCTGCTCCCCTGGGCTGAAGGGAGCTCTAGTAGCATCAGAGCCACTGCACACAAGCAGTGTAATTAATTTCACAGGACCACAGACATGCTGGTGGGCAGGGACATTTGGAGGTCTCTAGTCCAGTCTATCAACAACAGAAGATCAAGTTAAAAAAAATCAAGCTTTGTCCAGCCAATTCTTGAAAACTTCCAAAGATGGGGATTCCCAGCCTCTGGCTAAGTGGCTCCAGTACTGCACTACCATCCAGGGGAAAGATTTTTCCCTAATGTCCAGCCTGGACTTCCAAAGCTCTGATCTGTGGCATATCTGCCATTACCAAGAAGAATTTGGCTCCATCCTCTTTGCAACTGCCCCTTCAAGTAGTTGTAGGCTAAGATCCATTAGATCCTTCCCCTTAGCCTTCCCTCCACCAGACAAAGCAAGCCCAAAGTCTTCAGCCTCTCTTCGTAGGCTATGAGCTCTAGGCCCCTGACCACCCTGGTAGCCCTCAACAGGACACTCTCCAGTTTTGCAATATCTTTCTTTAACTAGGGGCCCAAAATTTGTCAAGATGCAGCAGATCTAATACACTGGTTTTGCTGCACCAGATTTACTGACACACTGGAATTTGGTATGACTATCCACGTAACATGAAATCTGATTATATTGTGTATGTGGTGTGGAATCATTTCATGCATGTACGTATTGATTGTGCGTGCAGGCAGACCCTGCTTAGGGCCTTCTGGGTTAAGGTGTTCCTGGAGCACAGTCTCAGCACATGTCTGGGCCTCTAGAGCACCTTGGAAGATGGGAGTGGAGCTTGGTTAGACAAAGTGTATGCAGTATGGATTATAACTGGCATACATGAAATGGCTGGACTGCTGTGAAAACCACTGAATAACAAGAGTTTGAAGCTTGCCTTGTCTTCAAGAAAATAACTGTATCAGCAAATATCTTTGACTTAAGCACTAAACAGTATCTTTTTAGTAATCCTTGTTAAAGTCTGTAAGTTTTGTACAAGTAAGCCTAATTAGCTTCTTAAATATGGAGTTTTGTATGCTAATTTGCTATAACAGAAAGTTGTGGTTCAGAGTTGTCTTTGGAAAGAAAACCATTCTGCTGACATTACAGAGAGAGCTGAAAAGAATTGTTATAAATGTATGAATTAATTAGCATTTTGATATCAGTCGCCCCTGAATATCCAAACCTTTGCATACATCAAATAGTTTGCTAGACCTTTGGCAGATGTGGTAAGAAGAAGAAAGCATTTTCAACATTTGGTCCCAAAGCAAACTTCTCCAGTGCTGCTGAAAATGCAGAGCTTTCTTGGCAAAAATAAAGAAATGTTCTCTGAGCAAAATTACGATTCTTTGGCGTAACAATGTACTCCAGCTGTCAGCTTTCAGAAACTTTATGACACCTAAGGAAAAAAATTGAAATGAGAAAGGAAACCTGAGGCCTCTAGCACCATGTACAGGATTTGCTTATGGGTTTTGCTTGGAGGATGATGGACTTCTCCCCCAACTCCATTGCACAATTCATGTATTATTCATACGGAACCTATTTTTAAGGCCAGATGAGACTAAGGACAGTTTTGTACTTTTCCAGTGGCCCACCTGCATATATCCATCTCTCCGTCTGCCAAGACACTACTGTGGGATACAAAAAAGCAATCACACACTAAGCTCTGTGATTCATGCTTTTGGGGTAGTTCTATAATCTCTGTTGCATAAGATTCTTTCTTCATGATGCAAACTATGTCCAGTACCTATATGTGCACTACAGATAACTTTGGGTAGAATTAATTTCAAATAAAGTTAAAAGTTTGAGAGTTGGTGAGGTCTAAGCTCATCTGGGTAATGAGCTCCCTTCACAGTCATGGGATAGAAATAGGCACCTTCAAGGGTGACTCCCCCAGCTGTTTTGTAGACGAGCCTATTGACTCCCAAGAGAGTCTCCCTAACTCTCCTGGGTGACAGCTAACCAAAGTGGCTGAAGTTAGGTCCACTGGATCTTGCTTCTAGGGATTAAACTGAGATATCAGTCCCTTGTAACTCAGTGCTCTGTAAGGAGTAAACACTTGTGGTTTTTTCTTTGTACATTTTTTCACACACCTCTCTGGCTTTTCCCCTTATTTCTCCCTTATCCAGGCACAGGCTTAGTTTTGTCTGGTTAGAGATCAGAGCCAAACATTTGTGGGTGACAATCAATAGGGATTAGTGCTGAAGGTGCAGTCATAAAACTGTATCACTAGAAAGAAAAAATGGATATTAAAAAAATTTGGGTTTATGAAATGTTTTCCAAACAATAATTTATTAGACAAGTAACACTGGTCCAATTTTCCTGATAATACTTTGTTTATATTGTCCAGCATTCCTTCACTTACTGTTGTGATATATGATTTATTTCTATAGGACTATTCCAGAAAATAAGAAGAACATATTAAGTATTAACAGGACCTCTGGGACACAAAACACTGTATAAAATACTTTGAATTCATTTGCCTTTAAAAATGTAAAATAATCATGAACTAATCAAATTCATCATTGAAACTCGCCTGTAAAGCATACGTATTTTTGAATTCAGTTTCTCAAAATATCCTCATTATTAGACCAACCTTTTCCAGTGATTCTTTTCTAATCTTAGAGACACAGCAATAGATCAAGCACAGTAATTGTATTCCTAAAATAAAGTAAAAGTATCATTAGAATATTAACAATATAAACACATGTCTTCACACATGTATTTTAATACCTGTGCAGCTTTGCAGTCAGCAAAGTGATACAGTTAAAGTACATTAATAAGAGAAGAAAAACTCTTGCTATCAGTCACACATCTGGAGAATCAATTATTCTTTTGACCGATGATGTCATCTTCCTAGTACAAAGTGTTGAGGGGGGCCAAGGGATAAAGCAATAACTCATCTTATAATCTTTATAATTTTTCAGTGGTCTGTTTTGTAAGGTTTGTAATTGTTTTTACTGTGCATGTGCCTGAAACAGATGTAAAAGCACATTTTAGGAAAGAAAAACAGCAGAAACCCTTGAAGGAGTTTCACTGGTTTTGGGTGAATGTATTCTAGGAACTGCACTTGTCCTGCAGCGAGGTAATCTGGGCAGACGTAGTCCTAGTCACTTTGGCAGGACCCCGGGTGCGAATGTGCCACTTCCTAATGTGCCACACCTAATGAGTCAGCGAGTGGGATTGAGTCTACAGTGTATGTGGACGTGTAATACAGTCTTCAATGAGAATACAGCATGAAAACATAGAACATGTGTGACCTCTAGAAGGTAATAAGATTATTAAAAAAGAAATGCCCTTTCTGTCCTGCCTGCCATGTGCACCCCTAATACCACTGGCATACATCATCATGCAAAAAGAGAACAAAGCTATCTAACAAAAACTTTGTATGACTCAATAGAGACATTAAGGAGGCTATGAAAGGGAAAATATGGGAATTTAAAGCATGGATGGAGTGACTAAATGAGGGAACAGGAGCACCCACAAAACATGGCAGGTCAAATGTAAACAGGAAAATAACAGGGCAAACAGGAGAGCTGCCAGAGGACTGGAAGAAAGCCAATGTCACCCCAGTCTTCAAAAAGGGCAAGAAGGAGGACCCAGGGACCTGCAGGCCAATCAGCCTCACCTCCATCCCTGGAAAGGTGATGGAGCAGCTCATCCTGGAGGCCATCTTCAAGCATGTGGAGGAAAAGAAGGTGATCAGGAGTAGTCAGCATGGCTTCACCAAGGGGAAATCATGCTGAACCAAGCTGATTGATAGCCTTCTCTGCTGGAATGGCTGGCTGGGTAGATGAGGGGAGAGCAGTGGATGTTGTCTACCTTGACTTCAGCAAGGCTTTCGACACTGTCTCCCAGAACATCCGCATAGACAAGCTCAGGAAGTGTGGGTTAGATGAGTGGACAGTGAGGTGGATTGAGAACTGGCTGAATGGCAGAGCTCAGAGAGTAGTGATCAGCGGCACAGAGTCTAGTTGGAGGCCTGTAGCTAGCGGTGTCCCCCAGGGGTCAGGACTGGGTCCAGTCTTGTTCAACTTCTTCATCAATGACCTGGATGAAGGGACAGAGTGCACCCTCAGCAAGTTTGCTGACGATACAAAACTGGGAGGAGTGGCTGATACACCGGAGGGTTGTGCTGCCATTCAGAGAGACCTGGACAGGCTGGAGAGGTGGGTGGAGAGGAACCTCATGAAGTTCAACAAAGGCAAGTGCAGGGTCCTGCACCTGGGGAGGAATAACCCCACGCACCAGTACAGGTTGGGGGTTGACCTGCTGGAAAGCAGCTCTGCGGAGAAGGACCTGGGAGTGCTGGTGGACAACAAGTTGACCACGAGCTCTGAAGAGCCCCTGTTGGAATTAGGGAATTGTGGGCCAATGTGTGTGAGTTATTATTACAAACAGCCATTGTACCAGAGGACTGGAGGATTTCCAGTGAAACTCCTATCCACAAAAGTGCTCTGGAGGGGTGCTATCAACTAGTAAGTCTGACTTCCATTCCTGGTAAGATGGCAAACTCATTAATGAAGAATAGGATCACTGAACACATGGATCAGCACGACCTCTCTAGAGAGTCAACACAGCCCCTGTGAAGCGGCCACTCCAACCTGATAGTGTTAGAGGGGAGGGCAGTAGGAAGCATGTGGATTAAGGTCATCCAGTGGTATAATCACACTTGGATGTACCAAATGTGGATTTGCAAAAGGCTTCTGACAGAGCTCCACATCAAAGGTTATGAAAGAAGTTAACACTGCTATGGGATTGCGGTAAAGGTTCTTTCTTGGACTGAAAGCTGATTGAAGGATAGGAAGCAAACGATAAGGCTTAATGGTCACTTTTCAGGATGGAGAAGAATCAGCAGTGTGATGCCATAGGGATCACTGCTGGGACAGATTTTATTCAACATCTTCATCAATGACTTGGTGAAGGAAATGTGCAGTGAAATGTCCAAGTTTGCAGATGATACTAAAGTCTTTTGAGTGGTCAAATGAAAAATTGATAGAGAAGAACTCCAGAAAGACCTCACAAAAAAATGAGTAAGCAAAAAGGTTGACAGATGAGCTTTGGTGAGATAAATCTAAGGCAGTGTATCTAGGAAAAAATAATCCAAACCATGCCCATGTAATGCTGGACTTGGAAATGGTGGTTACAAACTGGTTACAAAACTTCAAGAGAACTTGAAGTACTTGCTGGCAGTTCTCCAAAATCATTGGCTCCGTGTTTAGTGGCACCCAAAGAAGCCGAGAAATTGTCAAGAAATTGTATTGAGAAAAAGACATCACATTGCCACTATGCAACACTTTGCCCCCTTTGAAAACCTTTTTGCACCCACATTATGAATAATGTCTGCTGTTCTGGTCTCTGCATCTAAAGAGGGACATAATGCAGTCAGAAAAGGTACAGGGAAGGGCAGCTAAAACAGTCAAGGGAGAAAGAAAGACTAACAGGGCTGGAACTGTTCAATTTGGAGAGGAGAAGGCTGAGAGGAGGTATGGTCAAGGTCACAGGATTATAAAGGCAGTGGATGAGAATAACCATTAATCATTAAATTCCACAAATAATAAGGGGTGCTCATTTAAACTAGTAGGAAAGTGGTTTAAAACAGCTCTAATTTTAAATTTTGAATTTGTTGGTTTTAAAACAGAAAGTGCATCTTTACAAATGGGTAGTGAACTTCTAGACTTTTTTGCTACAGCAGGTTGTGGTGATACTGAGCAACAGCAGATTCAAACAGGGATTAGGCAGATTCATGAACAACAGGTCCAAAAGAAGTACTAAAGGAAAAAGACAGGTATGTACCCTCTGACATCCCTAATCCAGATTAGGAACTGACAGCAGGTGCTGGGGAAGTATGATGGGAAAAGACCACAAAAAGTAGCCAGGCTCATGTGCTCTTGAAATAGCTTCTCCTACTGCCATTGTTGTGGTAAGGTACTGTTCTCATCCATCTCCATGTATAAAATACAGATACTTTTATTTAACAAGCTTTATTCTCACTATGAAATTCATAGCATAGCACACTTAAAAAGGTCATAATTCAGAAAAAGAAATAGTGCTTTTTAAAAGCATCCTGGTTTCTAATCTTATCCTGGAGCTGAGGGTTATGTGGAGAAGAATTCATTTTGTAATGAAAGGAGACATGCCAACCATATATAAGTTAGGATCAACAAAAAAGAGGAGAACTTGGAACAGATCTAACTATTCCTCAGGTAGAAGTCTAAGATCTGAAGCCCATAGTGGTAATGGCAATGCTGACCGCATGCGGGAGTCGTAACTGTGTCAGCTGTGATCATAGCTGTCATACAGTTGGTGGAACAAAATATTCTTCAGTGTTTTGTGCTGAACAAAACTTTTCTTCCCCAGGACTTTGTGTTGACAAGAAAACAAAACAGAAAGTTTGGATTTTCTCCTCCTGTGCCCTTCCTTCCCTGCCCTGGCGTTGTCTCTGTTGTGTCCTGTGGAGTCTGTGCCTCTGCCTCCCCAGCCTGAGGCACCCATTGTGGGTAGGGCACTTCCAGGCATGTTGTGGGGTACATGTGAAGATCAGGCTTGTAACTGGAAGGTTCCTGTATGTCCAGACATGTGACCAACATGTCCTATATGAGTGTAAGCCAGAGAAACTGTCCTCACAGCTTGGACCTCTGCTGTGGACTGTGGATTGGCTTCAGCTACCTGTCCACCTCAATGGAAAATTTTCAAGGCATGCTTTGCCTTCATCTGTACAAGTCCCAGAGGCAGAACTGGCATCTACATCCCACAGACTCACCTACTTAGGTGTTGTTAAAAATCAAGGTTGGTACCTTTAGGTACCTTTGAAAATCTTCCCTTAAAACACTTTTGAACTTAAAGTTTTTTTTTTTCCATTTGGAAAATGGAAAATCCCACAAGGTTCCTCCCATCCCAGATGTTCTCTGATTTCTACTGGAAAATAAGCCAATGCTTGGATTAATTGCTGGATGGTGTCACTTGATGTAATGCTGTTGAGAACCAGATGTTATTTGCACACACTTATGCACTTTTAATGCTGTATGTGTAGTATTAATGTATGAAAGTTGTATATATAGACATTTCCCAGTCTTTCCTACTAAACACCGACTGTGTCAGTCCGCTCTTCTGGAAACCTCTAAGCACTACTATTACAGAATTTTCATATTGAGAAAAATCCAGGCACTAGCAGCTTGATCTGAGATTGTCCACAATGTGTGTGTGTGTGAAAGAGAATGTGTGAGACTGTTTATTGCTATGAATATACATTTGGTGGGTGAAACAGGGTGGCACAGGTTTACAATATGTGAAAATTTCCTCTACAGCGTGCAGATTTTAGTTAAACAACAACTCTTTGCCATTTTTTTCTTTCATGCATTGGTCTGAAACATGTTAAATTGCTATTAGAAAGCACAACATGGCAAACATCATTTTTATGACTCCATATACAAGATGATTTTATGATGAAGGAGAGAGAAAATGAAATGAAGACATTCTGTTAAAATAAGCTGCTTGTTTACTATAAACCACCATAGACTGTTAGGAGATCTGATAAAAATTCCTGGCAGCAGAAAACCATTAGGAACTGTGAAAAGGTCAAAATATGTTTGTCCTTATAGGAGACACCCATCTTGTCTAGAAGACTCCTTAAATCGTGACAGAATAGAAGACTATGGTTGACAGTTCCTATTTTGGAGGTCAGAAGAATCAGGAGAATTGGAGAATGTCTGCTTGGTTAGAACGTACAGGAACAGTGTTAATGCAGAGCCTGGCTTTTCTCCGTAATTTTTCTACCTTGACAGTTGTGAAGGTTTCTGCAACAGAGGCCACTTCTAAAATCACACTATTAGCATCAGAATACAGACACTTTAGAGGAATTTAAAGTATCCTGGGGATAAAAAAAACCTTTCAGTTCATATTTAGAAGCAGTCACCGCACTGCTGACTTAAAGGACAGAGTTCTTTGTCTTTGGGAGGGAAATCGCAATGAAGGGCCTTGAGGAACCATGTGTTCAAGAAGTTTTATTGAGAAAGCCTGTTACTTCTTACAGAGGCTCCTGAAATGCTGACTAAAGCAGATCTCTGCTCATTGATTGGTTCTCTGTGATTTCTGAGCAGCACAGAAGGAATCATGACTCAGAGGACCCTGGTGGGCCCCTGATGATTTGGAGTCTCTCCTTAAATCTCCAGAAGCAGACTCTGTCCTTGGGCTGCTGAGAAGCTTGTCACAAACATGCACTGAACTGATCCTGCCAGTCACTGAACACTCTGGACTGAGTCAGCAATGAATTTAAGCACAAAACTATTTCATTTGACAAAATTATTCAAGTGCTTACGCCCACAATTGGATCTCCTCCTGGACTAAGCCAATGTGCCCTGCTTTTGGTAGGCTCCATCCTAAGTTCTTACATGAAGTATCCATGTCCCTAACAAGCATCATGTTTTTGCTGTTCTAACATATATGGGGAGAGATTTTGTCAGAGATGAGGGGGATCAGGGGATGTGGATTCTGGGTCCTCCTAAGCCAGTGACAGTACCGGGTGCTCTGTCTTCTCAAGCGAAACCTAATTGCTGGGCCCTAGCAGGGGCATCCTCCACTCCTTCAAGTGAAGCTGGGCTCCTTTACAGACAGGAGAAATCAGTTTGTCATTAGGGCACTCAGCAGAGAGGCAGGTCCCAAGGCTTTACACCAGGTTTTTCTGATCACTCTTATGCACATGCTTGAGGAGAAGGTACCAAAGTGCTATGCTGGATCTCATCCTCATTCTCCTGGATTTCCAGGGTGAGTGAGCAGATCATCTTCTGAATAGCTTTCATCTAGTCTTTTTCTGATACCAGCAGTGGTTGTCCCATGCTACATTGAAGTCCTTTGCCTGTCTGTTGGCACATTTTCCTTCCTCATGCAAGCACTGATTACTCCTAGCTGGAAGAATCACTGCTCTGAGAGTGGCATATCCTCAGGGACAGGTACATGTCAAGCAGGGGCAGAATCAACCTCTGCCAGCGTCCCTACCATCATTTAATAGTAGGAGTTGGATATTGCCCGAATATACCTTTCCCAGCCCTCCCTTGCTGCCTCTGCCAAGGATGCAAATGTCACATCCAGGGTTGTGCTGACCCCTCCAAACTGCCGTACATCTCATTTGAATGCATTTCAATCTGTTGTCTTAAAAGTTTAATAAAGGTAATGAGAATCTTCTGCTGCAGGCCATCCACGTAAGTCAGGAAAGAGTGCTCTGATCTGGTAAATTGCTTTATAAATTGCCTACATATCTCTCAGTTGTTGTTAGTTTATTTGTTGTAGTTTTCCTCGCAGCTATCAGCTGGTGCCAGATGAGGGGGACTGGTTCAGACCAGACTGACCAAGGGTTCGAGCCAGCATGGCAAATCTGGAATGATTTCTCTTTTTTGCAGTTACAGCAGCAGCAAGTTAGCTCTAGAGCCAGCACTTCACAGTCCCTTGTGACTATCACAGATATAAAAATCATATGATGTTGCTTGGTAAGGACTGCACTGTATTTGATCAAAAGTAACAAATACTATCTAAACACACCAAATTCAGGGGCATGTGTTATTAATTGAAAAGAGCAAGGGTAACAGCACTGCTCATAATTTTTTCTACATATTCTCTACATATTAAATAGGAATTGCTGAAAACATAACGCTTACCATATAATCTGTAAAAGTGGAAAAAAATATGATTCATTGGCCATTGATAAATCAAAGAAATTAAACCTATGGAGTAAAACCAAGGCACAGTGAAAGCAATCCATCAGAATCAAACAAAACAGTATCCAAATTAACACAGGCAAGATCCAGACTCAGGCTATAGTTGCGGATCAAAACATTCTTCTGCATATAAACATCCTGCCATGAGGGCTGATCAACATCTCAAATTAGTAATACTATATTCCCTGAGAAGGGATTTCACGGCACACATCAGCACAAAAGATGTGAAGTTCAAAGCCAACAATAAGAAAACAATTAGAAACAGACATCTCCTACTCAAGGACTCCACCAAGAATGGCAAGCTTTTTTATTAGCACAATAATCCCTGCAGTGGCAAGGAGAGCTCTCAAAGAAGTCATAGAAGAGACAAAATAGTCTGGAAAAATTAGAATCACAATATACTAGTGGACAGTATTTTATATGTGCATAGTGGGAAACAAAAAACAGCAAGCATGATATAGCAATAAATAAATAAAAAGAAAGATTCCAACTTTAAACCTCAGAAAAATGGGCTTCAGTTTATCTTAGGTATTTTTACATTGTTCATATCCCAAAATTGGAAGACTTCACAGTCTTTAAAGTATTTATGAACATAAAACTCTTCTGATAAAGGGATTATTCCCATTTTACATGTGGGGACATGAGACCTTACCCAGGTAACCTGTGAGGAGGCAGTGAGTCAAAATGCTTCTTTTCAGTGTGAGGCCAACCTTGGACCACACTTCCTTTTTTATTATAGTTTTTCTCTACTTTCATATCATCATGCAGTATATATGTTATGGTAGCTAAAATGGATGTATAATGTAATCTGTTGGGAAAGCCTATGTCTTTCCGCTACTGAGCATCTTTTACAGGTTTGTGTTATGAACCAGTCTACATTTGCACTCCTACTTCAGGGGCTCCTTTTCCCTACCCAGATTTGATTCTGCTCCTATATTTTTGCAGCAGTTAGAAAAAACATCCCATAGTTACTGTGATAGTGTTAATCACAAAGTGTTAAAATAAACATCACTTTTAACATTAAAACAAAGCTATGCAATGGCTGTGCTGCTAGATTATACTCTTCTCCCTTCTCTCTTTCTGTTTCCTGACAGCCGCTCCATCAAGCAAAGGGCTTTACATGTGCTACCACAGAATCCCCCCATTACAGCTATTGCTGTAGTTATTTCAGGTCACTCTGCAATTAGTTTATCTTCTCCAGTATTTACTATTCTTGTGATTTTTTCTTGGTTCCTTGGCAAACTGAATCTCACACAAATTAATCCTGATAAAGCATCAGACAGCTGTTTGCTCAGAGTTTTCTTGTGCAGCAATACAATCCAGTCAGAAAGAGGCAGGAGGCCACTGCAGATCACTTAACCACAGGCAGGACCTTCCTGGCAGGGGCTGGTTGCAGAGGGACAAGTTTACTCTGTGTGGGAAGCAGCCCAAGGGTCCCTGCTAACAGCGCTTCTGGTGAAATGCAGTATTATAGCACTTCTTTTAAATAGGGAAGGTAATTGCACAGGAAGGTTTATTTGGGAATGATCAATCATCACCAAATGTTCTGTGCCTTTCATATCAGAGTGTACTTTAATGTGCTGTGTCATAAAAATGTTGGAAAACTTTGGCTAAGATCTAATAGCAAATCTTTATTGTTCAAAATCAGTTCTTCAAAAATATAAAATAAGATGGAACTGAGGCAGAAGAGGAGGGATTTATACTAGAGGAGTGTATTTCCACAGCATATTCCTCGTGTGGATACCATGCGTATCACTGATGGCCCGTGTTACATGCAGCCCTTCTCTCCCGTGCTCAACAGCCAGAGAGGCACTTAGGCATGAAATGGAAAGAGCGGGTGAGGGAGGACCACTCTGCCCTTTATATCGCAGCGTAAGCCTTTTCTTAATTTCATTTGAGAAAACATAAATCTCCTTGGAGTGTGCAGTCAGCGTGAGCAGAGAGCTAGCTGTGGAGTGCAGTCTTTAGTTTGGGGAAGGGGTGATAGAGAGATTGCCTTTGGGTAAAATCAACTACCCCCTCCTGAATTGCTCAAATCTTTGGAAGCTCTTAGGAACATAAACCAAGTAATTCTGTAACTGTGCCTTATTAAAAACAAGTTACAGAGAAAAAAAAGTTTAAAAAGTTGATAGGGGCGGTGATGAATTCCAGACCTGGGCCTGAGCAGCAGGTGGTGAGCAAGAACCTTCTGAGGAGCTGCGTGCAGGAAAACTGCCCAGGGGACTATCTGTGGAGTCATATCTGTTAGCAATAATTTCTCCACAAATTCTCTGTGGTTGTGAAATAAATATAGCCTCCAATAAAATAGATGGTGCTTGTATTTAATGATGACTGTATTCAGAAAGAGTTTGCACTGTGTCAAGAGGGCCATGAGGTGAACAAAAAAAAGTGAAATGTAATCTGGAGAATATTCTGCAGTTATGAAGCTACATTCAGATTGATTAAATGGATGAAGAGAGAAAAAAAAATGATGTAGGTTGCCTAATTTGGGATATGACTGTGCATGTGTTACTCTTAAATCCTCCAAAGACACGTACCAAACATGAGAGAGAAGGGCATTTTCATCTTTCACTGACTGCACTCAGAACTAAGCCCATTCAGTGATTTCAATCATTATTAACATAAGATTTTTCCAGGGACCCTATATCCAAGGAAGTCAGCCAGCTATAACTTCAAAGCATAAAGCACAGATTTTAGCTCAGGGTGCAGGTTCTGGGTTCATGCCCAGGGTTACCTGAGATGCTGGTTTCTACACAGAGGCTTGATGCTTCACCTGATATTCTGTGAAATGGAGAACTATGAAAGGAACACTTAATCTGGCATGTTTTGAATGAAGCATATCTAGATAATAATTGCTAACCAGTGTTATCTCCTTTTAACACAAATGTTTAGACAAAGTCTGGTCTCCTAAAGATTATTTCTATTAAGGGGAAAAAATGATCATATAGTGAGGTTTTAATGTTGAACCATTCTGTTTACTTATTAAGAGTAATGAAGTTCTGTTTCTCTGAACATAGAAGGAATCAAATAGCTATCGGCCCGTTCTTTGCTCTCAGTTTCAGGTGTCTGTCAGTCAACCCTCAGACCTAAAGATCACCCATTTAGCTTGCTCTGGGACCTATAACCTTCCACCTTTCTTTCACATACACATAAACCTTCAGGAAAAATAGCCTGAATAGTTAAATTTCTTCATTAATGTGTCATTTTGTTTTAGACAGTTGTTCTGTAGAAGCTACTGTTATTTCAGCTATTTGAGTTCATAATGGAGCATAACTGCTTCTTGCAAGTATCATTAGTGGATGTTAGCAGTTTGTATTCCATGCCTAACAGTGATTCACTAGAAACGACTAAAATAACTCTAATGAATTAGCCATAAATTTTGTCATTAGACAAGACGGTTATGCAAGGACGCCAAACCCAGAAGAAACCTTAGAAACCTTAATCATAGAAATCAATCACCCCAACATAAATGACAGTAAATCACTGATTAAGCAAATATAGTGAAATATTTTGGAAGCCTCCTCAAAATGAGCCCAATTCTGAGCCCCACTGCCCACAGGCTTTTGAACAATAAATTTCAACTGGGATGAAAATTCAAATATATAGTTGTTCCTCTTTCCAGAGCGGTCTAAAACAAATCTTGAAAAATGGGGCAGTGCTAATTTTGTGGGTGCAAATCTTAGAACCTTGTCCATATGCAGTACATTTCATCTTTAAACTATTTTCACTCTTCTGTAGTTATTTTGCCAGTGACTTTCCTTCCTATCCTAATTTCCCTCCCTTCTCCCATTACATAAACATACTGTCACATTATTATAGAGCTTTTCCCGAGTATTCGGCTCATGGTAGACAATAAAATGGAAGCATTAGTCTCCTTTTTCTCTCTGCCCTTTCTTTTTCACCAAAGATATATTAAACTCTGTAAGAAAAAACATGGTTTTTTCACAGCCATTTTTAGATGCTGTGACTGGTTCAATGTTTGCAATTGAAAAAATGATTCTTTAAGAGAAGTCAGAATCTGTGTGCTTTGGGATTCAAAATGGATGCTTTGAAGAAACTGCTATGAATCAAAGTGTCCCAGCTGTTGTATGGGTGAGCAGCAGATCTTCCAGCCAGAAGAAAGCCAGTGCAAGACATCCACTGCCTGAGACTGACAAAATGCTCTGTGGCTCATGGAGAGCCACTGTGGATTGCATGGGGCTGTCACTCTTAGGCTGGCTGTAATAGATGAGATGTAAAATTCCCCTTTGCAAGGTAAGCCTTATATTCAGGTCTGGTTTATTCATTTGATGATAATCTGCTCTGAAAGGTCAGTGCATTATTGCTATGTAGAGCAGAGGAGGTTGTTGTGAAGGTCATGTCTGGTTCACAGTGCTGGGTGATGGGGTTCATCGGGACCCACCAACAACACAGGGTAAAACATGCATTGCTGAAGTGTCGGCATGACACAGTCCCGCTAAGGGCATCACTGTCTCTAGGGGAGTACCAGCAGTTGGGCCACCTAGGTTCACATATTGCTGGATATTTAAAAGTAGTTTGTGCCCATGGCATGGCTGGTCACCCCCACATAGCAGCATAAGAAAGAGCCTTGAATGTGAGAAAAACAAAGACAGCACTCCTGGCTGGAAAAGCCCACATCCCTCTCCAAACCTTTGGGGCAAGCCCTTTTCCAGGCTCCCACCAAGCTGCTCATCTGTGGGAGTGTGACGTTCGTGTGCCCAGATGTATGACTGTGCAGCAGAGACGAGCACATGCTGGAGGCTACCCTTAGATCAGCACCATATATTTATACATCCTTGAAGAAATGTGTGGTAAGTAAGGGACAGTAGAGGCCTGGAAAATGGGGACAGTACAGAAGTATACAAGAAGGAAAAAGAGTGAGGATGTAGGAAGGAAAACAGGGTTGTCCACATGAAGAAGAAATAGTTTGGAGACAAAAGCATGTAGATGACAGACAGCTGGAAGCAGACAGAATGCAAGTCTCCTATGGGAAGCAATGGGGAGCTGGGAAGGGCACAGACTCAGTATCTTTGTAATGCATGGTACCAAAGAAAGCCTGGCTACATCTTTCCTAGTAAATTAAACAGGCCAGGGAGCATCCCTGGGTGCTGCAACTTGACTGTCTATACTGATGAATAGCTAGAGTGGCCGTGGCACAATTTCGGCCCACACACGCTCCAGACAACCAGCAGTGTTCAAAAGTGAGCTGCCCAGGCCAGAGCCAATTTACAAATGGGTAGTTTGCAGATGGCCACAGTTTTAGAGGCAAAGAGCTGCATGTAAGTCATGCTGGGCCAGCTGGCCCCAACACCAGAGGGCAGTCCCAGCACATTTAATTTACCAGTACAGATAAAGCCCTTTTGTACGTGACTTGTGGACTGGGGTTATCTCAAGACCATCTCAAGAGGTCCTGGGCATGACAGATGCACCTGCACACAAGTAATGTATTGCCCTGCTTCATTAGACAGACAACACAGAGTTCAGTCTTGCTGCTGATGTGACACAGACTCAGGCTGATCTTTGTAATATGAATGCCAGGTCTCAATGGGCAGGCAATGAAGCCCTAGGCAGAGCGTGCACAGCAGATCTGGTCCTTCACACTTGCTGCCTTTGCACAGAGTGCTGCTGGCAGTGCTTGCAGTAATGCAGCACCAAAATTACGCGACATTGGCTTGGGGCCTCTTCCAAAGTAGAAGTCCTGCTCCAAAGGCCCTAGGTCTCACAATGGCACTGTTAGAATAAATTGAAGAGGATGAGTTGGAAAACAGAAGGACAAAGGCTGCAAGATGATAGATAAGATAATCAAAGCCCAACATGACAGTGTGTTCACAGAGATGAGGAGAGACTCAAAATAGGCCAGAGCCACTGAAGAATATGCGGAGGAGCCATCCGACATGCTGAAGGCACAATAAGCTGAGAACAAGAACATAAAGCTCACCAAAGAGCCTTGAGGTGTCCAGCCACGATTGCATAATGCTGATAAACATAGTATTTTAGGTGATTCAGGCAAGATGCCTTAGGGGGACAGGTAGGATACTCCAAAAAGCTTACAGATTTGGGGAAGGCAGAAAGCAGGGTGTTCACTGCAGATGCTTTGTAGGGGAAGTATGGGGTCATCAGAGGGATTTTAAATCTGGTGAGAGATGTCAAGGACAACAAGAAGGGCTTCTTCAAATACATCAGTAGCAAAAGGAAGACTAGGGAAAATGTGGGTCCACTGCTGAATGGGGTGGGTGCCCTGGTGACGAATCCATGGGCCCTGATGGGATGCACCCACGAGTGCTGAGGGAGCTGGCAGACGTTATTGCTAAGCCACTCTCCATCATCTTGGAAAGGTCGTGGAGAACAGGAGAGGTGCCTGAAGACTGGAAGAAAGCCAGTGTCACCCCAGTCTTCAAAAAGGGCAAGAAGGAGGACCCAGGGACCTGCAGGCCAATCAGCCTCACCTCCATCCCTGGAAAGGTGATGGAGCAGCTCATCCTGGAGGCCATCTTCAAGCATGTGGAGGAAAAGAAGGTGATCAGGAGTAGTCAGCATGGCTTCACCAAGGGGAAATCATGCTGAACCAAGCTGATTGATAGCCTTCTCTGCTGGAATGGCTGGCTGGGTAGATGAGGGGAGAGCAGTGGATGTTGTCTACCTTGACTTCAGCAAGGCTTTCGACACTGTCTCCCAGAACATCCGCATAGACAAGCTCAGGAAGTGTGGGTTAGATGAGTGGACAGTGAGGTGGATTGAGAACTGGCTGAATGGCAGAGCTCAGAGGGTTGTGATCAGCGGCGCAGTCTGGTTGGAGGCCTGTAGCTAGCGGTGTCCCCCAGGGGTCAGGACTGGGTCCAGTCTTGTTCAGCTTCTTCATCAATGACCTGGATGAAGGGACAGAGTGCACCCTCAGCAAGTTTGCTGACGATACCAAACTGGGAGGAGTGGCGGATACACCAGAGGGCTGTGCTGCCATTCAGAGACCTGGACAGGCTGGAGAGGTGGGCAGAGAGGAACCTCATGAAGTTCAACAAAGGCAAGTGCAGGGTCCTGCACCCAGGGAGGAATAACCCCAGTCACCAGGACAGGTTGGGGGTTGACCTGCTGGAAAGCAGCTCTGCAGAGAAGGACCTGGGAGTGCTGGTGGACACCAAGTTAAGCATGAGGCAGCAATGTGCCCTTGTGGCCAAGAAGGCCAATGGTATCCTGGGGTGCATGAGGAAGAGTGTTGCCAGCAGGTCGAGGGAGGTGATCCTCCCCCTCTACTCAGCCCTGGTGAGGCCACATCTGTGTACTGAGTACTGTGTCCAGTGCTGGGCTCCCCAATACATGAGAAACATGGTGGAGCTACTGGAGCAAGTCCAGCAAAGGGCTACAAAGATGATTAGGGGACTGGAGCATCTCTGTTATGAGGAAAGGCTGAGAGAGCTGGGCCTGTTTAGCCTGGAGAAGAGAAGGCTGAGAGGAGATCTTATCAACGTGTACAAGTATCTGAAGGGAGGGTGTCAAGAGGATGGGACCAGACTCTTCTCAGTGGTGCCCAGCAACAGGACGCGAGGCAACGGGCACAAACTGAAACACAGGCAGATCCATCTGAACATGAGGAAAAACTTCTTCCCTGTGAGGGTGACAGAGCACTGGAACAGGTTGCCCAGAGAGGCTGTGGAGTCTCCTTCTCTGGAGATATTCAAAACCTGCCTGGACGTGATCCTGTGCAATGTGCTCTAGGTGACCCTGCTTGATCAGGGGTGCTGGACTAGATGATCTCCAGAGGTCCCTTCTAACTTCAGCCATTCTGTGATTCTGTGATTTTGAAGAACAATGAGAAAAGAAAAGAGAAACAAGACTTTGTCTGATGATGATGAAGAGGGAGGGTTTTCTCTATAACAGCAGCTGTCTGAAATAGCAGTCTGTCACTGCAGAAACTATTCTGTCCTTACAGCAATGCATAACCATTTGTTTATCCCTCTCTTCCTTCCTTACCTCCTTCCTTTCTTCCTTCCTTCCCTCCAGACACAAGCAAACCGGAACACTGCAGGCCTAAGGCGAGCAGATGGCAGTCAGAAAAAGCTGTTCAAGCCTCCTGGCCCAGAGATACCACTATACATCTATTCAGACTAGGATCTATTTTGGGCTTGGCCCCCTCCTTGGCACAGTCCTGAGCTCCTCCTGTGCCTCTGCCAAACTGTGGGCTGAGTCTCCTTTTTTGACAGAACTGGCACATGTTGTTCTTCATTCACAATCTGTTTTTTAGAATCATTTTTACAGCAAATAGCCAAAGGAAACATTTTATTGCATAACGAGACAGTTCAGAAATAGTGAAATGAAGGTGAGAAATACATTATCAGGAATGAAATTAATCATTAAAAAAAAAAAGTCTGAGAGCAGGTTAGCTCGTGCCTTTGTGCTATTTTTATAACTCCTACTATGGCATTGTCAGGTCCTGGCATAGCACTGTGTCTGGAGCTCTAGCCCTTGGTACTGACTGCAAAATAAGCACACACTTTAGAATGCTTTTTTCATTTTCTAAATAATCTTTTCCTAAAGAAAATGTATGAACAAGTAACCAGACAGTCGGGTTTGTTCACTCCATCGGTGCTGCAAAGCCTGGGATGCCAAGCCCTGGACTGACCGTGCCTAATGCATGCTGATTCCAACATGCTCTCAAACACTGGTTAAATGGAGGGGAAACAAGCCCACCTTCAGTCCCCAAGAAAGGTGTGTGGGCAAAAACTGCTATCTAAGAAAGGCATCTGCCATGCTGCCAGGTTTGAACAAGCAGCATCCACTCGACCACTGATGCCTGTATTTCCAGCATAAAGCTCTCCAACAGCCCAACTTAAAACAGAAACATCAATTCTGTGTTCTTCCTCCTAAAAACATGCCATCAGCTGTTCCTGAGATTTTTTTTTTTCTCTCCCATCAGACTGCATGGCTCCCACGCCTACAGATGCTCCTCTAAGTGCTTGCTTCGCAATGGCAGCTTCTCTTACAGCAGTAGCAATAGAGCAGACAGGTTATCCTGTGAACCCAGGGGCTGTGTGTGTGCTAGCACATGGGACATGCTCAGGTTATCTGGCACTAAGGCCAGCACTGAAGCAACAGGACATTGCATGCAAACAGCTTATCGGGAATGCCTCCTGGTCCATGCTTGCTCCTGAACCATGCTCAGCAATTGTTTGGGTAGGTTAGCTGGCCTGGGCCAAAGTGTTGCTGGGATCGAGCTACCAATTTAACAGTGTAGACAGTCTGGGGATGTTCCCAGGCACTGTTTTACTTTCTTCAGATATTAACCAGGCTGTCAAATAAAAGAGAAAGCTGCACAATTTCCTGCCTGAGTAATACATCACACTGAGGTTGCATTGTGCCAAGGCTCCAGGTCTCTCAGAGTGGAGCAGCTCCACATTTCCTAGCCTTGGCCATCTGCAAATTTTGTCCATCAGGAAAACAAAGGTGCCTACAATGAGGGTAAGTGACATAATGAGAGAGAACATTTTTCCCCCTCAGCTTGTTCATTCCTACAGACCTTCCTTCTGCAGAAGAGAACAGTTCCAGCACATCCTCCTGGGAAACACTATATCTTTTACTTTAGTTTCTCCACTCCACTGTGAAAAATGATTAACATCAAAGCTACCTCTCTGTCATGATGAAAGGAGGTGCAATGAGTGGCTTATTTCTCATTTCTTGTAAGGTTATGTGGATGGATGCATGCGTGCATGGAGAGCATGCAACAAAGATCAAGTGAACAAAACCAGTTCAAAACATTTAAAGGCTGCAAATACAAATACAAAGAAAGAAAAAATATAAGAAAAAGACTGTCTTTCTGAGACCATCTTCATATTTAGCCTCTAAAGGCATACAGCAATACCTTCTGACTCAGTCTCAGCAGTGCTGGCCTGGCTCCTTGGCAGTCCAACAAAGAAATGCCCACTTTCAGCAGCCACACTACATGTAGCATCCAAAGCAAGCATGGGGAGATTGGACCTACACCACACAACATTTTAATTTAGTTGAATTGGCTAATGCAGACAAAAATGGCTTTGCTGGAATTTCTCCAAATGGGTTTCATGCTTAACTCTGTTAGGAGCATATTTGGTCTTTGCGTCCATGTAAAGCGCTGACTGAGAGCATCCAGCAAATAACCTTTGGGATAGTGTAATACTCCTGGGCTTTTTAGACTGGCTAAAGCTTGTCATATCCTGCCAACGGTTTCCTTTCACTGCTCTGTAAGAAGCCACCAATGTGCTTGGTTTGTCCAGCTCAGCTTACGGAAGACGCTTTCCTGATAACTCTCACCCAACTACAGAATCCAGGGCAAGTTTCAGCTATAACTATATAACACAATATTGGATAAAAACTGCTGTTAAAGTTATGGGATCCATTTTGCCATATAACAGCAATTATTTTTAGCCTAAAACTTATCATCCCTACCCTTCTATGCCCATAAATGTTTTTCTTCATCAGACAAGTACTGATTTTTATGTAGGCCTCTTCTAACGCATATACCAAAAAAAACAAAATTAAGGACTGACTTTCACATTCATGTATTTGTAGGGAAAGATTAACGCAAAATGAGGTGAGTACTTAGCAATGAGCAATGTACAGTTAAACATAACATGTTTTGTTATACATTGACTTTGGGTAGTCTGGAGCTGTTAAGAAGGTTTTAAATTCTGATGAACTGAAGAATTACAAATACGAATAGTTTTCCTGTGAGTATTTCATTAGGAATTCAAAGTTGCCAGTTTTGCCCATGGACAGGGTGATGTATGTTGGAAGTCATGTGGCATACTCTCTAGTTCATTAAAGCAGCAACAACATTTAAATCTTTTTGCAATCATAAAAAAACTACTTCTCACCTGAATCACCACTATAGAAGGTCATGAATGTCTTCAGCTGAATTACATTTAAAATTCAAAATGTTATTAAAGCAATATCATTTACAATCACGTTTGACATATCCATACACCAATACATCAGCCTTACTGTGTATGTCATGAATTCCATCTGTATGTTTCCTTCACCTCTCTTTTTTCCTCTTTTTATTCCTATAGCTATTAAACAATGATTAAAAAATACAAAAAAATCTAAGAAAGTGGAAACAAATGTTTTGATCTCTTGGGATGATGTATAGTTACCTATAGTTTTCCCACAGCTGAAAGAATTCGCACTCTTTTGTTTTTCTGTCTCATGGCTCTCAGCTTTGAATGATCAGAGTGGGTTTACTAGTGGTTACAGGTGGCCTACAGGGAACGATATCCCACCATCCTCTCCTTCCCAGCAGTTACGTGAATAATCTAATTGATGGTAACAGAACTATTCCAATAGACAGGTGCTAGTCAGCAGAAATAAAGATGATAGAGCTGGGTTTATAATTGAGTACAATTTATACACAATATACAATTATGTGCACTCCATAAAGCACTGGAATGACTGTAATCTATTTTAATTATATAGATAGTGCATGTGAGAGAATGTAGGGAAAAATGTCCTGTGCTCAGTAGCTGGATTAAACTGGACTGTCCTCATATAAAAAGTTATTTAATGATATAATCAATTAGTGACCTTATTTTCTAACTTCAGATATTTCAATTATAGCCTCTGCAAAACTACTCCAAGCTGATAAAATATATTTTAAATTGCTTAATTCAAACCTGAAGTGATTTTTCCTTAACTTCAAACTCTACATATATTTCTCACTGGAAATCTTCCCAGACAAGTCTCTTCTTTGAGCATTCTTTTTATTGCTAACTTACAAAATTCCAGAAAGCAAGATACTGTATCTAAATGTTAACATGACCTTAACTTTAGGCTCCCAAGGGATGTTAGAATAGTTATTTCTGTGGAGAAAATAATATGGTAGTATAGGAAGAAGAAAGAACTAACATAACAGCTAACGCCATACTTGTGGAATAAGAAAAACAAGAGAAGGTAGACCATAAAGTGCAACTCTGACTGCAATGAAAGCTGACGTATACCTCAGTGAACTTGACTGGGGTTGCACAGAGCATTGCAGCGTGGCACTGAAGCAGTGCTGTGCTGGTGGGTCACAGTTACAGTATGGAGTATCCCCATGTCACCACCAAACCACCCCACTGCAGGCCAGGTAGCCCATGATCAGAAGCAGGCCAAGCTCTCCGTAGTTGAGGTGAATTGCTGTTGGCCTAATTAACCCATGGTTCAGCTTCCCCAGAATAACAGAAGCAGCTGCCATTGTATGATTTAAGACTCCTTAGCAGAACAGAGGAGGTACAGAAAGCCAAGGAAAGCATCCTTGAAAAGACAGAATATTGTGACTGATGCAGGAAAAGCAGCTGTGGAGGTAAGTGGAAGCATTATCTGGCTCAAAGACAGAAATGAAAAAATTATAAAGGTAACAAAACCCAAGAACCTGCCAGTGCTTCAGACTTGCAGGTGGTCTGAAATGTGAGGAGCAGAACCCGCCCAGCCATTGGCAGCAGGCTGCCCCAGGGCTCCCGTGGCTCGCAGGTGCCCAGGCACTGACTGGTGACATCCTGAGAACAGGGGCTACATATCACTGCCTGGCTTTGCTTGGCTGTGTGTATATCCAACCAAGCTTGTCTGCTTGGGGATGGACTGTCTTTGCCTCAGCTGCTGGTTGCCTGATTGCCTGTTACACTGATTTATGACTTTGGTAATATCACCAGAGGCTGGGCATGTGGGTGGAGGTGCTTGTTATCCTCAGTGCCTTGTTGTGAGTCCCTCCCCTGGGGCAATACAAACATAGGCATTTTCCTATCTGAATAATCTTATCTAGGATCTTACTACTAGTTATTATTTTCTGGCACCTCATGGTAGTCACTGGTGTTATCTGCTACACATGCAGTGTAACGTAGTATTGACCCTTTGTTAGCAATGTCCACATGTAATCCTTTTGCTGGTCAATTAGCTGAAGGCCTGAGAGCAACATATGTAGGGTCCCTTTTGATAAAATATTATCCTGACTCCAGCTTTTTCTTGCAAATATTATGGGAATGAAATGCATCTCGTCTAGATGCTTTTAAAAGGCAGAAATTTCTGTCTGCAACTCTGCAAGACTGAAAACAACCACAGTGTAAACAGGAGAGCTCCAGCTTTTGTCTCCTTGCTTGCCTAGAAATCTGTGCCTGATACAATGCAACCTGAATTAGTAGCTGTTCATAAACTAGGGAAAATGCAGCATGCAAATAAAGACCATAATAAATGCTTTTTTAATCTGACCTGGACACTAGTTCTGTTCTCTAGACACTGGTTTCTGTTCTCTATTTCTTGGTGAGGACATCCCACAGATTCCTTCATCATACCCCCTCCACCTTCTCCTCCTGCTGTCCCCCATCCCCACCTGGGGTAGGAAGTTGCACTGTACACATCTCTCTGGAGCTTTCATTCTACCCAAAATTGTCATTTTACTGAGGGGCTTGGCAGAGAGTGCTCTGTTAGTGAGCTCTTCTGCTCTCTTCCATGATGGCACTTGAAGTGACTTACACAATCTGGGTTGTATCTTCAGTAAAATCTGCATAGCTTCTTTCGGTCATGCCACTGCAAGAAGGATACAGGAATAAGTAAGAGCCCTGACCAGAATCCTGGATGTGGGAAATGATTTTTTCCCACACAGTGAAAACTTTTCCTCTTGAGGAGCTACTGTGTCTCAGAATGTGAGTGCACGTGGGGTTATGGTGGTTTCTCAGGTTATTACAGAGGACCTGTGTAGCCTAGATCACAAGTAAAACAAGGTGAAGATGAGCACCAGCTAAAAAGCAAGTTATGAAAGGAAGCAAAAGCAGCAAGCAGAAGGGCCTGGCTGTGGTTCAGGGTCTGGGGAGAAGGAGGGGATGGGGGCAGCAGCAAAGGCAGGCTAAAGTAAAGGTGGGAACCCCTGGCCTTGATCAGTGTTGCTCTGAGGCAACACTTCTCGCTCTTTCCCAGGAGATCAAGGAGAGAGCTCGTCATCTGCCAGAGCTTTTGGCCACAAAACTCCCCCACATGATAGAGAAGAAAGCAGCTCCCATGCTAGCACTGGAGGCTGGATGAGCAGTGCTCCAGTCATACCTCCTTGTTCCACAGGAGCAATGCATGAGGACAGCAATATCCCAAAACACCTACATGTCTGCCCTAGAGATCCTACTTATCTTGATCCCTGGACATCTTCGCTCCTTCCTCTAGCATGCATGGCCACAGCTGCATCTTCTGATGCGTGCGAGCACCCTGCACACCCACTTTATACATCACTCTACAGAAATATCAGGATGGCATTGCTGAGTTTATGTCCAGCACTTCAGAGCAGAGTTTCTGCACCTTACTGTCCTGCACCAAGGTGCTGTGCTTGGAAATGACTGGGAGGTAAAAAAAAAGGGATTGGCTGAATGCTGAAAGCATCCTGCTAATCATTTGCAAGGCTGCCTGGCAAAAACACATTAACAGCCTATAATCTAATAAAAAAGGCAATTACTCTATGTCTTGCTATATGCACAGGAGACAGTAAAAAGTTCCCCGATGCATTTCATCTCACCAAAGATGAAGATCTTGTTTTTCATCTTGGGAGATACTGCCTGTGCCTCTGCTTTGGTTCTGAAGTGGTAAGGGTTTAGCTGATACTTTTAGGATCAGGCAGTTGCTCTTTCAGCCAAGGACTGGATTGCTGTTCTCACACCTCTGCTTTCTGTGATGAATTTTTTGTTTTTATGAAGATGTCTCATGAGTGCCATTATGCTGGGTTTTAGCATGTGTCTGTGCATGCAGGGTAACAGCCACAATGAAGTTGAACAAGCAGATTGGCGGTGAAATAGGGTCCCTAGGACTGTGTGCAATGGGCATCCCTGGAAGAATTAGAACGAGTCTCACGCTGGGTGGGTGAGAAAATATTAAACTGCTGGGAAACAAGCTGAATTTAATGAAAGAAAATTGCTTGTTTTGGATAGCAGAGGCTGCCAGCTTTCCTCAGTATCTGCCTGACAGTCAAGTCCTGCACCCAACACCTAACATGCCAGGCATTTCCCAGTTTCTTCACCTCTTTCTTGACCATGCTTCTTGGAGCCATCACTGTTTTCTCTGGCTCCTGACTAGTGTTCCCCTTTGACTTGAGAGGTGGATGCTATTTCCAAGACTACTTCCACAGAGAGTTGATCAAAATTCGGCCTCTCTCAAATAAGCATTATTAGTAGTCCTCATTCCTTATAGCTGCTATAGCAGGAGCTGCGGGTCTTGCAGCAACTGTGCAGTCTTTCAATTCGCCTTTCATAAGAGCTGTTCTTGCCTGTGTCAAAGCTATACTGTGTCTCAGCACTCCCAAGTTGTGCTCAAGTTAAAACCTTGAATTAAAGAGCTAGAAGCAGAATGATGCTCTTGGAAAAAAAATGTCAAAGGCATAAAAAATGATTTTTCCTAAATCTTTTCCATGCATTTGCCTTCAGTGTAGTGCTTCATCTATCTTCTCATACAATCTGATGTAGATTAACATTGGAATGGAAACCTGTGTAACATATTTTCTAACACAGAAAAAAGCAACTTGCTTACATTGGTACTTGACATATCAATGTGCAAGTCATCCAGAGAAAATGTCAGTAACTGGGACCAGCAATTTCATCAGAGGGAATGAAATTAAAGAGAGCAAATGTAATTATAGCTAATTTCCATTCTCTGGAAGAATGTGCTATTGAAGGCTGTCGTAGGTGAAAAAATAGCTTAAACTGTGAACACTAACAGGCGGCAGATCATTGAGCGTATGTTTGTGGGTGAATGTCCAAAACTGAACTTTTGAACACTCAAGCAGAAGCCTGCTACTTGCTAACCGCAACCAGGATGGGCTGATTGTAAATTTTGGTAACACACGGTCTAAAGAAAAGTGGCATGACCTGAATCCTCTAACCGATAAAGAGACGTGAGACAGAACCCCCAGTTAGGAGGCTGATCATGCACTGTGCTTCAGCACACAGGCTGTATAGATGGGGATAAATGGGGACTTGGTGCTCTGGAGAGAAGAGGTGGCACAAAAAGAGAAGGGTTTCCAAAAGAAGCAGTAGTCTTGAAAGGAAGAAGGTCCTCACAGGAGGTGAGATCCTCAGGAATATCCCAGAGATCAAGCAGGTGTGTGGAGATGAATGCCAGGGATGCCCATGCTCCTTGGCTGGTAACACCCAAGGCTGGTAACTGTGAGCAGCAGCACAGCAAGAACTGACCCAAATTTCTGCCCGACTGTCCCAGGCCATCAGTGACCTCCCTGCAGGGAAGGGACGTCAAGGTCTAGGAAAAGTAGAGCTGGGCAGGGAGCGAGTGAGTGAGAGTGTGAGCTAAGCAAGGAGGGTAAGAGCTCAAATCGTGTTGGTTCTTAAATAGCCCCCAGTATCCAGATACTCTGTGGGTTATCATTTACTTTGTCTCACCCATGACAGAGGTGTAATTAAACCTTGTACGAAATACAGAGGACTCCATAGATGAATAATGCAAGGAGGTTTTATTAAAACAGGCATCTGTGGAACAGAAAATGGAGAATGTCTGACTGGACATTTTCTTTTATAAATTTTGTTCTTTGAAATGGGAAACAGTTGGCCCAACAACTGCCTGTTATTTGACTGCATAAGATTTGCAAAGTGGGATGAGCATGTTTGGAATACGTTTTTGCTACACTATTAAAATATGTTGGCAAGGAAAGACACACTTAAAACTACTTTTGAAAGTGTACAGATTTTGTTTTCTACATCTGAAAACTTTCTTATCCTGAAACAGTCTTGTCTGAGTCTGTAGAAAGTGGCATGGCAAACAAATAAAAGGAGGACAAAGAAAGATAATTCTGGGTCACAAAAAATAGGTATGTGAAACTTCATTTAATTCTGAAATTTCAGAGGAAGCAAGCTGTTCCCATGAAATTCATCATTCTACTTTTTTCTGACCACCTTCACAGTCACAGTCCATGCAGAGTCTGGAAAAGATTCTTATTCATTATTTGCATTTTGAGAAGGCTTGAGAAGACCTTGTCAGACATGTGAGAAGATATTCCATGCCTCAGAAAACTCACAAACTTGGCAAAGGAGTAGACCACAGGTAGCTAGCTACAACAAATGGGAAGGATACAGGGAATGACATGATCGTGGCCAGTAAGAGAACACGAGACACTGGAAATGGAGGGCTATGCAAGTGTAAACCTCTGGCAACAAAAAGTAAGAGCCCGGCAACCCACTCAGTGTACTTTAGATCTCCCACTCGGAGCTGGCAGGAGCCATTTGGAAAGGTTTTGCTATGGTTCATGATAAATAAACATGACGAAATTCTATGAGCTTGTGCCAATGTTTGCCTTGTGCTGAATTACAGCATCTGTTTGCAGGAACTCTGGATGCCTCAGTGGCAGTAGGTGCAGCAGGACAGCCCAGCAAAGGAACGAGCTGGAACAGCTCGGCTGCGCTGCTGCTGGAATAGGGCAAAGCAGGACAAACATTTAACTAGCTGCATCAAGGGTGCCTCATTTCATCACTGAATATTGGAGGATATCTGGAGGGGGATATATTCCAGCACTGTCATGCAGTGCCACCTGTACTTTTCATCTCTGGGGTGTCCTGGGAGGTCTCGGAGGGAATTACCAGGGCAAATGTGACCTGGAGGTTACAATTAACGATGGAGGGTGGCTTCTACAGACTGAGGACAAAGTCTGAGTAATGCACAACAACTCCTATTTATGCCATTTGATCTAAGCACTCCTTTTGATGTAGCAGAGAAAAAGAACAATGAAATAGTTATTTTAAAAATTGGTTATTATCACCCTGTTTAACTGTCTGCTTGATGTTCTTTTTCTTTTCTCCATTCAAAAAACTATTACTTGTTAAGCTAGAGGATTTGTGTTTGTAGGTGAGGAAAATTAGATCACTGAGAACCAGAAAGCTCAGTTAAACTTCCCCAGGTTTCTAGGTGGCTCAAACTGAGTTTTATTAGTGGCCTCAGAAATATGCCCTTTTCCCTTTTTGCTATTGATTAGAAGGATTGGAAGAAGTGTTACCTAAAATAAAGATCTTGTTGCTGGCTTATGCAAAGTCTCGTAGTTCCTGGTTTTGAGAAACTTTCTGGGAGAAGTTCATCCACTCTTCATAATCCGGAAGCCCCAAGACACCTCTGGAAAGCTCCAACTCAGCAGTAATGAACTTCAAAATTTTCCATTTTGGTCAAAAATTTCTCCTCTCTCCTCCTCCATCATTTCTCACGGCAATGCTTATGCCAGACAAACCGCACTGCTTCTCAAATAACTCAGCCTCATAGAAGGAGGTAAGCTGTCATTTATTTTTTGTCTTGTTCAAATAACTCATAGTCTGACTGACTAATTTACTCCATGCCTGGAGAAGGACAGGAAATATCAGGGGAATGCAAATAAGTAGATAGATTTTGAATAGCTAGCCTTCAGATATGATAGCTTTCTCCATTTAAAATAGTGTCCAGTCCCCCCTTCTCCTCTGACTCCCTAAGTCCAGAGAACCCAGAGCTCATCTCCAAAGTCAAAATGTTTTCCCCCAGCTGTGTGCCAGAGCAAGCCCTGTGCATTGTGCTCCTCCTTAAAACACTGCCTGAGTGCCATCAAATTGGTGCACAGGATCTGCACAGCCCTCTGGTTTCCACCCCAGTGCAGAGTGGCCCCAGTAAACCTGCCAGGTTAGTGTTCTTGAGAGCCTGGGAAGTGCACACCGCTTGGAGGGAGGGAGCCTGCAAACCTACAGCAACTAATATACACTGTAATAAGCTGGATGAAGGGCCTGCTGATTAAAGCCCTGCCCAGCCCTGCAGGAGGCTGAGCTTGACACTCTGCTCCGATGGTGCCTTGGCTAAAGGAAGGACCCTCCTGCTGCTCCACGGAGCCTTCTATGTGATCTGCCTTCCCAAGATGTCATGTCCAGAAATGTCAGTGGAGAAATGAACACTGATTTTTCTGGCACTACGATGCCAGTTCCACTTGTACTACCTCGTATCACAGCAGGACTGGGCATATGATAAACAGGGCTGGTGAGAAAAGCTATTTTCTCCTGTCGCTCCTGAGGCCAGAGTAAGCTCATGTCACTCCGGCCAGCTAGCACAGTGCCAGCTCCTCAGACAAAAATCAAGTACCCTTATTGTGGACCCTGAATAGCCCTTAAAAGGCATCAAAGAATGCAAGAAAATTAAGGTGCTTTGTAGCTTTTACTTGCTCAGAAAGCTCTTGTAGTAGGGAATTTTCTCTCTCCCATAAGCTGCCCAGCTTCCACAGTGGGTATAATATCTCCTCAGCAAGCAAATGCACAGAATATCTTGCAAACATTCCTTCTAACAGACTCTGCTGTATTTCTTCACAGCCAGATTCGATGCCAGTACCTGCCCTGAAGGCAGAACCTTGTTCCCTTTCACACTTTGAGCTCAGAAATTAACTCGCTTCTCACTGCTGGCTCTGCAGAGTGTATCATCCCGGCAGAAATACTGGCTTTCTTTTTACACTAGTTGTATACTAGGGTGACTCTGCTGGATTCAGTGGTTCAACCCATTTACTTTCATTTCCATGAGAGAAAAGCTGCCCCTTAATTTTTGAAAATGCTGCGTCTGTTTCTTGACTTGGTGCTGTACACGGTGCCAGAACTCAGTAATTAAAGGTATGTCATTTTATCTATCCCTATATCTGTATCTAGGTGTTCCCATGCACACACATATCCATATCCAAGTGAGATGCATTTAACCATGTGCTTTTATGCACATACTCATACATGAGCAAAGCCCCTCTCGCTTCCTTCCACCCTCGCCGCCTCTCCCTCGGCACATGGGGAGGACCATTTCTGCAACCGTGCAGCGTGCCGAGTGTGAAGCACATACGTGGGAGCAGCCTGCTGGGCATGGTGGGGCCGGTGCGCTTCCCTTCTTCACCACCCGCTCAGCCCCAGGCTCCTTGCAGGGGCTGCTGGGGAAAGTGAGTGACAGGTAAGGAAATGAGAAGTTTTGCCCTGAATGAAGACTTATTTTCCAGAAGCCATTCCCATGCCCGCAGAGCCAGCTGCTGGGCGTCCTGGGCTGTGGTTCCCTCTCCCAGGGAGCCCTGAATCGGACATGCTCTCCACCGTCTCTGAGCATCCTGTGGGAGAACTGTGATGGAGCAGGATAACCATCACAGTTATAGATGTTCGTCCCTCCACAAGGAGACTCTGGCTGTGGAAGGTACTTGCACGTATATTTTTTTTATTACGGCTGGCACTTCTGATTGATGGAAATGTCTCCTGCTGAAAAGTCACAGCATTTGTGACAGGCACAATGTGAGGATCCCAGTGTAATAGTTAAAAGCAGTTTGTATCTGTATTTAGTTCTGCTTTAACACACAAAAGGATAACTTAATTTTTTTAATATTGAAACAAAATACGGTTCATATTTACACATGCAGGTGCAGTTCTCCTGAAGCTTAAGACTACATTAAGATGGGAGAGAAAGTTGGTGCCTGAAGTGACAACAATGTCAATCAGAAATTTATTCTGATTACAAAGATTGCTGGAGCTGTCTCTGAGTTTGTGCATTATCTACCTGTTCCCTAAAAGTTACAAAGGACACCCCTTCCCAGAAGAATACCAGCAAACTAAATTTATGATAGCTGACTTCTCCTTACAGATGTTCTTCCCTCAGCAAACCAACATGAATTAGAATCAAAATTCCACCAAAAAGGCCACCCTGGGATTGCACTGTTCTGTTGAATATATTGGAACAGTCATGCCTGATGCCCTCTAAGACCATAAGGACATGATTTTCAGTGGAGCTGAATCCTTAATCGTAAAAAGACAGCACAGCACAGCAGCTCTGGTCTTTATGAAATAGAGTGGGAAACAGACTCAGTTTGCACAGCCTGTCTGAAAACTGTCAGACAAACACAAAATAGAGTCCCTTGCTATTACTAGCATAGTAGATGATAAGAAAAAAATAACTCAATTTTATCAGCATATTAAAAAAATTGATCATTCCAAGCCAATGGACAGATGAATTTCGCAAGGCTATCATGCTATTTTGGCTTCAGCAATTCCTGTTGCAATTAGGTAACCCTCTTCTGGGCGACCTATTTAGGCATCTAGGTAGGTAATACATATGATCTAAACATGCAAAAATATTAATACCTCTCTGATCCTACAAAAGGGATAGGTACTTCTTTTTTTCCACATTTCTGATCTGGCATTAAAAGATGACATTAGCAGTTGCAGTGGTTCTGCTGATAGATCTCAAAGCACAGTACAGAAGAGAACAGTAAGCTTATTTCCATGGTAGAGATAGGGAAGTTGAGGCAATGGGGGGAAGAAGAAACTAAGGTTGCAAAGTCTTGAAAGTAAGGCTGGTGTGTGCCTGCTGCTGAGTGGTGAGGGAGACCTAGTGACAAAGGACACAGAAAAAGCTGAGGTACCCTGTGCCTTCTCTGCCTTGGTCTTTGCTGGAGTGCAGGTCTCTGAGCTGAGTGGCAGAGTTTGGGAGAGAGAAGTACTACCAGCAGTAGAGGAAGACTGAAGTTAGGGATTGCTTCAGTGAACTGGACATATAAAAGTTCCTGCAACAGGTATCTGAGGGAGCTGTCTGGTGTCGTTGCAAGGACTCTTTCAATCTTCTTCGAATGACTGTAGCAATTGAGGGAGGCTCTTGATGACTGGAAAAAGGCAGATGTCTCTCCCATGTTCAAGAAGGGCAAGAAGGAACATCCAGGGTACTGCAGGCAGGTCAGTGTCACTTCCCTTGGAGATTATGGAGCAATTCTTCCTGGAAGCCATGTGCAACATGTGAAGGACAAGAAGGTGGCTAGGATCACCCAGCATAGATTTATGAAGAGGGAGCTGAGGGAGCTGGGCTTGTTCAGCCTTCAGGAGAGAAGGCCTGAGGGGCATCTAACTGCTTCTCTAGCTACCTATTGGGAGGGTTGCAGAGAAGACAGAGCCAGACTTTTCTTGGAGGTGCACAGTGAAAGACAAGAGGCAATGGAGCCAAGTTGCAACAAGGGTAATTCTGATTCTCTATAAGGAATCCATTCTTCTCAGTGAGGGTGGTCAAACATCAGAACAGGGGCCCAGAGAGGCACTGAAATCTCCATCCTTGGAGATTTTCACAACTTATCTTGGAGTCTGGTGGAGCTGGTGACATCCTGAAACCCCTTCCAGCCTGAATTACTCAGAGATCCCACAGTTCTGAATCCAGGCTTCCAAGCGCCAGTTCTAGTTCTGGTCAGCAGGCCACACAAAGAAATTTTAGGAATTTACCAGAAAGTGTTAGAGCAAATGTTTCCTACTGTTTACCAACTGGAGCACTAATGATTTCACTGGTAATATTGCCTGTCTCCATCTTCTCAGGAGTGCAGAAATTTAGTCGTCTGTTTGGGTCACTTGGCAAATGTTGCCACCAGGAAGTAGAGTATAATGCTGTGACTGTGTCACATGGAGTTCCCTTGTCAGCTGTTAATCCTGCTTCATTCTTAAGGCAAAGTCTATTGCCTGAAGAGCAGTTCCTTTATTTACTTTTCTTTCCCCACCTGAGAGGATGATGTAGGGTCACACAGATTCCTATGGAGCTTTACATTGTGTCTGTCGACGCTAATGGGAAAAAAACAAATAACATAAAAGGAAGGGCCACTTTTTGCTCTGTATTTCGCTCAGGTGCTGGTTTCTTCAGCAGTAAAAATTGCTTGGGATAACAAATGTTGGCAGGAAGATGGGGGGGTTGCAGGCGGTAGGCCCTTTTACCCTTAGAAGTTTGGGCTCTAAATATTTCTGTAGCCTGGTGTTTAAAAGATTTTAATAATACAGCCAGTCCAGTTACTTTAAAAAAGTTTCACACAGCTGGATTGCCTAGTAAGGCAGTCACTTAACAGATATTTGCCTTTCGGTGCCGGCTCCAGCCCCACCACGGCCCAGCCCTGCCCCTGCCTGGCCATGGGTCCCCGACCCCCACCCCGGCCCCGCGGCGGTGCCTGCTGCCCCCGGGGCCGGGGCTGCCCTGCTGCCCCCGGGGCCCTGCTGGCAGCCCCCGTCCCGCCCCGGGCCAGGACAGTATGGAAATAATTAACCGTGTGTGTGAAGGAGCGCAACAACCCTCTGGCGTCCAGCAGCGTCCGTAACGCCGCCTCCTCGCGGACGAGAGCTTCCCGCCGTGGGCAGGGGCGATGCATGCAGAAGGGACGGCCGTCTCCAGCCATCAGGGCCGAATGGGAGCTAGATCAGGCCTGGACTCTGGGCCGTCGGCTGATCCAAGATATTCTTTTATTTGAGTAACAGCTGAACACGATCTCGATCTCCTTTTCCTGCAGAGTTCTGGCCAAAAGCAGGATGGACAATTAGCTTTCAAGAGAGCCAGTTTCCCAAAGCTGAAAATATTTATGAGAAAGATTGACTGGACAGAAAACTGCCCTAGATAAATGTGAGCAATGTTTGGCAATGAAGAACATGTTACTAGATGTCCTAAAATCACGATCCCACAAATACATTAGGTGTCTACATAAGTTAAAAAAGCAGTGCAGTTTAGAAAGGAAGAGAAGGAGAGAATAAGCAAGAAGGAATGGGCGTAATCTGCCTAATTTAGACACCTGCCTGCATGCAAATAAAGCAGACAGAGCTTCACTTGGGAGGCCCTTGAATGAACCTATTTCTCACCACTGACGGGGTGAGAAACTTAGGTATCTTATTCAGGAAGTTTTCTTCACTCACTGCAAATTAGGCACCTAACAGGATCCCATCACTGGATAAATAGCAGATGATAAAAAAAGGCTAAAACAAAGTTAGGTGGTAAAAAAATGGCTAAAAACAGAGGGAGATGCAAGTAGAGAGGAGAATTACAGAAGAAGCTAAAGAAACTAGCGAAGGATTGGTGTTCAGTAAGACAACAAGGGGGATGACCATCTTATCGACTTAAAAATGTTTTGGGGAGGACACTGGTGTGGTTCTAGACAAATGGGACACATGATCAGTAATAACGCACACAGGGTGCACATGTTCAATAACCATTTTTTTCATTTAGATTATATATTTGCATTATACAGTTATGACGAATTATTTTCTATCCAGCAGTAACTGAAAGGGATATTAAATATAACTACTAATTCAAAACAATTAAAAATCATGGATCTTATAGCTTACATCCAAAAGATTTTCAGAGGTGCACTGGGAGAGTAAATGCTACTTTTAAATAAACCTTGGAAAATAAGGGAGATTCCAGCATATGTCCAGAAGGATAAAGTTGTAGCAATGCTTAAAACGGGGGAACACCCAGAGTAAGATAGGTTGACTAACATGACATGACATGGCATGGCATGGCATGGCATGGCATGTCCTCTTGGACAAAATGATAGAATACCTGCTGCCTTCTTGCAGTCTCCAAACACATAATAAGAGATACAGTGGTATCAGTGAAAATTGCATAGACAAAATCCTATCTGTCCAATATTGTTAGTCATACTAGTTACTGTTCCAAAGGACCAGCGGCTCAGAAAATTAAGAAGTGACCTAACGGGCTGCCTGTAAACTGCAGCAGTGCTCCTGCAGCACTGCCGTGGGAAGATGGTGTTCGGTAGCTTGTTAATCACCCTCCTGGAGTATTTCTAGTCCTGTAGTAAATGCAAAGTAATTTGAGATAGTCTTAGCTCAGTTGCATCATTATAGGTGATCCTGGGAAGGTCCTCTTGGATGCATATGAAGATGATTTCTGTTTTACTCTCTTACATCTGGTTAATCCTGATTTTTCAACCCATCAGCAGCAGACAGAAAGACAATAGGTTTTTTCCCCCTTCACAGAAAGTGGCTACATGTGGGACAACTGAGAAAACTGCCTAGCTGGATATGGGATTTGAGACACCCGAGCTCTACCATGTGTTGACTATGCCTACCTTGCAAGCTAAATCCACTCTGCTTCGTCCTGTATGCTCTGCCCATGCTGCTGCAGGGACCTGAGGGAGAGTGGGGCAGCTGCCTGCCCCACCAGCGAGCCCCGGGCTCAAAGCAGGGGTTTCCAGCAGTGCCGGCCTGGCACTGACTGCCTGCAAGCAATGTGCCAAGCTCAGGCTTTGGGGCACAAGCTGGATACACCGACAACTTCCAGTCACCGAACAAAAATGCTCCAGACTGCGGTCGAACAGGCAATGTGAATCACCTCTTTTTTCAGCCAAAGTGATTAAAATCAATCCAATGAACAGAGGGCTTATTGAGTGAACATTTATCTTCTTACTTAGCAAAACAACAGTGTAACAAGAGACTGCAGTTTTTTCTTTAAGGGATATAAAATGGGTCCAAGGGGATTCATAACCACTTCAATCCCTTCCTTCTAGGATACCACTTTAATATCACAGAATATAACTTTAAAATAATCTTGATTTTACATGTGTTTGTTGACATATATTATGTAATATTGGTAGTGCTACACTAGCTAAAATGGTCCAGTATTTTGAGGAACATTCTTTTCTAGATGCCTTTGCTATCAACTTCTTTCCAAACAAATGTTTGAGTGTGTGTGTCTGTGTGTGCATGCATTTGTATATCTAGATCCTATTTTGTACTTTGCATCCATTTTTAGAAAGTAAAAATACAGTTTAATCCAAACATTTCCATATTCCCAACAGAGACATTTTTATAGTGATTTGAACAATTTTCTCAAGAGAAAGAACAGCGTTAAAACTGTTTTATGTTAGAGCTTTCAAACATGTTGTTTAACTTAATTTTAAGTGTCAGAAATTTATTCTTTAAATAAAAGAGAGCTACAAAACCCTAGTGGGAACTAGACAAGTACTTAAGTGTACTGTTTAAGTTTCACCTGTTTCCATTGCGCATATTGTAAGGAATTCACACAGGCTTTCCAGTAGCTGTGTTTTATGTCTTGCGGTGCCATGTGCCAGCATGACACTGGCTTGAAGGCTCCAAGTTGCCAAGGAATTATTGTGATGTTTGTAGAAAAAAAGGCAAAGTGTCTGTAAATGACTGCATGTACTTAAAAAACGCAGTTATGCATTTCAGATATCTTGATTAGGCAACCTGATAGCAGGTTACTAATGGGATAAAAAGCAGAAAGTGCCTTTAAAGAAAATGTATTTGGGTCTGGCTGACCTCTAGGCATAAATGACTGAGATTCACTACTGTGTGCTCCCTTTCCCAGGGCTGTAGAGGGATCTCTCAGCCTTCTTACAGGGTAGAGAAACTCCTAGGTCTTGTTTAACATTCTCCAGTTTGTAAAGGTCCCTCAGATGTTACTTCGCTAGCTAGAGCTTGTAAGATCACAGCTTAAGACAGTGACAAACCTCTTCTAGACCTCTACAATAAACAACCTGACATTTTTCCTCATGGCTGGGAGAAGTTCCACAAAATCACTCTAAACACCATGCAGTCCTAAAAGTTGCAATGTGCAGGAGTGCTCTGGGGAGGCAGAGATGCAAGATGGAGCTTGCTGGAGGTTGGCCGCGTTGTGCGGTGGGGTCTGGCGTGGTGCTTGCCCCGGGCTGCCCTGCTGACAGCATGGAGGGATACGAAGGACATCTGTAGAGGAAGTCTGAAGTGATGAAACACCTAATTTCAGGTGTATGAATTAAGTGCTTAAACTTTGGTGGGATGACTTTGGGCAAGAGTAGCCTTATTTTCAGGCAAAATGTAGGGAGTTATCTATGTTTTGCCAGCACATGTAAGAAACATTTTGACAATAAACCCCATGACTTCTCATGTATAGGAAGTAACGTTTTGCAGTAGTGAAGCTGAAGGTCAGAACCAGTGAGCTGTTTGTAGGGCTTCACCAGTCCAGGACTGCAGTTCCCATCTCCAGACTGAAAGGCTCTTTCACAATTTTGATGACTTCCATCTCATTTTCCACAGCACATTAAATTAAGAGCAGGTTCTCATGCTTTTATTCTTACTGAGAAATGGCATTCTTCACATGCTGTCCCCATGGAATGATTCGCTTTCTTGTGGTGTTTGGAGTCTAATACAGACTCTGTCCTGGTGTAACATTGCTGAACTGAAATCTTTTTTGTTGACATGAACGAATGCAGGTGTATTACATATAGAGTTAATTCTTCTGTTACGCTAGTTCTAGTTTTAATCTAGCTGATCTGCAGATATGATCTGGCGAGGGGTATGAGCGTCCTTTTCTTTTTTTTTTTTTTTTGTTTCCTTTCAAGAGGAAGAAAGTCCCTTAACATCCAGGTCCCGATGCAGAAACTGCAATGAAACAAAAGGATGTTTATTTCTGCTGACTCCACAGATATCCTCTCTGAGATACACATCGCCCTTGCAAACTTCATATGCCATTTGGTTTTCCACATTATTAATGGATTTTATCTGCCTTTAGAAAAAATGATACAGATACTTATTCTTACTTCCATATTGCCACTGCTGAGGTATGCAGGCAGGAACCATGCGGACACCTGAGAATGGGCTGCTAGCAGAATATTTACTGTACCACCATTTGCCTGATATAGACCAAAACCTGATGACTTTTGTAACATGTTACAAACTCCTTTTCTCCCTGTCCTGCCCCCTGGAAAATCAAGAATGGAAAGGAATGAGAGATTCTGATTTTTTATTTTTTTTTTAATCTGGCCGGTCTTATCAATGATAGGTTATTTTAAAAACACAGTTCTAGCAAACAGTAAATTTGCCAGATAGTGTGCCTCCAGGTCATCCTGTGATTAAGCATGCAATTAAACTGAATTCACAGAGAGTTTCACTTAGAAAAATATTTTTCCAGTTGGGACTTATGTAATCAGAGGACAAGATGCCATGTCTCTTTCATCCTAGGGCTCATCACTGTCCTTCAAATATGCAAAACATATATTTAGCACCCTCCTTGGCTTGAGAGATTTGAACTCTCCTCAAAGACAGCTGTCTGCAAAGTGTGAGGCATTGACAATTCAGTGGAAGACAGCAAGGACATATTCATTCTTGTTGTTGACCATATTTGACTAGCGCAGGCAGTAGCAGACAATGGTCCATCTCTCCTCTGAATGTCCCAGCTGCTTTAGAGAGTGGTTTGGGAGCTCCTACACGGGGGACAGAGAGTTCCCCTTCTAGGATATCCTGTGGACAGGGCTCTCGTGTGTAGGGTGGAAGTCCTTCAAGACTTAGCCTTGACTCCCAAGAGAATGGATCTGATCTTGAGTCCCACATCTTTCAGCAGGGGAGGACTATGCTCTTATCGCTATGCCCTACAGTACTGCACAGCAAGGCACTCTCAGTCCCTCCAGTTGGGACTCTTTCACGCACTGCAAGATGCTTATGTATGCATCCAGCCACGGGTGAGGGCACGAGCAAAACTCTCTGACACTCACCTGGCTCCGTGCCTTGATCCCGAGATTGTTTAGTAACTTTGGAAGATGGGAAAAATAAGGGTGACTAGCTCATGACCGACTGCCGTCATTTCCTCCTTTCCTCTCCTTCTGCCCCACTGCCAAAGCGTATCCCCTCAGCTGGCTGAATGCCCAGACTGTTTTCCTGTGGGGCTGGCACTGCAGCTCACTGTGCCTCTAGGGAGATGAGGGAACTCAGCCTACTTGTTTCCTAGAAGGTGAGGTAAATTGGTGCCTTCCTCAACAGACTTATTAGTCTTGGTCTCACCTTGTTGCTGTTCCTTATGTTCCCTCCTCCAATGAAACAATTTCTCTGTAGCCAAATGCAATATTTCAGGTTAATCAAAACAAAGAGATTTCTTTCTCATTGCATTCGCTGACACTGAGAACATGTTATTTGCACAGCCTTACCTTGTCTCGGTTGGACTGCTGTGCTGAGGAAGGATTTCAAAGTTACGTCAGTGGAACCAGAGTGTTATTGCTGAGCATTTGCTCATCAATCTAAACAATGAAATATTTAACTGTGTAGTCTGTTCCCACTATCTGAAATTTATGAACATTGCTGTGGTGTTAAAAAAAGATCAGAGGAAAATCTGCATGCTGCATAATGTTTTTGCCTGGTGAGCACTGCAACGTGTATTTCCACACACTGACTACCATGCAATGTCCAAAGCCACCACTGAGTAGGGAAAGGAGAGGCAAACCAGCAGAAGATGCAGCCCTAACTGGAGTGGTAAAGGCATAAATAGGAAAAAATTCAAGTTGCAGCAGGTGGGGGTGTAGCATTGGCTGTACTCAACCCCTCAATGGGGCTGAAATGTGGGACTTCACTACTGATCATGTTTTTAGGAAGTTTTCTCCTCCTTATGCTCATATCAAGACTGCTTTATTTCATTCCTCCTGGAAATAAAACCCCCTTAAAAAGAATTCCTTAGGCAGAAAGCACTTGAATCTGTCAGTTAGGGTGGAATGTGAAACTAAGCAGCAACTTTTCCTTCCCTTGCTTCCCCGCTCAGCTCTTGCCCTTCCTCATCCCCCTGTACTTTTGCCAAGCCTGTAGCTGTGCTCCAACAACCGAAGCACAGGAGCACCTTGCCCGCCTGCCGGGCAGTGGTAGGGCTCTTCTGTGGCAAAGCCCACAGTGCCAGCACACCTCGCTTCAGAGGTGGAGGCCATGACAGCAGCTCTGGGTGGCAGAGAGCAGTTGGCTGACCAGGAGAGCTGTGTGGGGCTGCAAAGACTCTGGGATTTCTTCTTCAGGCTCCTCTCTCCTAGGGGCATGGATGTGTCTGTGCTGCAGTGCTTGAGGGGCTCCTGGCTCCTTCTTCAAAAGGACAGCCTGTTTGGTCAAGGTCTTTACACCTAATTTCTCTGGTCCCTCTCCTTTGCCCCTTTTGGCTGAAGTGCCTGCAAGAAGCAGCACTGTGAGTGCAGGCCAGCCCAAGAGCAATGGCTGGATGATGCTGTGCTCACTGGTGACATGCTGGGAAAGCTGGCGGAGCTCAGGGATAGCACTGCGGGTGGAAACCGCACGACGGAGTCCTGCCTCCAGGCACCCTAACCTTTGTGGCGCCTGGCTGCAAGTCAGGGAGGGAATGAACGTGAGCTACACTTCAGAGACAGCCTTCTCAGAGAAGAACTGCTCTCCATTCACCTGGCAACATTTAAAGGGCAAAGAGATAATATCTATCTATCTAGCAGGCTGGATTATAGTGGGGTGAGCACGGCTGACTCCAGATTGGGGGGGGGGGGGGGCAAGCCACTTCTCACACCTGTGTAACTCCACTGACTTTAATGGAGAGACTTCTGATTTATAGCCATGTAAGTGGAACAAGAATCAGACCTAACATGTCTTTATTTCCTCCATTTGAACTGCTCTGGGTATAAATCAGCACTACCCACTGAAGTCAGTGCAGCTGAACTTCACACTGAGATGAACCACGGCTTGGTGCTGGTGATCACCATTTATATCAGTTGATATAACCCTTTCTCCGGAAAATGATTTTACCCCATTAACTCCCTACCCTGTTCCAAAAATCTTCAAGAAAATATAAAACCTACAGTCCTGGAATGGCAGAAAGAACCACAAGACAAATAAATAAATAAATAAATAAAAGCTATGCCAAGAACTTTGGCTCACCCACAACTGCCACCACCAAAAGAGAAAGCTTTAAACCAACCACCTTCAGCAAAAACCTCACTTAGAATTAACCTAAGCAAATGGCATAAACTCCTTAGAAAAAAAAACAACAAAAAGAAACCTAAAAGAAACAAAATTCCAGCTCTAATACCCATATAAACTTTTCATAAGCAATTTTTAAAATGGTCCGTGTTCTTGTTTTGCAGAGATGATGAGCTATAAAGCTCACTGCCATGGTAATTACTGAAATATGGCCTATTATATTTTTGTCTGATATAAAAATGACACACATAAACAGGGTGGAGGTGATGAAGTCATCTGCAGTTGGCCACAAACGTATTCTGCCATATTGAACGCAGAGAAAAATTGGGGAGCCAGCAGTGTCATTTGACTGGAATCCACAAGAACGAATAACTGCCAAAACACAAAAGAGTAAAAGAGCTCATTACTATCGCATTAGGCATAAACAGTAGTACGTGGGGCTCTAGGAATAAAGAAATTGGCCTAGACAACACATTTTCTGTGCACTGGATGATACATAAGTCACTTAGAATAAAAACAAACACAAAGATAGGTCTTACAAGAAAATAGCCAAGGTAGGAAACACAAAATGGGAGGTAATGGCTCCATATTGGTTATGATTTTTAGGTCACTGTGGTTATTGGATCAAGTGGGAGTCTACTATAGACTTGCTTTGTTCCTGCAACACCCTTGTCATATGTATGTCATTAAAACTTACCATGTAGAGATAAAGTCTGATGCCAAAGAGCTCTTTTAAGCATGTGTTTCATTTAACCATATCTCTGGGAATGCCTTTCAGTTTACATCAAAGTTCTGCTTTGACCTGCTGAGGTGAATAATGAGGGGCAGAAAAGTATTTTTAACTCAGCGTCAGGAACTGTAGGCAAATTCCAGGAGGAAGATGTATTGGAGCACAGGGGGAAACAGTGGCACCAGTCTATAAAAAGGATGAGTGAACCGGTCTGGCCTTGAACGCACCTGGCTGGAGGTGGGGAGCTGGCTGGGCAGTGACCATCCCAAAAAGAAGAGCAGTTTAATTTCTTGGTGAGGGTTTGACACAAGGCCCAAAGGGAGCTGAGCTGGGGCCACTAAAGTCCTGGGAGAGATGACAGCTGCAGTGGTGGGCCTGAGGGGACAGGACGGGAACTCAGCAGGTAAAATGCTGAGTGGTATAACTTTGTAGGGGGATGTGAGTCTTATTAGATCTTCCTTTTTTCTTAAAACCCCCCCCCCCCCTTTTTTTTTTCCATGGAGAAGCTCAAGAGCAAGAACAGATGGCACTAGGGAGGCTGCACACATTGCACGCGTTACAGGTACCTCTTCCCTGTGGCAGAGATGGGATCTCTGGGGTCCCAGCTACACTGCTGGTTGGGAAATGACTGTCTATGCAGTTGGTAGCTAGAAGCAACCCACTCCTAGCTCGGTAAAAATGGGGACCTAAAGTCAAACTTCTAATTTCACTATTTAGACATCTGAATGTGTAACCTGGAAAAGCTCCCTTGTAGCTACCTGCTAGGCAGCATCCCAGGAAAAGAGATTTAAGTGTTTTTAGTAGGAATTTTAAAACTAGTGTGAATTTCAGTGTCTAATTCTCAGCACCCAAGTTTTGAAAATCTGGGAAAAATCTAAGCTTTCTGATCTAATCCATTATGGAGAATTCTCTGTTTCGGACAACTTTCTTTTCCAGCGTGGCTACATTTGGATAATGTCATATTTCATTTTAATTTGTGAGACACTTCTGGGTGCTAAATGTTACTTGCTATTAATATGGAACTGAAATGCTGGAAATATTTTTAACAAAATATTATGAATAGGAAAGGACAAAATGTGGAGTGGGGAGAGAGAAACTGGTGACATCTTTAACAAAGCAAAAGTGGAAACTGCTGGGTATATATAGTTTGTACTATATTTATTATTAATAATAAGACAAATAGAATGAAATGCAGACAAGCTGTTCAAGGAACTCACTGTGTGAGTCTAACAGAACTTACAAGTACCTGCATTCCTCATCCCCTGACATCCTAGAGATTTGGGGATTGATTGATATACGGCTACTGACTCCAGCTAATTCTCCTTCACAGGCTTTATTTCAGAAGATGGGTAGCACTGAGTTCAGTCTAGTCATAAATCTTTTTCTGGCAATTCAGAGATGAGTGATGATGCTTTGCCAGCACTATCTGCAGAAAAATGCACAGCACATTCTATGTGGCCTGGTCAGCACTGCCCTGGTGCATGCCCCCGGCTCCAGCCCCGGCTGCCGCCTGAACCCTTTGCTCTTATGCAGGAAGCAAGGATCTGGTCGGGAATCCCTATGCACAAAACAGAGAGCCAACCACTGATCTCAGGACTGGGCTGCATTTTCACCTTTAGAGAAGCGTTTACAGTATCATTCTCAGCACGAAAAGCAAAGTTCCTTAGGTGGGAGCTCAGGCAAGTGGTTATTGGGAATACATGGGCCAAGCTGAAATGTTCCCCAGGTTAGAGGAGAAAGACTGTGGTCTGCCCTGATCCTGATGGCCGGGGCTGCTGCATAGCAGCATGGTCTGGTCCCCATGCCATGGTCTCTGTGGCAAGGACCTCTGCAGCGATGGCATTTATCACCTTCAATCTCTGCCCTTGCTGTGCATCCCAGTTGCATCCCACGGCAGCTAAGAATCAAGCTCTCAAATTCAACTATTTGATTCCTTTGCTGTAAAGTAGCTGAAACCTTCCTGACTGCATCATTTTCTTCCATGAAGAATCCCTTCACCAGGACACACAGGAGCAGACACAGCCTCCGTGAGCTGGAAGGTGGCAGGGAGCAAACCTCTCCCTAGCACTGCTGCATGACAAGGTTGCATCCTTCCTGGGCTGTGCAGTGACATGAGGTGTCAGTGCACCCATCCTCCCTCCCTCGTGCTCCAGCTGCAGCAGTTCTGCGGCTGCTGAAAAGCTGCAGGACACCGTGGTGGCCTGAGCACTGCTCTCCAGCTGCCCTCTGTCAGACAGGAGAGCCAAGTGCTTTTATTCTGAAGAGTCTGGCTGTGGTAGAAACTTCAGAAGGAGATAAAGTGAATTAAAAACTGTCCTGCCTTTAGGAAAACCTGCAAAACCTCCATCAATATATGAACACCACTCACCATGCCCTCATCTACCCCAGTGCCCAGTTCTTCCAATGCCCTGTCAGAAAAATCCTTGCCTAAAATAATGGCAAGTAAAAGAAGAGAGTTGAAAGAGGGAACCCACAAATCTGACCCCAGGCAGAGAGTGAATCCTGAGGATATGTAAAGGAATCAGTGAGGTCTGTCCACCTTTTGTTCTTAATTTTACATGAGAGATGCTCAGATGAGACAGTCATGAAGGGCAATGTGATGCAAGTAGCTAGTGACTTGTTCAAACAGCTTGGCAGGAAACTGTGTGATCTAAGATGGGGTTAAGCAATAGGAGCTTCTTCTGATGTCCAGTCCCTGATGAATGTATAGGGTTCATCACGCCTAGCTTTAGTCATCCAAAAATGTACATCTCATTTGTCCTACTCTTCTGTGGTCAATGGGTAGATGTAAGTGTTGCTGCAACACTTAGAGCAGGGGTGAGTCATCCCACCTCTCCAAGGCGGGGAGGAATTGCTCTCTGCAGGTGCCTCTCTTCCTCCTGGACTAGTAAGAAAGACTAGATCAGCAACTTGAAAGTTTACCTTGGATTAAAGACACAACTAATTTTTTGAGAGTTCACATTAGATGAGTCAAGCCTCACCTTTGCTATGTTTAGCTCAGATAAGGATAGCGCAAGCACTAAGGAGTTAATATTTATAGTAAGCTGAAAATGAAGGGTTCCAAGATGAAAAATATTGCAAAAGTTTTAAATACGGTTACACAAAGGAACTGGTCCATAAATATAACAGCAGACTTTCTCATTTGTGGTTGGTTCAGGCCAGAAAGATTTTGACAGATAATCTTTTTTTGAACAAAAGGAAAGACCAACACACAACAAATTTCTTTTCTTTGATGAGACATGAGATTACATTCCTTTTAACTTCAAATTTTATGATATGCTGTCACAGCAAAGTGGTGATGAATCTTCTGAGTACAAACTATTACCAGGTGTTGATAAAACTGTGATCACCCAAGACTTGTCCTAGCTGAATGCTGTACATCTGTGGAACCAGATTTAAGACAAAGGAACTGTTACTTTTTTCCAAGTCAGGATGCCTGTTTTACTGATAGGCTTTGTCGGGGTACAAGTAAAAGTAACCTAATAACCTAATTTAACCTAACCTACCAGTTTTCTGAAGCTTAGTTGGGGTTCACCTAAATTTTTTAAGTCAAATGTAACACTTAATATTTCACATTTTTCTTTGAATATTTTTCCCTTGCATTTTTCTTTGAAGTTGCATTAGTACAAGCAAACTTATGTTTTGCACTGCTTGCTCCTGGCATCCACTGTTTCCTGTTGTGCTTTCCAAGGTCACACGGGGGGATTTTGTGGACCCTTTAATATCTGTTCAATACAACTAAGGGAGAAGGAGGAGGCATCTGAAGGCAGGCGCGGTCCCTTTGCGGAGCACCTTCCCGCTGCAGGGCTGCACGGGGGCTTGGTGAACGATGGTGACATGGGGAGGCAGTGACTCCAACTACGCTTTCCAGAGGCCTGCAAGGAGTGAAATAGCGTATTGCTGACACCCTACCAAACCTTGCCCCTCTGTTTGCTCTCAGGCAGGGCAGTACCTAGAAACCTAATGATTATTCTGTGTGAAAAAGCTTTGCAGGTGCTCATGGCACCCATATCCACAGGGCACAGGACAAGAAGCCCAGAGGAGAGCAGCTGGGGCTGGGCACACAGCATTTTTTGACTGCAAGGGCAGTGGTTGGAGTAGGTTGGCTGGGGATGCGCAGGCATGTCTGTCGCTGCAAGTCTTTACCAAACAGGTTAGAGGACTGTGTTGGGAGTGGTGGTTCCTGCCATAGGGCTGTAGGATGGACTAGCAGGGAGCAGGGACCACAGATGCCTAGAAAACATATCACTATAAAATGCCTCATGTGGTCAAGAAAACAACTTTTTTAGGGTCAGTAAAGCATCCTTCTCCTTCATGGAGGCCATTGTAGCTGTGGATAATAAATACACTGTAACAGAGTAAATGACTGTGTTTGATTTTATTAAAAATTGCTGGACCGAGAGGACAATGTGAGATGTAAGGAGCTGTAGTGTAATCAGTTCAACTTTCCAACTAAGTTGCACCAAAACACATTTATGATGTTAGCAGAAAAGAAAAAAAAAAAATTTATCGCTCTTTGAATCTCTGTCAGCAGTGACACCACGTTTCTTTTCCCATCATTTTGGAATGATATTCTCCTCACTTATGGCTCTGAAGTTCTCCTATCACAGCTATTTTTTCCAAGCTGTATAGGATTCACAGATTTCTACACACAGGTTAAACATGTTTCAAATACTTGAGGATTTCTTCTCAAGGAAAACTGCTGGAGACTTTTATTTTAAAGTAATGGTAAGCTGAAATTCTTTTAAAAAGTTAGGAGTTCAGGAAAAACTAACACATAAAACTGCCATAAGCTAATTCATCCCATGACTGGGAAACAAAAGCAGCCTATATGTTGCAATTTCTACACTCATTTTTTAATATTTCTGAGCAGCAATCATGTTGGCAAAACACTTTTTGCTAGCAGGCAGCTCTTTAACAGAAGTAAAGGTGTATGTGTTGTGAGATCATTGTGCCTGGACCACCCTTTAATAAACTTGACCATTGTGTACAGAAGATTTTTCAATTCTTTTTTTTGATAAATGCTTTCTGACAAAGGAAGTTCTCAAGGTAGCGTGTCAGAAATGCATCCCACCGGATCTGTTTTAAGTAACAGCGGCAAAGCAGGGAGTCTAAAGTACATCTAAGTGATTGCTGCCTGCTGAAATTTATTCAGACCTGTCTGGTCTGGAAAAGAGGTTAGACACGTCATGAGAACAAGCTGTTCAGTCCTGACTGAGTTTTTGGCCAGGTCAGTAATGATATAAAAATACTGTCATATTGCATATAATCGTATCTAGTCAACCTGTTAAGGCATGTGTGCTGCGCTTATCACCCTGGTATTAGAGTGCTTCAAGGGAGAAAGTAATTGTGGTGTTGTCACCAGGAGGACCTCAGAGTGCAGGGCAGGATATGTAGGGAGAGATAATACTTTTTATTAGACCAACAGACAGAGCTGACAAAAAGAAAAGTGGTGAAACCATCTTTTCCTCAGAGCTGAAAAGGGGCTGGCATCTTCCTGTCTTGTCTCTCCTCTTCTCTTTGTAACATCCTCTGCTCTCCCCAGATGCTTTTTTTTCTTAATTGTCCAACTGGTTCATATAGTCAAATCAAACTCAGAACAGTTGTTCTGAACCTGCATCGGCCCCTTTTTCTGTGTCAGTCCTAAAGAAAGGTCTGTTTTCCTTAAGGCATGTTTTTTCCAACAATTGCCATTGGTTTAAAGAAGGTTATTACCTCTCCCTTCATTTGCTCTAGTGGGGAAAGCCATTTCAGGCCAGAGATCAAACCAAAGAGGAATGTGAAATTAAAATAACAATATAGAGCAATACTTTATTCAATAGCTTGACGTAGTATGCTGTGATTTTGTCCCCTAGCTCTACTTGCCATGCTCTTGATCTTGCAGACAGCAGCAGGCAGCTCCCTACTTGTTGGGAGAGGCTAGCCTCACCAGTGGATATATATGTATATATACATATGCAGGTTTATCTGAGCTGCTCCATGCAGGCCAAGGAGGGGACAGCTGGGTTTATTTTCCCATGCTCAGTGCTGTGCAAAAGTGGCTCCAGAGCATGTGTGGGTCTGGAAGCAGCCGAGCTTCATTTCTCCAGGCTGTCCTGGAGGAAAGTTGGTGCTGTGCACCCAGAGACTCCTAGGCAGGGAGGGCCCCGTTTGGGCTCGGCACGTGCAGAGGGGCAGGCAGGGCTGGCAGCCCCGGCGCTGTTCAGTGGGGCTGATCGTTCTGGCAAGCGCAGGGCACAGACACCATGCCCGGCCCTGTGCGAGCTGACCGTGGTCCAGAGGCAGCAGAGTTACCTGAATGTCTCCATGAGTCACGTCGCCAACCACCCAGATTCATGGGAGCGCATGCTGCGAGTTATAGATAGACTTATTTTAGAAACCAGACTGTGCAACTAATTTCTTTAGGAATTCCTCTTCTTCTTTTGTTGTCAGCTTTCAGTGTTTTTTTTTTTTTTCTCTTTCAGCTGTTTCTTAGACTTTATTTGCAGTTTTTATTACTGATTCAAACATGGATGTTAGGAATAGATTGTAGGAAAAGGGCATGAGCTCTCCTTTTGATACAGTTGTATTCATGTAAAAGTAGTAACAAAACACAGTAGTGTAGTTCTGGACATAGTTACACTGATATGCAAAGTGGAGGCCACCTAATCCTACAGCTACAGCTAATCTCTGCCAGCACAGCTATATGAGAGGGAGCCTTATCCCTGACTGATAGAGCTGCGATAGTAAAAGGTACCAATTCCTATTTATGTACCACCTACAGAGGCAGAATGGTGCTTTTACAAGAATGGCTTATTTTATCTGGAGAGAACTGGTAGCAAAGAAAGAAGAGTGTATAGATCCACCTGCTGTAGATCCAGCGTGTATACAGGCAGTAGTTTACTAGCAGAGTGCTTTTAATGCTGGCCTGACCAGTAGGTGATCTTCAGAATGAATTAATTTTCTCACAGCACTTACAAGTTGCGTTTCTTCCAGAAATACTGCCCTGAGCATCATGCTCTCTAAGCTGCATGGTGGAGAACCACAGAATCACAGAATGGTTGAGGTTGGAAGGGACCTTTGGAGATCATCTAGTCCAACTCCCCTGCTCAAGCAGGGTCACCTAGACAGTGTTGCACAGGACCCTGACCAGATAGCTTTTGAATATCTACAGAGAAGGAGACTCCACAACCTCTGTGGGCAAACTGCTACAGTGCTCTGTCACCCTCACAGTAAAGAAATTTTTTCGCATGTTCAGACGGACCTTCCTGTGTTTCAGTTTGTGCCCGTTGCCTCACATCCTGTCACTGGGCACCACTGAGAAGAGTCTGGCACCATCCTCTTTACATCCTCCCTTCAGATATTTGTACATATTAATAAGATCTCCTCTCAGCCTTCTCTTCTCCAGGCTAAACAGACCCAGCTCTCTCAGCATCTCCTCATAAGAGAGATGCTCCAGTCTCTTAATCATCTTAGTAGCCCTACACAGGACTCGCTCCAGTAGCTCCACCATGTTTCTCGTGTATTGGGGAGCCCAGAACTGGACACAGTACTCAGTACACAGATGTGGCCTCACCAGGGCTGAGTAGAGGGGGAGGATCACCTCCCTCGACCTGCTGGCAACACTCTTCCTCATGCACCCCAGGATACCATTGGCCTTCTTGACCACAAGGGCACATTGCTGCCTCATGGTTAACTTGTTGTCCACCAGCACTCCCAGGTCCTTCTCCGCAGAGCTGCTTTCCAGCAGGTCAGCCCCCAACCTGTCCTGGTGCATGGGGTTATTCCTCCCTAGGTGCAGGACCCTGCACTTGCCTTTGTTGAACTTCATGAGGTTCCTCTCTGCCCACCTCTCCAGCCTGTCCAGGTCTCTCTGAATGGCAGCACAGCCCTCTCGTGTATCAGCCACTCCTCCCAGTTTTGTATCGTCAGCAAACTTGCTGAGGGTGCACTCTGTCCCTTCATCCAGGTCATTGATGAAGAAGTTGAACAAGACTGGACCCAGTCCTGACCCCTGGGGGACACCGCTAGCTACAGGCCTCCAACTAGACTCTGTGCCGCTGATCACAACCCTCCAAGCTCTGCCATTCAGCCAGTTCTCAATCCACCTCACTGTCCACTCATCTAGCCCACGCTTCCTGAGCTTGTCTATGAGGATGTTCTGGGAGACAGTGTCGAAAGCCTTGCTGAAGTCAAGGTAGACAACATCCACTGCTTTCCCCTCATCTATCCAGCCTGGGAGAAATGCCTGTAGGACTGTGCTAGCACCAATCACCATGGGAGCAGCATCCAGCCTGAGGACCACTTTTTCCAGTGTTTGGGAAGTTCCCATGTTTCACAGACACTCTGGAAAAAGTGGTCCTCAGGGTGGATGCTGTTCCCATGGTGATGGGTGCTTGGGAAGTTCCCGTATATCACAGACACTTCTGCAAGACTGCATGAGTAACTCAAAGGATACTGTTCCCTGTGTAATTGCATATGATATTTCATCCACTTCTACAAAGAACGTGTATATCTGATAGAAATACCATTTTTTATTGCAGTGGGTATTATATGCCTAGCTGGTTCCCGTTATTATTCCCTTTGAGGTTTAAGTTCTGTTCATCAGTGTTTTAAGGCAGAATACTATTTGTTTGTCTATTTCTTTATCCAGTTTATCTATTTCCTTAAGCATCTGTTTTCCAAATGTACACCTCTTGCTCTGAACTAGGTCAAAATTAGGTATGAGTTTTGATAGATATGTTACATCCAGAACTCTAATTTCAGAATGGTTTGAATACAGGCTTGAAGGCTTGGCCATCTCTAATCAAAACAGTATTTTGAAGAGAAACAGCCAAATTCTGACTGTGCTTGTGTATCTGGGGCAGGAGGGATGGTTCTTGTGAAGCTCTAGGAGCTGTGCAAGATGGGTTCAATTCCCTCTTCCATGCAGTTTTGGTAACCTTAGCAGGATGCTTTGCCTCAGTTTCCCCATCTTTACATCAAACACTGCTAAGTAGTTCTTAACATCAAACGCTCATTGCACAGATATTGAGAGACTTCATCCATTTCTGCTGGCAAAGTACTTTGAGTACAAGGTGCTTTGGGCATACATAGCAGTATTTTGATGTCTGCCTATGTTTTAGGCACAGAATGTAAATGGCATTCCTATCGGTACAACCACCTGAGTATGTTAAGTCCTCCTGCTTCCATTTCTGTGTTGTTGCAGCTAGGAATGCCAAGATTTGGTGCAATTCTTTATGGACTGTCAAAGAAAAAAATTATTATGCACTACAAAATGAAACTGGCATTTTAAATTTAAAACACATGACATCAGCATTACATATGGAACCAGATACCATCAAATCACACGCCACCTCATAAATATTCAGGCTGGTGGGGCAAAAGAAATGAGCAACGGATTGCTGGCCAAGAATGTTCCCCAGGGTCTATTGCTTTGTAAAAGACTTTTGAGCAATATGAGTGTACAGTCCACTTTGAATAACCCATGAGAAGCTACCTCCACATTTCTTGCAGATTTCCCCTGGAGACTGTATGAGCTTGCCTTTGCGCATCAGAGCACTAGTGTGGATGTGTGCATCCTAACACCGTGGCCACACGAGGGGACACAGGCAAAGGAAGAGTGGCAGCTCCCAGCTTGGGGCAGCAGCAGCCACAGCCAGGGCCGTGGAGCTGCCTGTGTCAGCTCCTGAATGTCCCAGTCTCAGACCGATGTAAATATATACCTCTTTGCACTTCTTCTCCTGCCTAGATGTCTCTGAGAATTTCAAAAAGTCTACAAAAATTCTCCTCGCAAAAGTTATGCGCTGTCTGAAAGGATTATCATCTCCCTTTTCGCAGTAGTCGAACTGAAGTCACAAAGTGGGTGACAGGGCTAATGTTTCATGTAAGACCATGGCAGAAACAGGAGTAATGACTAGAATGAACAAAGTCCTTCTGAAATCTTGGCGGAGCATGTTGCTGTGCAGTGTAGCACTGCTGAGCATGCTCAGCTGGTCCCATGAAACAACACCTGCGTTATGTACTGGAGAACAACCGGTTTTCACATTCAACTTTCCTGGAACGCAGAAAGCTCATGCATGACCTTAAAGCTGTAGTTTGGTTTCCTGGAATTGGTCACCAGTGAAAAAAGTCCCCACAGAGCAACTTTTGGATATTTGAAAACTAATATAAATGAACTTAACATTAGATCAAAATGAAATCAAAATAAAGTTCACAGATTTTTCTTTCTTTTTGGTGATATCGGAAAAATCTTAGTTTTCAGAGTTAGACTTCATCTAGACTCCAGAATAGCTTGGTACATTAGAAATGCGATTCTCTCATCATCTCTCTGCACAGAGAGATGTAAGAGTAGAGTTCTGTAAGAAACTCTATTTAAATCACATTTACATAATTCTAAGAATAGACTGTTCTGCTCTTAATATCCACCCATCCTTAATTTATTAGGGGTTCACCAAATATTTGCCCTTTCTTTTTGAAGGTAAAAGGGATATGAATTCAGACAAGTCTTATAGCATAACTTGATGCTAAGCTTATGAAAGATTTGGCCAGCATACTTTTTATAAGACACTAAAAAACTGCTTCTAAGGACAGTGTGTGGGGGGGGGCTCTTTCAGCATTTCTATAAATATCTGTATGTTGAAAACAATATGCTGTAATAATAAAGGTTTCATGATTTTTACACTACATCCTTTACTTGTGAAGGACAGTTCCCCAAAGTAAAAGAAAACAAGTAGAAATAGCAGAGCACTTATGAGACAGATAACAAATTAGGATTTTCTTTACTCCTTGCAAGATCTCTATCAACCCCCTACTGCAAGCCATGCAAGGAAATGATCCTTTTCAGGTATTCCTTGTCACAGAAGACAGTTACCAGATAACATGTGCCCATTGGAGTAGCACTCCCACTAATTCCAGTGTCCATTGGGAAAGAAGGAGAGACAGACAGCTGAAGTGTCCTTCAACTGAAGGACCTCATTACAGAGTGCTGGCAGAGCTGCGTCACAATAATGTCACTCTTGCACCAATTTTGGTTACTAAGAGGAAACCAGGAAACCTTTAAGGGAGCTTTGCAATGAACAAGACTGCATAACATCTCCAGCCTAATATCCTCAGACTGGGTACATGATGTGTTTCTGACAGCTTGAACTTTGGATGATAAGTTGTGCAAAAGGGCGGAGTGAGATTCAGGTTAAAATTTAATAACACAAAAAATGTTTGATTTCACCTTCAGTGTTCTTGCTGGAATTTTACAAGCATTTCTGCCATTTATCTGTACAGCTAAAGAATAAAATGTTACCTGATTCTGTAGCAGCAGGCAGGAGACCCCTTAGTGAAGCAGGACTCTGCTTGAGTAGGATCTTTATGTGGGTTTGATGGTGATGCTTTTCTACAGAGTTAAATAAATAGCATTTTGCATATCAATTAGTTTCTGAAATTGTGAGATTTTTATCCAGACCCTACTTGAAATCTGAGTTAGCTCTAAGAGGATTTTAGAATACCACCCTGGGGAGCCAGGACCCAGAAGGTTCTCATGGTCATGGGCTGGGACATACACAGCTGCATACTGTAGGGGCTGTAGGGAAAGTCAAAGTGGAGACAATCTTCTAGGCATTGCCCACAAAGTAAATTTTCTACAGGTGAATGACCAGAAAGGGATGTAACACACAGCAGAAGATGCCTCAGTTGTAAACATAACGGCTTGAGCTCTGTGGACTGACATGGTTGTGACATGTCCTCCAGGCATGCACACATGGTGAGGACACCCAGTGGTTTCTGAGCACCCAAAAGACACATCACTTGCCTATAGCTGTGCACACCAGTGAGCCTGTGGAAGGGTCTCCTCTCTCACAAAAGGGACGAAGGGTGGCACCGGGGTGACCTGGGCTGAGCTGATGCTGGGCTGCCGCTCCATGGGAGCTCACTGTTAGCCACATGGTTGTCATCTTCCGCACAGCCTCAGCCTGGAGAAGGCTAGTTTTCATTTCACTTTTTATAAACAGCAAATTTCCAACTGTAACAATTATGGAGAATATCTGGAAAATGTGACCTGCAAAGGGTCAAAAACCAGAAGGCAGGGAACAAGAACCCATTATTCATAATTTTTATGATATTTAAAGCCAACCTATGGGGGGGGGGTGCAGGGAGGGTGGCTGATTTGTGGTGTTTGAACAGCTGGAGCTGGCAGAGCTGGGAGGGGGGCAGTTTACACCCCTCAGGGCAGCCAGTCACCTGGCCCATATTTTGGAAGATTTCTGCCCCACCACAATAACCCCCTCTCTCTCTCTCACCCTTCATATATATATAGATATATATGTATGTATATGTAAATAAAATATTTTTATACATACATATACATATATATATATACACACAAACACACATATACACATATAGACACTTTTAGGTACAGAAAGTCAAAGATGATGGCAAATGAGCTTGTAGCTGAGAACAGTGCCAGCATGCTCTATACTTGTGCAAGAGGCCCATTTGCACTCTTTTCCTATTCTTTTACCCCAGGCACGAGGGTGGGTGAGCAGTAGGGATGGGGGAAGAACAGACTCCTTATAAGCATCTTGCTGCCTCTTTGAAGTAGGATGGAAGATGTGAGGAAACCACACATCAGATGAATGTTTTGGAGTTGTTCCTTGGGCAATGCTGTTTGCAGCCCATCCCTCATGTAGGACGCTTTCTGGAAGTGCACGCTCACTCATAGTTAATAAAAATAAGGTGATTTAGGTGTACAGGAGCAAACATGAGAAAAACAAGCAATGAACTCATTTTTAGGAGTCATAGCAAGGCAAAAAATTAAACTCTTTTCATTTACATTTTATTTTTCAATTTATATAGTTTGCTTACAAGTCCTGGAAGAGTCTCTGTCTTCTACTTTCCACTTCCTGATCTCATTTTTCTACTGAAAATAATTTTTCTTCTGTTTCAACCGTACAACAAACTTCTGAAGAGGCAAATCAATTATAAAGACAAAGCGGGAAGCTGCCAATAGATAGGGTGCTGTGTGAAAGCACAAATTAAAAAAAAAAAAAGGAAAGAGTATCAGAGATATTTTTTTTCTGCTTTGTTTTCGGTTATACCAAGCTGTGGTTTTATTTGCAGCAAGGGACAGTCAGTAGTTTCCAGACAGAGAAGCAGCAATTTTTAAATTGACAATGCCCTTGTAAGTACTCAATTGCATTTCTAGCGTATGCATTTAATACAAATCAAGGGAATGGAGAAAACTCATTTATAACTATGGCATTTTGTTGTTCCCACAGACCTCTGGCTTTTCTGCTTTTCCCAGAGTGAAGCACAGAGAATTAGTGTCATCTTGTATTTTCCCCTCTCTGCTGGTGAAACAAATAGAAATTGAAAATGAAAGTTTATTTAAAGAAAATTCAAGATGGAATGGAATAATGTACAGCAAAATTGCCATCGGCTTTAACAACCACAGAGAAGATTACACAGGTTAATAAGGACATATTTTAGAGTACCTACTTACACCAAACTCAACTTGCGGTCAGTTAGTCAGTGGGAAAGTTGATTAACTCAAGTTGGAAGAACACAGCCTATTATGATAAAGATGATTAAAAGAAGCAACAAGGTGAAAGAGGAATGTAAGAAACAACAAGACTTACGTTGTGCCATAATAGTTCTGTTTACCCTACTTTTTTATTATGTCCCTCTCGCCAGCACTTACCAGCATTTTTATTTAGGCCTTGTCTATAAACAAACTTGTTCTTGCTTAACTGTGCTTGAAACCAATGCATTCTTCTTTCCTCTTCTGTGGTCACTCTGAGATGTTCATTTCAAGTAGGCTACAGGCATATAATTTATGGTGGCCTACCAAGTTATCAGCTTATTATGGGTGGCCTACCAAGTTACAGCTTATTTGCTATAGGCATCAAAGCTGATGAATCACAGCCAGCCAGACCTGATTGCACCAGTGCTTAATTGTTATAACCAAACATGAACTTCTGAGCAAATCTCACCCCATCTCTGCTTAGAGGGAAGGCTGATAGCTGGTGAGAGGAGCCATGCCCTAGAAGTGTCGTTCCTACAAGGCAGCTTTGGGCATCTGCACAGGGACACGGCTCCCCTGACCCGGAGTGTGGTGGGGATGCGCTGAGAGAGGTACCTATGGGTCATCCCCATGGGCATCCAAGCGCTGACAGAGCCATCAGACAGCTAATCTTGCCCTTGGCTGACCCAAGAGTGGGGCGAGGGACAAGGACCATTGCCCAGTAAATATTCCTGCTTGTGACACAGGCAGCAAAGTTTACACAGCGCTCGGGAAATGTCTCTTTGCGTTACTGATGATGCTAAGCAAGTGTACAACAGAAGGCGCTGGTGCCTGCACACTATCACTGGGGAAGCTAGCAATTCATTCTTCCTGAATATAAACATAATTATAACGTGAAGGGACACCATCTGTCTCCCCCTCTACATACACACATGGGGAGTCTTGGCTCAGTGAGACTGTTTTTCACCAGTGACTTCTCAAACAGGGATTCTCACTGTGAAAATCCACGCACAGGATGAGTCTGTGGCTTCATGCTGGAGCTGAGCCAGTGTAACTGGATGATGAGAGGGACAGCCACGGTCCCACCTTCTGCTGGCTTAGCTCCCTGAGCTGGCTCACCATGGGGCCACATAAGCTCCAGAGAAAGCTCAAGGAAAGCGGGGAGAGGACCTGGGCAGAAATGGAGTGGGGGCATGCCTTTTCAAGACAGCCACCTGCTCGATTGGCTTTGCTGCAGTGGGAGAGGAGGAACGAGGAAGAATGGAGGAGGAAGGATTGTTAGGTTAATAATAGCTTGCAGTTTTAATATTTAAGCATATACATAGCTTGATAATGCTGCATGGTGGGTGCTGGTGGAAATAAAGTCTATTTCTGTATGTGGAAAAATTTACTGCAATAATTGTGATATTTCCATTTGGCGGTGTTGACATCACACATACATAGTATGGAAAATGTGCTTTTTTCCCCAAATGATTCCATTGCACTTTGGTTCATGGACTGCCAACCAATTAATATTGGTGGGGAAGGATAGGAAGTTTCTCTCAAAATATCCTTAGCTTTTAAGCTACTACTAGGTTCTTAATGAGGAAACCCCAGACCTCCAGAAGCGTGTCTAACCTTGAATTGTCCTTGCTCCAAGGGAACCCATCTACCTCTATAGAAGACTTTAAGTGTTCTTCAGGATTCTTTTTTTACACAAGCTTTTCTCGTGGTGAGTGATACAAAACATCAGGTGAGCCTTCGGGGAAGCATGGGTCCAATACTATGAAGTCCTCAGAATAAAGGAGCAGTGAAGCCAGACTGTCTTCTGGGGGCTGTTCTGTGGGAAAATAGCACCCTGCCTCTATCATAACTGGGTCTTTAAGTTAGTCAACACCATCTGATGACATCCTCAGGTGACTGTGAGAGAAGCAACCAAGGATAAGAAAGCACATCTTGGATCATCAGTTTGCCTCCTCTGCTGCTCCTCAACCATCACCTCACACAGTCGCTTTCACTAACTCTTCAGGGTCCACCAGAAACTGTGCCCTGGCCCCAGCTGAGAACTGCTCCAGAGCCTCACTTCACGACAGGGTACGACACCACTACATGGCCAGTGCTGGCGGCTGTTGCGGGAGGGTGATCCTGTCGCTGAGCCTCGCCAGGCAGCAAGGAGCACGGGGGCCCCTGCCCAGAGTACAGGGGGAATCCACCTTTGTTTTTATTTTCTTCGTCAAATACAACAATTCAAATTTGTCTAAGTTAGAGGTAGGAGATCCTAATTAGATCTTGGTCTTGAGGGTGGGCTGTGTCTGTTACCAAGCTAAAGGAAGCTTGCCTCTGCTGCTCCTGGTGATGAGTATACCAATAAACACAACTCTGATAAATTAAAGAATGTGTATTAGCTGTTTTTATCTGCTTTCTTTTAAGAGAAAGGGTTCTAAAAATGTAAGCTATTGGTCTAATGGAACTCTGCTGTTGAATTCAGTGGGGAAAATGGAGTAGCTGGGATTTGGCATCTTCAGCAGGTATTTTACAAGTGTAAAGGCTTCCCAGAAGTGATGATGCCAATCACCTGACTTACCAGTGAAAACCCCAGATGTGTCTGATCACAGGAAACCCATGTGCTTTTCATCAAGCAGTGAGGGTGTTTTGCCACCTCCATGTCTTAGTGCGTCAGACACAATCATATCTTTCACAGTAGAACTTCTGGCACTAAAAAGCTCTCTGAGCAGCAGCTCTATGGCCTAGGAAGTGCAATATTTCCAAAACCATCACAGATCTTAAAACTCTTGAGTTCTTATGTTCCTCAGAGATCCTAAACTATTTACAGATATGATGGTCCTTGGTTTTTCTCTTGATTTAAGTTCAGCACTGACCTTCATTCAAGAATAGGAGACCATATGTACTGAGGGTGAATGTTTTAATTCAGAGTGCACTATTCAGGGATGAAGCATGATTTTGAAATCCTGTCATTTGATGAATGTTGCAGCAAATTATGAGCCGATATCCTTTGTTAAAGATCAATTAATTACCGAGAAAAAAATCAATCAAAAGTAATTTAAACTTCTATGCTAATTTTCAAATTCCAAATGAGTAGTGCTATTCAAAAATCAGTATGTTGCTTAGCTCCAGAGCTGGATGAAGATACTTGGGGAATGGAATGAGTTTTTGTAGCTGCCCACTTTGGGTATTTTGAAACTTTCAGATTAGGTTCTCTGTAATTTTGGTAGCCAAGAAGCAGTCACGCTTCAAACTGTAATCACCTGTCTGAAAATGAAAGCACAGAAAGTATTCTAGACATGACAAACTAGTTCACAAAAATTGTCACTTTTTCTGGTCAGAAAAGCCTTATCAATGAGAAACAGCACACCTGTTACTGAGCCACAGTTCTAAGCTCCAGAAATGAGTGGGCTGCATGATTATGTATCCCTGTTTTGGCAGAACATTGTACCTTGTCAGCCCAATCATCCAGAGACTGATGGTCAGCTGAATGAGTGACAGTCCATGACAGATGTGTTTCCTTCTTTACCCTTTTCAAATTTGCGTCTAATAATTGTTTCTACAAGTTAAATTCCATCAAATTTCCTTCCATCCCTACTCTCATCCTGACCTACCGGAGGGTTCTTCAGTTTCTGTGGCTCCTATTTTGCTTCAGTAGCTATATGACACCCATGTCAAGGTTCATGACACAACTTTTGAGGTTGCAAAAGAGACTTAAAAAAAACACTCTGTCACTGCCAGAATATTCCTAATTGCCTACAAAGCACATGGCTTGGGACTGATATTCTATGGGGAAAAATGTGACTATCAGTTTCTAGGACTATTTTAACAAATCAATCCATAATCTTCTCATTAGAATTACCTTTTCTTGAAGTATCTACTCTGCACTTCATATATTTACTGACCTGCGAAGAACTCGTTTCCTTGGTGAACCAGACCAGGATCAATAGGTATAAAGAATTACTTGTCAAACAGACTTTGGATCTAAAATATTTTGAGTGAGACTGGTATACTTGGTCAACTGTCAGGGATGCAACTGAACAAAAATATCTTGAGGACTAGCCAGATCAGCTATCTGTTTGGTAAACACACAGCCCTAGTGTCCCCCTATTTGCATACAGTGACTGCTTTTGGGCAAGTGGCACACCTCCAAGACTGGGGGTGTCCAGTGTGTTGGGCAAGCCACGAAGCAGGGGGCTGCAGAGGCTGTAGTAAGAAGCTGTTGTGCAGAGGAGGGGGCCAACAGTGAGGCCAGGAATGGGGTTGTGCGATGGGGCTGCAGCATTGGACCGTGGGGTCTGAGCTGCTGGGCTGTGAATAGTGATGCGAGGAGGCAGGGAGAAAAGATCAGTGTTTATTCAGCATTAACTTGTGTTTAATTGCTGCTCTCTGAAGAGCACAAATTCCTTTAAAAGGTGTTTAGAGGGCTGCCTTATTGGCCATGGGCCAACATGATATTGTAGGGGCTTCTTAGGGCTGTGCAACTACAATCACATCAATGTAAATGTGGTTTTGTTATTTTGTTTTTATTATACTGTTTTTGGCAGCTGAGTATTTGGTACTGCTGTGGAAGATGAATGTTATGATCTGTTTTCATCCAAAGTGACTTGCAAGCTCTTTGTTTAGCTTGTCAGCTGGCACGCTGCAAATCAGTTGAATAATCAGAGCTGAATGATCTCTGCTCTGGCCTGTGCTTGTTTTACCTATCTATGGATAGTGCTTACTTACACAGGATCATTTTTCTCATATCACATGACTTTTGGTCACCAATTTTCCTTTCACTTTTGCACAGGGCTGGTTAGCTCCATTGGTCTGCATTTCCTTCTGAAGTACTGAAGTACATGCAAGTAGCCTGGATATCAGAAAAGACAGATCGCTAAAACTGATGAAGGAGATGTAACTCAGGCCAATTGATTTGATTTAGCCTGTTTATCACAGTAGTTGCTACTTTGGGGCTGACTTTAGATGTGACTCATGTTGTACTAGTACTTGCAAAAGAACTGCCTTGAAAATATTTTGATAGGATATCTCAAATAATTGGCAGCTTTTCTGTTAAAGCTCTATCCTCTGAGTGCCAGTTAACCTTTGCAAGCACAGTTCAGAGTAAGGGGGGAAAGGCAGAGAGGAAAAAGATTAATTTTGCCAAAGCTAAAATACATGTCACTAGCTGACACAAAATTATAGCTCTGCCTGGCCGGCTTCACGCTGTGGTTCTCCTTGTGAGGACACCTTTTGCTATAGAAACACAGAGTCTTTCACAAGGTGGGCATTTTGACAGTTAACACATCCTTGATTAACATGGTCTATCCACATAATTAAACATGAGCTTCAAATTAAAAGGATGGGGGAACTGATCCAGGTCAGTAAATATGAAACTAAATGCATGGTTATGGTTGCTCTTCTGCAGTAGAAACTCTACTCATCACAGAAGGCTGGAAATCAGTTTGTTGTGTGAGATCTGAACATAGGACTTCTCAAAACAAAATGGTTTTCAGGTGACTGTAACTGAAATTTCAAAATGTGATGATGAAGATGATCTGCAGGCAGCTGTAGCAGGTGTCCAGTGGATTTAGCTGCTGCTCTGATGCCCCTGGAGCAGTGCTGATTGGTACCACATCAAGATCTGACACTCTGACTTTCAGTAATCTTCATCATCCTATTTTGCAATCTCAGTTGGTGTTTCACAGCTCCTTAAACGTAGTGAAACAATTGTAAACTGTGAGTGGCTGATTGCTGACAGTTCATCCAGGGGCACCTTGCCCACTCAGCGCATGGCACATGGCAAGGCCAAGGCTGACCGGCTGTTTGCTTGCACTCTTTCAGGGCAAGTTCTTTTTTTTTTTTTTTTTGATGGTGTTAGAATTTAATAAAGGAGAGTGGGAGAATAAAATATCTAGCCTGATATTTGGTAATCCACTGGCCAGCCAGAAAATGATGATGAGCTGAAAGTAGTTTAATAAACAGATCTCTCCACACAGTGTGTCTGCAGGGTTAGCATGGCTGGAAAACAGTTTTTATTTTCCATAACCATTTCTCTCCACTGTTCCCTGCCTTCCAACATCTCAGTTGTTTAGGAATCATAACATGTGGGTTGCTTGGGTAACCAAAATCTGTCCAACCACCTATATCCAGCTGTCTGGGACAACCATGTTCCAGGACATGGACAAATCCTGGAAAGAAATCTTGGGTAGATCTGGCCTGGTTTTATTGTCACAGGCTCCGGCAAGGTGCACTCAGTGAACTGAGAGCTGTGCACGCAGATCACTTGTGCTGTGACATGAGAAGGGAATTCACATTGTGACTTCCATCCAGGGCGAATCTATGCGACAGCAGCAGGAATTAACATTTGCATTCTTGTGCGACCCAAAAGAGTGTGCTGGCTGTTTCCAATAGTTGTGAGCCCATAGCATGAACCTGTTGATCTCCTGGGTAGCACTGTCATATTGTTTGTTGTTTGGTCCAGGCTGATGGCTGGGGAACACTTCCCCTGCAGAGAAGAATAAGCAGGACCTGCCAGGCTTTCGGAAAACCTTTCTGGAGAAGAGTTGATACATGTAGCCACCTCAATCCGTTGTAATCTCCTCAGGGTGCTGGCTTTGGTCACAATTTCTTTTTATTCATGTAATGTTTTTGAATCCATAAATGTGATTTTCGGTCAGAACTCTGCATGCTGTGTTAAGGATGTGTGCTCAAGCTTGACATGAATTATTACAGCACACAGGGCACAAGTGCAGATGGTGGGGAGCTGTGTCTGGAAGCACCTTGTGTGCTAACGCTGGGTTGATGTTAGCAGACTAATGTCCCAGGAAAAGCTCAAGGCTTCTTCCTTTTTCTTTTTAACTCTATTTGCCTGAAATGTATCTTTGAAACAAATGTAGGGAGGAGACAGCCCATGTTTTGTCATTGATCTACCTGACTGAGAAGAAGGGCTGATGGATACTGTCTGGGCAAGCTGGAAATTCAGGATGTGGCTCTCCCAGCCCTGTTGGGTCAGGGAGGCTCTCAGGCACCCCTCAATGAACAAACGCACTCCTAGGCACCTATACAGACTCAGACAGTTTCTCATAAATGACCTGTTTCTCCTTGTTCCTGCAATCCTTTTAAACTAATGAAACACTTGATGTCCTAAAAATCTTCATATAAGTAATGGGGTTTCTCAGGCCCCAAAACAGTTCTTCATGATTTGAAGCCAGCTGCTCCTCAAATTGTTCTCACACTGTTGTGTCCATCTAACATTAGCACTCAGAGTGGATTTTTGGTGCTTTAATTTTGATTTTGACACCTCCTTGTTTGTTTCTGAGAGATGGGATTGATAACCTTGAAAAAAGTTGTTATTTCTTCACCATTAAAAAGTACATAGGCATCTTCTACAGGTATTAGAAGATGTGTTCTTGGAGACACTGAAAACTAAGCTGGGTAAAACAACAGGCTGGTATCACAGAAGTAATCTTGCTCTGGAAGAGGACAGGAGATACCCCAGCATATTTCCTCCCAAGAGGTCACTGTCCTTCCTTCTGGAAGCAGCAGAGTTTGGGTACAGCTCAGATGAACCTGCAGGAAAGGTTCCTCATCGTGCCGCTGCCCTGCTCCTTTGCCCACCATATTTTCAATATGTATAGGTTTGCCTGTCCTCTTTGAGAGCTTTCCCAGATCTCTGCCTGGATCTCTAATTCTTCACCCTACCTTCAAGCAGACCCTGTCCTCCCTGCAGTTGTTCAAGTCATTTCCATTCAACAGCTCTATTAGGTAAGGAAGTGCTAGCCTCATTTGAGAGATGGGGAACATGGATTCTGTATGAGTTGCCCAAGACTTTATAAAACATCTCTCATAGAGAAAGGAACTGAATCCCAGTAAATCCTTAGGCAATACCTAAATCACTGGATCCTGCTGCTTCTCTGAGCTCTTGGACAGTGCTCACTGTCCAGGCCATTGGCCTCACTGAGGTAACTAGGAGCTTTGCTTAAGATTTCAGTGGAACCACAGCCTTACTCAATGAGATCAGTAATAACTAGAACCTCTGTATATAGCTGATCCTAGAGTCACTGCATAATTTTCTTAATTTATGCTAGACTGCTAAAGCACAGCTAAATTTGCAAAAAGTAATTCCCTTCTTTGTTACCAGAAAGCTACATAGTTCCTGCATAGGAAGATAACAGCGCAGGGTGGCACTGGCTAGCCTTGCAGTATATCCTCGTAACCTAGTTACCTCTGCAATGTATATTCCCCAGATATTTCACACACCATCACAGAGTACTGTCTTATTGTTCCACCTCAAAACCATTGCTGTTTCATTACTGGTAGGTTGAATGCTTACAAAAATTTGGCACAGTGGATGGCCTTTTTTCCTGACAGATGCAAAACTAGTTGTACATGTCCTTTCCCCACAAAGTGTGAGCAGTCCTACAATGGCAAAAGTAAGCAGAAGAATTGTTTACTGGGAACATTATTTTTTAAAATCTCTGTCATCTTTCCTACCATAGAATGCTAAAGTCTAAGGTATGATGAAGAGCAAGACTCAGTTTGGGAGCTGAGGGAAGAGGGAATGAGCTGGCTTCCCTGGTGCTTGACTGGAGCCCCAGTGGTTTTCAGGACTGCTTTGACAGTATGTATGTTCATGTATGTATCTTCATGTATGTTTTGAGCTGTAAATTCTGATTTGGTGACTGTATGCTGGAAAGTTTCAGGCTGTCCCCTGAAGATACTGTACCAAAAATCTTTTCCTCTCTCTGATTTTCATAACTGATATCATCCTAGTCCCTCTTAATTAATCTGATCACTTGTGTCATGCTGCCGCTTTCACAGTTATTCCTATAACCATTATTAGAAGCGTGATGAATCATTTGTCTTTTCCTGGAAATGTCCTTGAATCTTCTGCAGACTTGTCTTAAGTCCGTCTTCTCTCTTCCAGTCCAAAAATCTGCATATGTCTCTGCTGTGCTGCTTGGCTGGAAAGTTTTACTGAGTTCGGGACTGATCTGCTCTAAGCATGAGCTCAAAGAGTTGTTACAACAAGATGTTCTTTTAAAAATAATCATTTCCGCCACTTTCTCCAAAAAGACATGCAGTGATAACAGAAAAAATGTGAGCTCCTTGCTCTGGATGTCCGTATTGCAGCAGTATTTCAGCAATACAGCCTGAGGGCCTGTTGCAGTAGGTACTGTATAAGCACAGGGCAGATGGTCCTAATCCAAGGTGCTTACAAGCCAATTGCCATGTCTATGTTTTCATTAGCATGTGGGCACTTTTCCCAGTCCATGATGCATGGCTCTATGTAAGGCTGGCCTGCTGATCAAACTAACCGCACCGGTGCTTATCTGCTCTGGTTTCTCATTGCAGCTGCTAGCAATATTGGCCCCAGGTTGCCAACTTCTAGAACTGTGTTCACAGCTTCATTGCCACTTGGCCTACTTGGAGGATCCTCTCCTGCAGAGGGACCTGCAAAACCATTACACAAGTTTTTTATATCACTGACTTGTGCCGTGTCGCTTGTCAACATGTCCACCTGGAATCAGCGAGGCAGGTGGTAAGCTGTGAGAGTGGCCCCTGTAGTGCTTATTTGATCCTGTTAATAGGAACAGGCACTTGAATATCTACAGCAGCGCATGCTGACTAGCTAGGAGAATATTCTCTCCTGTTACTGTCACCTGTATGTCCCTTCACAGAATGGTTGAGGTTGGAAGGGACCGCTGGAGATCATCCAACCCCCCTGCTCAAGCAGAGTCACCTAGACAACGTTGCACAGGACCCTGACCAGATAGCTTTTGAATATCTCCAAGGAAGGAGACTCCATAACCTCTCTGGGCAAACTGCTACAGTGCTCTGTCACCCTCACAGTGAAGAAGTTTTTCTTCATGTTCAGACAGACCTTCCTGTGTTTCAGTTTGTGCCTACTGCCTCTTGTCCTATTGCTGGGCACCACTGAGAAGAGTCTGGCCCCATCCTCTTTACACCCTCCCTTCTGACACTTGTACACATTGATCAGATCCTCCCTCGCCACTCCTCCCAGTTTTGTATCGTTGGCAAACTTGCTGAGGGTGCACTCTGTCCCTTCATCCAGGTCATTGATGAAGAAGTTGACCAAGACTGCACTCAGTACTGACCCCTGGGGGACACCGCTAGCTACAGGCCTCCAAGTAGACTCTGCGCCACTGATCACAACCCTCTGAGCTCTGCCATTCAGCCAGTTCTCAATCCACCTCGCTGGACTCTCATCTAGCCCACACTTCCTGAGCTTGTCTACGCGGATGTTCTGGGAGACAGTGTCGAAAGCCTTGCTGAAGTCAAGGTAGACAACATCCACTGCTCCCTCCTCATCTATCCAGCCAGTCATCCCATTGTAGAAGGTTGGTTCAGCATGATTTCCCCTTTGTGAATCCATGCTGACTACTCCTGATCACCTTTTTTTCCTCCACGTGCTTGTAGATGGTGTCCAAGATGAACACCATCTCCTCCATCACCTTTCCAGGGATGGAGGTGAGGCTGACTGGCCTGTACTTCAGTCTGGCAGTCTTCCCCAGAAATACATGTTACTGTAAGAAATGGTAGCAGCAGATGATAAATGAACCTGTGTCGACCTAAAAGGCATGTTCTGTACCCGTCTGAGAATGAGAATAGCTGCCTAAGGCTCACTTTTCCTCCTTTTGTATTTTCTTCCTGCCATGGGTGATGCCCTGTTTATCGCTTGTTTTTCATACTTCTAATTTACCTTTTCTGAAAATATCTGCAAGTAGTTAAATGGTGCTAATATATATCCACCAAGGGATGCTGTAAAGTTTTTAAATGGTGATTTGGGTGTTTGGCAGGCAAAGGCAAAATTTTCTGTCTTTCCATGATCTCACACATCACATAAGGGTGAACAAGGGATTTTCTAAACTGCAAAATCCCAATGCTGCTGTCATTCAGCAATGCTGGAAACATACATTGAACAGCTTCTATTTTTTTTGGAAGTATTTCACTACAATAAAATGGGTTTGAAAAACAAAATACCATCCAGTTTCTCAGCCCCAGAGGTGGCTTCCCAGAGCAGGTCAGGGTTGAGCGACTCTGGAGGATGCTATGGTTGGGGAAGTTTGCACTGTTGTGCTGCACAGATAAAATTCACTCTGGAATATAGGATTTAGTTAGGACATTTGGTGCCTAGGTCTTGTATTTTCCCTTTTTACTGAGCTGAATTCCACCCTGCAGGGACAGAAACGATCATTCTTCAGGGCCTTCATTCTGGTACTTTAAGAAAAAAATCACGTTACAAATATACAGAAATAAATAACTTCTCTGTGTTGTATACACCAGGAACATACTGCCACATAGATTATCATGTCCCTGCTGTAACCTGTGCTACTGAATATCACACACACTCAGTCACACCCAGGGCAACAAATGGGAAAATGCGGTACATGTCAATCTTCCAGACGCTTTCTGGTTTTATACGTTTCCATGCTGAGTGATTTCTCTTTCTTTTTAACCTATACTGAAATACACTATAGAGGAGTCTGAGCAGAAGGCTGTATTTCAGCGGTTGTGGCTGGAATAGCTTTATGTTGGTGCTGAGTATATGTTTATGTTGATAATAATGACACATAAGATTGAATTACACACAATGAATTACATGCACATTAGTCCCATGCACATAAAGCCAAAAGGATTACTCATTTTGCATATCTGTGCACATATCTGTGTAGAAGCAGGACCTCAACTCACACACTGCAGAGAGCTGTACAGTTTCAAAACGCTCTCCAGACTTCACCACGAATTGCTGAACTGGTGGACTCTGTCCCTACTCAGATCCAGCCAGAAACTTCTCAGAATATCATCACTTTTTGCAGTCTGGCTTGACATAATCTTTTCAGAGTATATCATTTTGCTGTGTACAAATGCATCTGTGGCCTTACCTCAAATTATTAAAGAATATCATGAACATTTATTATTCAAGCCAGAGCAATAAAGTTTCTCTTTAATGACTAAACACTAATTTCCCCATAAGTATCTTGGCACTAGAAAGCCATTTTATTCAGGTTAAATGTTTCATGTGGGTTACAATTCATTAAAGCATGCAAGCATGTTCTTAACTTTAGGTGCATGGATATTCCTACAGATGCTTAGCAAAATACATCAGGACGTGCCGATACCCTCCTGAAGGCAATTTAAATTTAGGGCTAGGTGTGCCTCTGCCACTTGAATTGACAATAAAGGAAACATAGTTCTCAGTTTTTAGCTTTGAGAATCAGTCACTGTGCAGGTGCTTTTAGCAAGCAGGGAATTGAAGGCACTGCAAGATTTGATGCCAAGTGCCGCAGGCAGCAGCACTAGTATACGGTCCCACAGTATACGATCTGTAGTATCACCGGCACGTACTGCCAAACCCTGTGCTGCAGTGTTTCCAAGGAGATGTTACATCATGTCACTATCTCGTAGGAGTTTGAAACCAGCTCCATCTGACATGTTATTTAATATTTCCATTAATAGAGCTTTGTGAAACTACCAGTTTATGGACAAACTTCTCTCCAGTCTCTATAGCAGAGATCAATAAGTATGCTTGCACGCTGAAGAGAGTTTTAGTGTTCACATGTTAAAGGATGTCAAAAAAAAGGCAGAAAGTGCAGAAGGGAGCTTCAAAAATGCTACAAGGTTAGAGAGACAACTTGCAATGAGAGATGTCAGCAGACTCCTTGGGTTGCTGGGGACAGGAATGAGAGCAGAGATGGTCAGAAAAATCTTCAGTGAAACACAGGAGCTTGCCAAGAACTTGCGTCTGTCAAAATGGAAATGTTTTGTGAAGTTAGCACTGTGCACATTATTTATTTTGGAGGTAAAAAGGGGAAACCATTGACCTTTTCTGTATGAAACTTGCAGTTTTTTCTTTCTAAACAGTGATATCCTTTTCAATAGTGATTAGGCACAGAATATACAAGAGACATTTCCAGGGCAGATTAGAGAAGGAAACTCCTCTCCTTAGCCCACAAGGGAGATGCTAGTGGAGACACAGTACTAACCATCACTCCCTGAAATGTTCATTTGTTCTCACCTATCGCAAAGTATGAATTTGTCAGCAATAGTTTCACTAGTTAGGCAGTAGTAGAGTTTTGACTCCAAACCCTATAAATTACCAAGAAGCACTAAGAACTCTCTTATCAGTTGTTACATTACCTCCCTCTGGAGCAGTGTGGCACAGAAGAGGTAATCAGCTAAACTTGCAGCCAGAGAGATTTAATTTTCAAACTTTCTAATTATAAGCATAATTAAAGGTTTTTAAGACAAGGTCAGAGAAACATCTGCCAGGGATGGCCTGGATATGTTGCATCCCATCTCAGCGCAGGGGTCTGGAGAGCATTTTCTCCCAAGGTGCTTTCCAGCCCTGTGCTTTTATGCCTTCTGATTCAGTAGGAGCAATGCTGCCTGCTCCATGCTGAATGTGGCAAGCTGCCTCACCAGCTCTGCCGTAGGAGGCTTTTTTGGAAGAGGAAGGCAGGAAGCTCTCCAGGTGTTAGGACTTCAAAACTGAAAGCAAATATAATCTTGCATTGCAAATGCTGGAGCTGAATCTCTTCTTATCTGTGCCAAATTCGCTCATGTGTCACCCCATTGACTTAAATTTTACTCCCGCTTTTTGCTGGTGGAAATGAGGACTGGATCATAGACTATTACTCTAGAGTGTGGCTGCCTTCAGTAAACCCTTGCACACTTGTGTCTTTCAGCCTCAGGAGAGGCTTTCATGTGAACTGCAGTCACTCTCTAAGGAGTAATGTAGGTCACACCTGATAAATTTGTTTACAGGATTAGTGGACAAAGAAGAAAGAGTAGGCATGATTTATCTAGCTGTCAGGGGTGCATTTAATACTGCATTACACAACAGATTGATTCACAAGGTCAGAAAGCACAGCATAGAATAGGCAGAAAAATTCTGAAAGGGATTTAAAAATGGTCTAAGGGCAGAGAATAGGCAATGTCATTAAGGGGAAAAATTTTAAGTGTGTTATCCTTATTATTGGGCCTTTTTTGCTGCCTGTCACCTTGAGGAAAGTCCTGGGAAAATAGCAAAGGCAGGGAGAATGTTATAATCTTAGAGGGTACCAAAGGATGCAAACCCAGATCTGACCCCTTCATGTAGCTCCTTTTTGTCCTGAGCAGCAAGGCACCAGTTTACATCAGCTGCTGAATGACCCAGGAAGCAGATCACATTTATGGACAGAGGAGTCAGTCTATTTCTGGGTGAAGCTGGCATTCCTGCTTGCATACAAGGGGCAACAGAAGAACTGAGATTTTCCCTTAGCTCTCCCATCTTCTCTGCTGGATTGTCTGTTGTTTGGAAGAGACATTTAAGACCCTGTTTCCAATTCACCCAAAAAAACAATTCTTCCTTCTGATGATGCCAGGGCATGGCGATGCTCAAGGGCTTCTCTTGCTTCTCTCTGTCACCTGTCTGTCCAGACCAGGTAGTGCTGAAGCCATAATCCACAACAGTTTGGGAAGACTTTACAGAATGGATAACACAGAGAAGGCCAACTCCTCTTCATCTTTCTAAACATTTCAGCAAAAATGGTTAGAATGTGACACTTTGAATGTAGCCTGGCTGTAGCCATCTGTGAAGAGTTCTGACTCCTTCCTGGCTTGAGAAAAATTACAGTCAAGAAATGTGCAAATATAGATTCCCCAGCAGTGCCATCTTGCCTCATTTTTATCTTTCCTGTTACCACTTTCAGATAAACTTCTCTACACGATAATTAGTAGGCCTAATGTGGCCAAGATAACACTGCTTTTGAAAACTTGTTTTTTTTTGTTTTCCTACTTCTTCCTGGTTTTTAGTTTTGACACATTTTCTTTTCTCAGCTATACGCTAAGTAACATCAAAGTGCTATGAGAGTAATTTAAAAAATAGCTTAAAACAGCCAAGAGTTATAAAAATAACAAATCCTGTGGGTTGCATCCAAAAGACTTTCTATCATGCTGACTGATTAGAAGGCTCACTTAATTGTCTGTATGCAAATTTTGTGTCACCAATCCCTGACATTCAGAAATCTTGAAATTTTTAAACTTAAATGTTCACATCATTTTATTTGCCTTTTGATTGATTTTGTTACCTCCGGACTATAAGGAACTGTAGGAGTCTTTTGTTTTCCAAATTAAGAAAATACACAAATTTCAGTTTCAGAATCTCCTTTTCCCAATATTAACACATTCCCACAAGCAATTGGACTCACTGTTTGGTGGCTGTTAGGCTTTTACTTGACCAACAGTGTGAAATGGACTGGGCTTGGTAGGAAAAATAGGCCATGCAACTTAACTTTCTCAGGACTGCATCCTGGAGGGTTTAAAGTCTTGATTTCAAAGTCTTCTGAAATCAGTGGAAAGGGTCTCATTGCTCTTCCCTGTTTCAGTTATGCCCATCACCGCTTGTCATATACACCATGAAGGTTCACCATTTCTTTACATTAGACTTTAATGTCCCTCAAGAGTGTTACCATCTCTACCCCTGTTCCCATCTTCTGTGAACAAGAAAGCATGACAGGGCTGCACCCACAGGCCTTTTGTCTGCTACCTGAAGGTGCTAATCCGACATACCCCAGGGGAAGCTGGGCTCCCTGGGATGTTCACCCAAAATGTATGGTGACAGCAGCTTCAGATCATAGGAGCAGGCCAAGGGTAGCCACCCCCATCAGTTCCTTCCCCAACAGAGGTCTGAGCTCTGGTTTGGGACCAGAGGATCTCGTCACCAGCATGGCATCGGTTGGTGTCTGTCTTACGCAAGGGCAGGTTGAGCTGCGAGGATGGACCCGGTGGATTGGGAAGTACACAGTCTGCAGGCATATACTAGTTTTTGTTTCTCACAGCATGTTCTTCAGTAAAGGTCAATTAATGTTTCTCTCTATCTCTCTGCTGGCTTCTGTTTTACACTCTGTTGTTTTCAAGCCTTTTGCCAGAACCCGGCAGTGCAGAGGCGTGTGATCACGTCTGAAAGCCATTGAGTCCCTTCCTCTAGCACTTGCTGTGCTTTGTGGCAGAATCCAGTATTCTCCAGGAAAAGAAAATGCTGCTTATATTTCCATCTCTGCAGGCTGATGTGCTGTATGTTTACAGAGTTTTAAAAAATATTTAACATTGCAGCGAGATGGCTTCAGTAAATTGCACAGCTGTGTGCATTCTTTCCCTAGGTGAGCCTTCCAGGCTCCAAAGCATCTAAAATTTCATAGATGGGAAAAGAAAGTTTCTTTCCCTGCAAAGATCCACTGTTGACAGCAGACATGCATTAGAGTGTGTCACGATGCAGCCAAGAGGGGAGAGCTGGCAGCAGGGCTCATGGGCTCTTGGGGAGGGAGCAGAAGTGGAGGCACAGCATGGCCATTGCTTTTGATGACAAGGATTTGATGAGTCCTGACTCTAAAGTGCAGGGGAGACTTAACACCTGCCCAAGGTGTTGCTAAATGCAACCTGTATGTTGATTATTAAACAGTACTGGGAGCTAATCAGTTTAGCTCTCAGATTTTTCTTGTAGCTGAAGACACATACTTTAGCCCACAGGTTTACAGAAGGAAGCAGTCTCAGTAGCATTTACATTGTCCCTAGCCAAACTCTCTTTAAAGTTTATCAATCATCCTCATTTCAGAGGATTTAGTGAAATCAGGGATCCATTTGACCAAATAAGCCAATGTCTTAAAGCTTAAAAGTTTTGTAAAAGTGATATAGTTGTGTTATCAGTTCTAATACCAAATATGAATGTGGCTATAACTGAGCTTTGCGTATGTTGTTATTGTTTAAAAAACCACAGTCAGGCCAGGCTTTCCTTGATTAAGAGCAGCCAGATGGACGCTATAAATCAGTTTGAAAGCTCTGTGCCAAACTCCATGCTCTGACAGATTCATACAGCTCCATTTAATGTCACAAATGGGATTTGTGCAAATGGAACCCAGATCAGAATTTGGCCTTTTATGTTTGTTTAGATTAAGAAATTTGGACAGTAAAAGTCCGATTATATTCTGGCTAGCAGACTGGGTATTACCGCACTCTGACTAGTGGGAAGCCCAGACAGATGGCTACATGAATCACAGTGAGGTAGGTCTGATTATATTGATACTTTCCATGTGATAAAGCCGAAGGACATTGTACCATATGGTTGAATATGGTTGAGGGACCCTCAGCAGCTGAGCGGGATGTGAGCTTTTTCTTATGCAAATGTCATAGTAAAACACTCACTCCTGTGATGAGGTGGAAAGACAAGGCAGGAGAGGCTTTCTGGGACAGCCATAGGTGCTGCTCCATTGCAGCAGCAGCGTCTTGCGAGGGTGGGACAGTAAAACAACAGAGAGCTCACATGCCATAGGTGTCTGGGTTGCAAGTGTAAATGGTGAGGTGTTTAGTGGCCAAAGGGTGGTGAAGATGCCAGCCGTGCACAGCTCAGAGCTCCACAGCCTGTGGCAACACATCCTTTGGTGAAGATCATTTTTCAGGGTGGCATCCCAGTGAAAGGGTGTGTGGGTCTGCAGGGAAAAATGGAGACACCCCTGCTGAATTTAAGGTGCTTTGATTTGAGCATAGCTTTGATTTGTGGGTGCAAACCAAACTGCAGAACATGTGAGCGCTGCAATGACTGGGGCCTTTGGTGGTCAGAAAAGCAGTGGTTGGATGGGGCTGGCCAGCACTGCTCAGAGGCGGGAGGGCAGGCAGCTCTCATTGTGCCATGGGGCAGAAGTATGTCAGGACACAGGGCAACAGGGAGGGAGAAAGTAAATGATTTGGATGCAGATGAAAAAAGAGGGAGGAAAGATAAATTTTGCATGGAGGAGAAGGAAAATCAGCAGCTTTTATGGAACAGAGAGTCTGCAGAAAGTTTGAAGAAAGCAAAAGAACAGTGCTACCAATGGAGAACAGATATGTCTACCCTCTGTTTCCAAATGGTTGCTGCTGTTTTGCTAGACCTCATAGCGACTTTTTGCATGCTACCCTGGAATAGAAACAGGCAATAGTTTGCAGCTCTGTGTTCTTCTGTGAGCTGCAGAAAAAAAGGAAATTGCATAAAAAGAGTGGATTTCTACAAGCTATTTTTTAAAGTGAACTTGTGCATCAAGATCATTTAGAGCCACTTCACCTTCATAATTTGTCGACCGAGGTTGGTGGTTGGAGGCTTTCCATTCTGTGTATAGCAAATCCATTTGCAGAATATTACATTTTTTAAAAAAGATACTACCTCAAAGCAAGGAAATTTGCTCTTCTAGGCAATCAAAGGAGACAGTGGTTTTATTCTTTGGGACCTAATTGACAACAACAGATACAAAAGAGTGATATTTGGAGCAGCTTCCAGCACGGGTTGCTGCCTGGTGTTGGGTTTTTGACAGTAGGCTAGAAGAGCTCTCCTACAAACGGGGCCTGGGACCTGCTGTGGGCCTGTCCTGGGGGTGACATCGGGGCTGTGAAGCTTGATGCCACTTCCGAAAACACAGCACTCACTGTGAGGCTCACCAGGGATAGCTCTGCCCTCAGCACACCTGCTTGGGCCAGTCACCTCATCTATGAATCCATAGCCCAGCACTTACAAATACCCGCAGCAGTTTAGAAAGCATTTAGCAGCAGCTGAATGGTTAAACAGCCAAGTGAGGGGCTGGTCTCCAGCACGTGCTGAATGCTGGAGAGGGAGCAGGTGCCTGAGAAGGAAGCCTGGGGAAGACTGTGGGGAGAAACGCGTGGGCCTGGATCACAGCTTGGCCAACGTTGGCCTGAAAGGATATTTTATTTAAGGGGCTTGCAGGGAAATTGCATGTGTTTAAATTGGGGAAGTATTGCAGAAGTTGTTTGTGTCTGGTAGTGGATAAAAGAGGGAAATGAGGAATGAGTTTTCTTTTGTTTGGGTTCTGTGGTTTGCTTGCTGAAGCCTAAGGCTGGCTGTATATTTAGCAGCTCTAAAAAATATGGCTAGACACATCAGTGAGCAAGCGGAAAAGTACTGGAAAGAAAGCCCACGAGGGCTGCCCAGCCATTACCGCGTGGCCCTGCCAAGCACGGGAGCTTTGGGCAGCCCCTTGGCTGAGGAGTGCCCCTGTGCCACGGCCCGTTGTTTCGCTGATGGCTGACGTGGCTCCTCTCCGTTCAGGGCCATCTGTGAGCAAAGGTTTTGTTCAAACAAAACAAAAGTGCTTCCAGAACATCTGCAGTGTGGATTCCTGGTGCCCATCCTCAAAAGCCTCAACAGGCACCAGCCCTGCAGGCAAAAATGGAAAGGGAACATTGGAAACCCAAGTTAAACCCTTTTAATGGGCAAAATATCAATAGCTTGAACTGTAAGTAATTAACAATACAGATAACTCTAGCTAGAAATAACAAATATTTTCAGACCAAATGCCTAACTTTACACATACTCATGTGTAACCTGGCGTTTAGGTAGCAGCTCCCATTGACTGATCTCCAGCAGCATAATTCCAGAGTGAAACCATAATTTCCACCTTTTTCATGACAGTAGGCTTTTCTGTAAAGGCTGCTTTGACTACAGGTGCTGGTAGTACAGTGGCAATTTTTATTTTTTCACAATGGAGTTACACTCTACTATTTCACTTTAGGAAGAAGGGAGTCTTGTAACTTCTTGCGATGAAGTCAATATCCAATAAAATAACCAATTCTCTTTTGCATGATGAGGAAATAGTTAATATCTCCATTTTGTCATTAGAACATAAAATGGACAGATTACACAAAAAAGGAACTCTGGCTTTTCACATGGAGAAATAGCTGTGTGCAGTAAGTAATGGCCTTTTGAGTTAGTACACAGCTTTGTCAAGAAATATAGGATACATTTGCATGGACATAAAAGTGGCAGGGCTTGACTGACCTCTTGCTATAGGTTTTTAATAAGAGAGACCCAAGGGCATGGAAGTGGTTTGGAGCAATCTCATTATGTTTGTGAAGTGTGGTTGCACGGAATGTTATGGTGCATGTAGGAATGATTAACCATGGTTGTCAAAAAAACAGGATTTAGGGTGAGAAAAAGAAATTGATATCAAATTTAATGTCTGAGGCATTTCATGGAACGACTTAGGCAATTTGTTATCCAGGTCAACATATGATTTCTTACTTAGAGAGGAAATGTTCTTCTCTGTTGGACACACCAACAAGAGGAATGGATGCTGGTGGAAACAAGAAAAAAGGTCTGTTTGCCTCGTCTAGCTTCCTGGCAAAGGTCTTTATTTTCAGTAGTTTAAGGCTTCTATCTTCTCTGCATAATTCTGCACTGCTTGGTTAAGAAATATCTCCAGATAAACCTTGAATTCAGAGGCAAAGACATCAAATCACTTGCCAGCAATGACACAGCAAGTGGCCGAGCAAGGAATAGGTATCAGAAGCCCTGATGCTGAGTTCCCACTGCAACCACCTGCCTGGATGAAGCACTACTACTCCCAGCCTGATCTCTGCTCTGGAGAACGCCAGGGAAGGTGCACAGCTAAATGAGACTTTCATCTCCCAGATCTCTTCTGAGCTCAGTGATGATGTAGGTGAAAAACAGGAAGTAAAAGAATTTTGACTTCTGCTTCATGAGAAAGATGGGGAAGGACTGGGGAGTCAGACAGAAGCAGAGCTCGGGGAGGGAAGGGAAAATGGATGATATCCAGAAATCTGGGCAACACTGGCCGTAAAGAGAGAAAGAGACCCTCTCACAGAATCACAGAATGGTTGAGGTTGGAAGGGACCTCTGGAGATCATCTAGTCCAACCCCCCCCTTCTCAAGCAGGGTCACCTAGAGCACATTGTACAGGATTGCGTCCAGGCAGATTTTGAATATCTCCAGAGATATTCTCTCTGGAAGTAAGTGACAGAAAGTAGGTCAGTGGCTGGGGATAGGTTCTCAGTGGACTTCAACACATGCCCAGCTGCTGGGGCCTTCATGAAAAACAGTTACCTGAAGGGATAATGAAAGACAGAGCTCCCTGATCAACAGGACTGAAATTATTTCTGGAAACTGATGTGGATTTGCTGCTTCATTTGACTTGCTATGACTGTAATATAATAACGTAATGTGTGCAATGATTGAATGGCAATTATCCAGTTTCAAAACAGAAGTCACTTTCATTACTGTCATGGATCCTCTTTGTCCACTAATTACATAATAAATAATAACTTCCCGTTGCAGTGTATCGAAGCACGGCAGAGGAGTTCAGCCACACTGTGAGTCCAGCTTGCAAAGTGCAGCCTCTGAGGTTTACTTTTTAAGATATTCACCCTTATCCAAGGATTGTAGTGGCCATTTCCCAGTTGGACTGCTCTTCTACTTGCACTGATTTGTGTACTGGCCTAATCTCAAAATTGTGGAATGTTATGTGGCTCTACTCAGATCACACCATTCGGATTTTACAATTTCAGTCATCTCTTTTCCGTTAGGGCTGCAGGAGGGTTGGATGTGCAGTCTCTTCACAACTGGAAGTCAAGACAATGTGTTTGGCTCCCGTTACAACCTTCTGCGGTGCAGCAGAGCAGGAAGAAAATACGAGCTCTTGGCGAGGGCCTGGGCTGGGAACCTGGCGCACGGTGCCATAGTGCTCTTGCAGGCAGCCAGAGCACTCAGCTGAACACGGACTGAGGAAATCGGAGCAGATGGTGGGCAGAAAACTAATGAAACTGTCTAGACAGGTGTATGTGTGCGTGAATGTGTGTACACGTGAGAGGTTTAGGGAGCCTGAAGAGCCAGAAATACATACAAGCAAACCCTCTGAGATAAACAGAAAAGATTATAGTGCCTTAGATTTATCCTAAAGGAGTCTTTCCCTTGATGTCACAGGGAAAAGAAATGTGTTGTTATTGTTTTATGGTGATCAAGAGAAAAATCTGTTGATCTGCCACTATAATGATCCAGAAAGCCTGAGTCAGTATAATGTGATACTGAGTTTTGCTGGATAAAGAGAGGATAGACCAGAAATGCATAAGTACAACATGCTAAGTAACAATCACACCTAAAAGGACAATGGAAGGGAGTCCACCGTTCCTCCTATGGGAAGCTCGCTGTGGCCAAGTGCATGCAGAGGTGACATTTGAGCTCACTCTTCCAGCGGATAATAACCAAAAGTAACAGGAAAATACATTTTTCTGTAGTTTTGCACACAAATGTTGGCTGTTTTCTTTTGCACATTTGCATATTCATCCCATGACCTTTTATTCACAATTTCGACACACAGATACTCCCCCCGAAATATCAGGCCCCACTTCCTTATATGACAAGTAATAATAGTCACAAATAATAATTGCCTGGTCAAAAGCCAGTTTAAGTAGCAGAAAGCTTGTGAAAGGTGTTTGATTTTATTTTTTTGTTTCAGACACAGTCTTGTCTCATAAAAGTAATTTTTACTCCCCTCTGTAGTTTCTAGAGCCCCCATCTTACAGAAATATGGGATTGGGTGTTACCTTGTGAGATCATTTCCTCCAACAGCCGTCACTGAGCCAGGACCAAGCTTACCTCCAGCATCCCTAGCAGACGTTTGTGCAGTCTGTTCCCACAAATCTCCCTGGATGGTGACTCCATAGCACTGCTGGGAGGGTGGCAAAATAAGAACTAAGATTCTCATCCATTGCAACATTTGTGCAATACTTTACTTTACTAGAATACTTGATGTTTTGGTTCTCTCTGAAGAAGATCCAAGACGAGCCACCAGAAGGTGCACAGATTTTTGGAGCTTCTACCTGTGTGTCTGAATTTTACCTGTTAGACTCTGTTTTAGGAAGCTTAACTAAACCGATCTTCAGAATCCAAAACATTGTGGATTGCTTAGCTAGGCATGAAAAATTACATTGCAAACATTGCCCTGCTTGGGTTGTTTTTTTTTTTTGTTGTTGTTGCTTTTTTTATCATGGGCTTAGTCCTGAATTGAGCCTGGATGCAAGGTCAGATTTCCCTCAGACTGAGTCTGATTCGCCTCAATTACTTTCCTTTCTCCTGGGCATCACCCCCCTCAGCAGTATCCAGCTGTTTCCCACTCTGCTACTTCTAACCATATCACTGTGAGCTGAACTCATTTCTTTCAGTGTTATGATTTCAGAACAGAAAAGAGGCTTTAGATAATTTAGTGACTCAACAGCTTTCCACAGGATAACTTAATTTAGGGACATAATCAGAATTCCAGATCTCTGAGGTATGGAAAAGTTGTAACCCACTCACAGATAACTCACTAACTTTACATCTCTGTTAAGTTCAAAGTTTGCCTGTTGAGTCACATGTGGAATAGTGGCTAGTGTGAAATTCAGTTTCAGTACAAGTGTAGGAAAAACAATTTAAAATATTTCTGGGCAAAACTGACAAAATTGCTGACTGGCACAAAGTTGTCATCCTTGTCTGCAGGAGGACTGACGTAAAATACTGGCTTAGCACGGACTTGTCTACAGTGAAAATCCCACAGTGAGCAAAACAAATGAACCATTGTAGCCACTACGGTTGGTGTGATTATTGTGCAGGTACTGTACAGCACAGCTCCATCCCCTTCTTGTCAAGTGGATGCCACAAACTATAAATCAAGTAACATTATCTCTGACATCTTGGCTATAATAGTACCAGACCAAAAGACTTATATCTTGATCAACATAAAGTAGTTACAGCTTGTGTCTTTTGAGAAAGAAGTCACAGCTGGAATTTGATGTCAGTTTTAAAATTTCCTTCTCCTTAAATAAAAACCTGTTCATTATGGTGATTTAATTCAACCTATCTCCTGTCCTTACCACCAGCTGCTCAGAGATGCCTACTCAGCTTTCAGCTAGTAAAATAAATCTTTCTAGGAAGCCCCACCAGTGTTTTGATGCTATCAAGGCAAAAATAGAGAATCCATTTGAAGAAATTCAACTTCAGTCATATTAGAAATACGAGCCACCTCCTTCCAAACAACCAATTCATTTTTCTCTTACATACTGAATGCATGTCTTTCATCTCTGCAAACACATTTGTAAGATTTCCAAGGACAAAATGTATATTTTGTCCCCCCTCACCTAAAGTTCATAGATATATGAAAATATAATTTATTTACTTGTCCCTGACAGTTCCCTATTAGGCCTATATGAGTTTATTTTCAAACCTGCTCTCCCTGCAGTTAGTAGTAAACAATGCAGTTACAGGAGTAGCTAGGTACACTTAAAGTGACCAAAAAGCCTACAGAGATGGAATTTCTGAGTGGGGATAATATATCTAAGCCTCAAAAACTTCCATGTATATGCAGTCTGCATTTTAGGAAACTTACATATACCAAAAAACAGGATCAGATAGATATAGAACAAATGTCTCTTCCCACCTTCACTCCGCATTAATGCAATATTAAGGTTGCAAATGTAACTGAAAAATTTGGATTAATCTTTTCCTTTGGAATTTTCCAATTTCTCCGCGTCCAAATGCTCTGTAGAGGGAGGTCAACCTGACCGAGCCGTGTGGGGCTGAGGCTGGGCTGCTGAGCCGGGTGGGCTGGCGGGGGGTTGAGCGCCAGGTGATGGGGACCTGCTGCCGCCCGGGCTGGGGTCCCGCAGGCCAGCAGGCTCCCAGGACAGGCAGCGCGGGAGCACACACAAGAGAGGTCAGCCAGCGGCTAATATGGACCATATTGCTCCCCTGGGGAATCTGAAAACTGTAAAGAAATAAAGATTTCCCGGTAATCACCCTTTTTCTCATTGCTACAGATTTGGGAAAAGAACTTTTAAAATGGAAGGAAAAAGAAAAGCTGAAGGCAATTAGTGCAGCAAATCTCTCCCAAATCTTTCCCCCACCCCAAGTACTGTTTTTTCACACATTTTTCATCGGCTGGCTCTTGACTTACTGTTTAAAAGATACGGCTCTATGTTAAATTGTGGTAAACCATGGCACAGTGGTAAACCACAGCTCTGAGTATAGAAAGTACTTGAAACCATTATTGCATTGGCGTTGCTAGTGCATTTTACAAGTATTAGATCTGAGATGCAAGTTATGAGAGAAATTTTTTTGGTTTGCTAAAGTAATAAACATCTGGGGGGAAAGGATGACCTTCTCACTGAGAATTAATGATAAAATAAACAAACAGCCTAAACCACATGGAAAAATAACACAGCTCCCCTTGCATATGTGCTCTACATTATAGTAAATGTATATATGCATAAAAAATGATGAGGCAGGTATGAAACAGATGTTTCTTCCCCCCTTCCCTCTATATTAATGTAATATTAAGATTGAAAATATAATCATGAAACATCAAGAGGGCAATGAAATTATGTGCAATAAGCCACATGTGTTTCTAAATAAAAGATCTTGCCAGACAGTCTTGATTACATTTTATGATGGAGTTTTACCATTACTGGACAAAGGGAATGACGTAAAGGAAGTATTCTGTGATTTTTAGTAAAGCAAATGATAGGGTATCTCACACAAAAGAATAATAATCAAAATTGGCCTGGAAATGAACATTGTCACATGGATTGAAAACTGGCTGGAGAACTACAAACAAAGTGCTAGGAAGGATAACAAAACATCTAGTAAAGGAACGTCAGAAGGGACCAGAGATACCAGCCTTTGAGTCATTCTTTCTTAAAAACTGGGTCTAACGGCCAAGCCTCGGGGTAGCCAACCTACAGATCAGGGCAATATACTGCCTAGAACAATTTATCTGGCCTACAGTCTACTTTTTGCTGCCAGCTATCCCCAAAGTCACCTCAGGCATAGGCAGGAAGTGAGCACTACTGAGAATAAATGACTAATGCTAGCAGCTATTCAGAAAGACGAACAAAAAATAAACTGGGATGAAACATGGGAAAACACATTTTTTATGCCTCAGAAAATAGTCCTTGCTGTAGGTAACTGTGGAAGGCAAAGAAGAAGTGATTATACTGAAAGAAAACTCTAACCTTGAAATCAAGCAAAATCAAAGTTCTCGGAGGTTTTCGGATATCACCATCCCATTTGTCCCTTGTGCTGGGCAGCTAAGATACCATTCACAATACATCAGCCACAATTACTCTACTGAGCTACATTTCATTTTTCTTTTTACATTTTCTACAGTATTGTGAGGATATCAACTTTTACTCCAGTAAGTCTCCGGTACCACTCAGAAACAAACATTAATACTTTATTGGTCAATATGAAAATGTCCACCACAGCTGATGTAATACTACGGTCTGGGACCTGCACATTTATAAATGCTTTATGGAGGGTGCTGAGTGGCATTTCAGCCAAGAAAGCTCCTGGTTCAGATCCACCGTCAGCAATTCTCACTTGACAACAGCAACAAATAGTAGATAAAATGATACCCACTCTACATCAGTCAATGTCTATACCAGAAAGTAAGTCAGATTTATAATGGAAATCTTTCCAGGATGTCATTTAGTTATTAATTTAGCAGCAGGATACTATTATTCCCTAACAAAAAGGTATTTATTTTACTGTCATACTTAACAGTATTTAAAGCTCTGAGTAAAAGAAGTAGCTTTTAGTAATCAGCCCACTCTGATTGCTAGCCTTTTGGTGCAACTCCCTGGAACAGTAAATCATTGTTATCCCTATTGTTAAGCACATTATTCATTAGTTAATGTGTATATGCCAATTATATACCAATCCTTATATGCTAATTAAGCACTTGAGAAGCAATTGCAAAAGCCACCAAAGCCACAGGCTGGCAAGTCAAGCTCACCTTAGTTCCCTCGGTCTCTAGCACAGTTCAAAGAAATATCTGGGTTTGGTTAGGCACCAACTGAAAGTGTACCTGAAAATACCTGCCACCCTCCCTGCATGCAGTCCGGTGTATACGGAGCAGGGTGCAGTGAGGCCCTGCAGCTGCGAGCACCGCCGGAGCGTGCCCTCGGGCACCTTTCTCCGCACTAGTGCCAATTCCCTGGGGGCCACCCCGCGGAGCAGGGGATGGACCCAACGAAGGAGGGCCCAGAGTACGGCAGGGTGCCGGGGTGGCCCGGGCAGCGAGAGAGAGCAGCCAGCAGTTCTCTGTTTCCAGATGCTTTGAAAAGCAAGGGGAGGCAGGCGGAGGCTGCACTATTCTGGCATATTTTTGTGATTTAGCAGGTTGATGAATTTGCAAGTGATCTTGATCTGCTGGACTGCGTGACTAGCCGCGGTTTAAAAGATGGGCTCTTAAGTTATAACTTAAAGAGCTGACATAAATTCTTTGGATCAAGACTTATTACATGCTACAGCACAAGCAAGACTTACTTGGCATAGGAGCTGTTTATATGCACTGAAAACTACTACATAATTTAGAGATGCACCAAGTTTTCCTGTAAAAGCCTGAAAGACTACAGCACAACTTTGCCTCTACACTCAGGCCTCCTTCCACTTACCTTGTACTGGAAAAGGGCCTTAAATGAAAGGAATCTTTCATTTAATGTAAGGAGCCCTTTACATTGCTGGAGCGGTCTAAAAGGGCCTTACAGCAAATGAGAAGCAGGCTCTGTATTGGACAACAGCAATACTATAGTGTTTTGGGACCAATACTGCAGAGTAGTCAGGACTTTGGAATTTGCATTGTAAACTATTCACAAGATGGGATGGAGGATTTTTATTATTCTGCCAATAGAAGCTTTTGAACTAAAAAGAATGGGAAAGCTCTTAAACTGATGTAATTCAGAGAGGTTCCACTGATATCGCTGGAGGTATATGAACATATGTCAACCTCGCTTCTGGCTCAATTTCCTTTTTAAACAGTGTTACTCTAGAGTCTTCATTAACACTAGATTATAATGCCCTGTAAAAGAAACATGATTTATGAGCATCTTGCATGTTAATACAGAAGAAGAGCTTTCCTGGAATATTTTTAATACATTTGCATTCAGGTGGAGGAGAAGGAGAGGTGAGCTGGGCAGTGACTGATGACTTAGTATGTGAAATTACATTCATTTGACAGCTTTTTACTTTTCCTCATTGATCCAATGAGATGACTGTGAAATTATGGTATCCAAATAACACAGCAAAGTATTAAATAAAGCATAGGGCCAGAAAATATTTTCAAATAAGTGGATAATGTGACATTAGTGTCAGTTCAACCTTTTGAACATAGCAGAAGCGTTCTGAGGACATAAAAATATGTGTCACTACGTCATACTGCAAAACATAAAAAATCCGGCAAACTCTAGATTTTACATTTATATGCATTTTAATTTGAGTTCATTGAATTGGATTTTTTGCTGCCTTGGTTACCAAAATTGGCCTACTAACCACATGACTTGGCCAAAACCTCTGTTTCACTCATTTTCTTGACAGGCCTCTCAGGATCACCATTTTCTACTGACCTATAAGTCTTCTAGCCAACGGCAAACTGCTTCTGTGCAGAATTAAGCGCTGAACCTTGAACGGCAGCAGAATCGGGATGATAGTCCTGATTGATTACTATTTCATCGTTCTATTTAATAAATGCACAACCATCTTTGTGACATTAATTTTAGCCTATATTTAAAATTTTTCTGGCCTAGTATGCATCCCCACAGCCAGCTATGCTTTGACATTTGCAAATACATAAGATGTGAAACCAGTAGACTTGCATTTCATCCTGAAAAGATGGTACCGGGGCATCTAATAGTGATTAACTATGCAATTCCATTTATTTTTCTTGAGGTCTGCTCCCTCCAGTCTTTTAATTAAATGGATAGATCCTGATCCTGTTGCATTAATGACTATCTGTGCTGCTTCCCATTACATTAAAATAATTTTAGGGTGGGTTTTTTTAGGTTATGTGATGAAAGTTCATCTCCACAAGCACAAAAGAGCATGGAGAGACAGCGGCAGATAGGGAACCCAAATAATACCTGCCCCAGCTGCTCCCGGGCCACCGCAGGGGAGAGCTCAGCCTGGCAAGGGCTCGTCCCTGCAAGCACAGAGGAGCGCATAGGTACAAGGGCAGGCGGGGAACCTGAATTACTGGCTCAGAAGAACGGGAACCCTGTTGCGGGAAACCAGTGGGAAAAGGGGGATAAAAGGGGCCAGTTGCATGTAAATGGGTGGTCAGTACGCTTGTCCGACCGTGCCCTGCGCCTGATGAGCACAGTCCTATCTTCTTGCTAGATGCTCAGCTACCAGCGGGATGACACTCTACATGGGTATATATATGTCCCGCACATGGACCTTCCCCCGATCAGCCAGAGAGGGGAACAGGGCAAGGCTTGTGCGAGTGCTGCCTGTGTCTGTCTGTGTTGATCTGTGTGACCGGCCGCGTACATATATATGTATATGTGTTGTATATATGTGTTTGTGTGGGGCCCTACTGGGGATACACGCTCAGCCTTGCACCCGGTTGGACCTGGGGACATGGAGCTGGGGCAGCCTCGCCACATGGGGTGACCGGGTCTGGCGTCCTTACCTAACACTCATAGTCAGTTGTGTTGCAGTGTGTTGCAGCGTGTACTAATGGTATATTGCTAACTTTAATTTAAAGTGACCAGCTATCAGAATCCAAGCCTGAGCGTCCTCCGGAGAGAGAGCTCTCACTGACAGCTAGATCCTCTAAGTGCAATATTTAAATGCATCTGAAAGAAAAAAGTCATGTTCCTTTAAGAAAAAAGCACGGCTTTCAATGAAGTCATTTCAACATGCCTCTCATTAATTAGGTTTTCTTCCACACTCTACCCTTGTAACAGTTATAATTAATGCATACACAATATTTACGTAGCTATTTTTAGATTCAAGGAAGATCCATTTGTTCACTTGCCAAGCTTATGCTGTTCCCTGCTCCCAAGGCAAGTCAGGCAAAGCAGCTGAGAGATTTCCCATCTGGTCTGTACAGGTCAACTATGAACAGTGCACAGGTAATAATATCAGTAAACCAACAAAAATGAAGATGATGATTGTTATATATTCAGCCCATATACCACAAAGGGCTGCACTTGCATCATTCGTGCTGCCTTCTTTTCCCTTTTTGCTGCACGTGCTGTTCCTTGCAGCAGCATCCCTGCGGCTGTCAGCTCCGTGCCTACTCTTCCTCCCACATAACCCTTCCCACCCCCTTCTCTTGGCTTCTGATCCTCTCTCTTGCTGCTCCTGTGCTCAAAATCCTGAATATTCAGAGAGATGTACTTTTTCACTCTTCCAGAATGCTGGAGGAAATTTTTTTTCAAAATAGGTTAGCAAGTTTTTTGGTGTCTTTTTTTTCCACATTGTGATCTGTAAAAGTTTAATTCTAAACAAAGTTTACAGGTAATCTGATAAGTTTCTGTTTTGAAGAGGATGCGAGTTGCTACAGCAGTGAAACTTTTTTCCCAAGTTTGAATCCTGAAATAGTTATCCCATGGTTTAGGTTTCCACCCAGATATATGCACTTCAGTAGCAATCACCTTTCGGTTAATTTAAAAGTAATAACCATTTAGGAAGAGACAGTATTTTGCTTGATAACAAGGGCCGATATCCTGCTGATTCGGTTGAAATTCTGGGTCACAGCTTTCATATTGAGAAACGAGTATGAATATCTGCTGGAATCTTATCTAAACTTACACCATCCAAATATTTTAACAACTTTGTATATTTTCTGGCTTCAACATTTATAATGACACTAAGGAAACATGAAACTAATACATTTTTCCTTGCTAAATGGCTCTCTGCCATCATGGAGAACAATGAATATATATTTTTAAATATTAATGATGGGCTGCCAATCTTCTCATACCCCTCCAGACAATTACACCTTTCTTCAGTTAATAAAAGGGCAACGAAACATTTGTTTTGGAAGTGGGGTGTGAAAGGAAGAAAAACATGTGCATGATCACATGGTCCTTACAAACAAAATGCTACTAGCAAGTCCAGCGAAGGGCTACAAAGATGATTAGGGGACTGGAGCATCTCTCTTATGAGGAAAGGCTGAGAGAGCTTGGCCTGTTTAGCCTGGAGAAGAGAAGGCTGAGAGGAGATCTTATCAACGTGTACAAGTATCTGAAGGGAGGGTGTCAAGAGGATGGGACCAGACTCTTCTCAGTGGTGCCGAGCGACAGGACGCGAGGCAACGGGCACAAACTGAAACACAGACGCTTCCATCTGAACATGAGGAAACACTTCTTCACTGTGAGGGTGACAGAGCACTGGAACAGGTTGCCCAGAGAGGTGGTGGAGTCTCCTTCTCTGGAGATATTCAAAACACGCCTGGATGCAATCCTGTGCAACGTGCTCTAGGTGACCCTGCTTGAGCAGGGGGGTTGGACTAGATGATCTCCAGAGGTCCCTTCCAACCTCAACCATTCTGTGATTCTGTGATTCTGTGATACGGTTAGAGCTTGAGACAATCAGGAGAGCCTGGTCCTCACTTGATGTAGTGTCGTAAAGTTTGGGCTCCCACCTTGGTTTACAGAAGCTGAGGATATGGCTATCAGGTTATATTGAGTAATTCAACACTGTATACAAGAAAAATACAGCTATTTCTGCTTGAAGTTGCAGTCAGCAGGAGGATGTCTAGCTCATTTTTTATTTATCTGAGTCAGTCTTAAAAGCATCCCACTCTTGCAGTGAAAGATTTTGCAATGTGTTGTGAAAGGACAACTAAAAATCTTGCCCATAATTTTTTTATGTCTGTCATTCACAGCTTGACAGTCCCACAAGTTGTTAGAAAAAGAGAATTCTCTATAGTGAATGGAAAATAGTAAATCTAGGGAGAGATCAGAAGTGCAATACAATCCATCAGTGTGTTAAAAACACAAACTGACAAAAAATATGGCCCTCTGGGTTCTTAAACACGCTCACAGTAAAAGCTGTCTAGGTTGTGAATTAGAGAAAGTGAAACCGATGCCTGAAGTGAATCCAGAGCAAGGATAATAATGAGATAACTTTTATTGATGATTGCACGTTACACTCGAAAAGGTCCCTTGTTCAAGGGAGATTCCTTCATGTTTCCTTACAAGCCAATGTCAGCAGTCTCCTTTCTGTTTCCAATAAATTTAAGTCCCATCAGCCATAAAACAAAGATGCTATATTCTTAAGGTAACCCCAATAACTTCCCATTCTGGATACTATAAACGTTCCTGTTATGAATGTATAATTCTCACAGGGCATATATATGCCAGCCTTACTCATGTTATGTAATTTATTGCTCCATGCCTCAGCCCACTGAAATGAGAATCAGGCTGTCTACACAGCCAACACTTTGCAGAGCTCCAGGGAATCTGCCAGCAAAACCTGGCTATACCAAAAAAGAAAAGGAAAAAAAAAAGTACAGGTTATTTATGAGCTGTATGCAGACAATAGCTTTCTCAACAGTAATTTTGGGACAAGCACGATAACGCACCCTCATCACATTTTAGGTGATAAGGATACCTTTTCTCAAGTATACTTTGATGAATAGAAACCAGTCCCATTGCTGAGCATCATTGTGAGTGCTGTGGACTGTGGGTCTTCCAGGAGTCAATTAATGTGATGGGTATACAGTGAGATTTAAGAAATTTCAAGCTCATACTCAGGAAGCGTGTCCCCTGCACATATTTGAATACTTAGTGTGTGTTTCCTAAAAGTTGACCTGCCTTCTTCTAGTGGCACCTGCATTTTGTATTCATGATTACACTGCAAATACTGCTCTAAGTATTTGCATCACTACCCATCTAGCTGAGAGTACAGGTTAAACAGCTGCAGGTGCAAGTGCACAGATTTACTTCAGAAATGCTGCCCAAAAGGAAGAGATTAGGCCTTATCTTAAATTAAATGCTGTCCTTTCATGTCTAATACTTACCTCCCATGTGAGATCTCTCATGGATAAATATCCAGTTACTGACTTTTAACTTTGCCTCACAATTTGCAATTGAATGCTTGGACTCTGGGCAATGACAGAAAGAAATCTTCAGTGCTGAGAAACCAAAACCAAATAATCTTAAAAGTGTATTAATATGAACAAAGGAAATAATGCATAAAAATCAAAAGTAAGATATGAGGAAAACAGGGAAAATGTGAATGCTAGAAAAATATGAATGTCACTCACTTATGGGTGGTGTTGCTATCAGGCCATATGCTTGTTGAGGTGTTTATGCTGGCCCTATTTGTTCGCAAGAATTGTACTGGTTTAACCACACTGATTACAAAATCTAGCTTAGCCAAACCAGAGCAATGTTTGCATGCAGGAAACGTGGCCCTTCAAAGGCAAAACTCCTTTTGATGTGCTGGACTGAATTTCACACAGCATATGTAATAAGGCTGAAATGGATATTAAAAATTGGTGGGATTGTCACAGGAGTGGTTCCTATGCAAGGCCAGGTAGTGACAATCTTTCCGCATATTGGGAGGACAGCTCTAGCTGGGCCATAGCACTGAAATCTAAACCTGAAACACTAGCCTAAACATAACGCAGAGCCAAGGGCTCTCCATAGGACGTTGCTGGGATGGAAATAAATGCACGTAGAGAGGATATCATGCGAAGCACTTGACACTCAAACTCTCCCAGCACTTGCGCTGTGAAATACACCATTTGTGCAGTACAGTTGTTAACTGGGGTCCCCGCTAAGAGATGCATGCTCATTACAACTGCTGGAAGGACTCCACGTTCTGCAAACTCCTCATTCAAACTGGGCCATACTACATTTCTGGAGGGAGGAAGAGCTGGTACCTCTTTGTTTATTTGACAAGCTTTAACAGAACTACGCAAGTGAGCTGTTTTTCAGAATTTACAGAGACTCTGAGGCAGAGCATCTGGCACAGAAGACCCTGCAAACTTTTGAGCATGGAGATGGGCAGAACAGGGTATTTCCTGTTAACGTGAACCTGTATGCAAGTGTGTTAATAACTGCTGTGGCCTGAATCCCAGAAGGTTTGTGAATTCCACTTACCAATTGCATGCATAGCACTTAACGATTATGTTAGCAAACTACTATGAAAGCAAGAGAACAGGGCTTGGCATCTGGGCTTTCTTCTGTCTCCCTCTTGGGGATCATGGAGCATGGAAGATGCTCTTAGTTTACCACAGCCTTTCTGGCATGGAGCAGCAGCAAACAGTGTGAAGATGAGCAATGAGGGATTCACACCACAGGGGAACCTTCTGCTGGTAAATATCTGCTGCTAAATCTTCTGTGCTGAATTCCAGAAAAAAGAGAGAATGCCTTTTAGTCAGCATTCCCGAGGGATGCTCTAATTTACGCTAAGAACCAGCCGGACAACTCCAAGCTGAGGATAATGTGAAGCTGTTAAAGTCATCCACCCAATTCTCCTTTTTCAGCTTTTCTTTTCAGTTCAGCTTTTCTCCATCTGAACAGTTTCAGTCCATCCACAATATAGTCCTCTGCAAGCCCTATTTTTAGCTGCTTATAATGCATGAGCAGCATTAGATTCTAGGTATTAGGTTATTAGAACAGAAAGTTGGTGTATCAGATGTCACTGTAAATATAATTGTCTCTGGAGTTTCCAGTTTTGATCTACTGTATGGCTTTAATTGCTTGAGGCATTTATGAGTTTCATAAAATTAGCATGCAGGCAGACAACTTTTGGGGGCAGGTTTGGTAGAATCATATTTATTCAGTGCATCTTGGTAAGTTAAGTAACACTCACTCATTTCTAGCCTAACATACTTCCTTGGATATCATGATTTTCTTGGAAGCAAAAATCTGCTAGTGCTAACATGTTTGGAAAGCTCATAAAAACTGGAAGCAGCTACAGCCTGTGTATCTAGTATTTATTAACAGTTCACTGTGGGTTTTCCTAATGTGGCAGATTTACAGGGTCATATTTCCATCTTGGATGGGTTTGTCCTTGAGTAATTCTCCTGTGTCTTGCGCACAAACATGATTTTTCCTACAACACCTATATATTTCTATGTCCCAACCCTTCCTCTGTCCCCACAGTATTTTGTCTTCAGACAAAACTGTGGCCAAGACAATAAAAATAAAATTTTTCTATTAACATACATGTTCTTTTCTGAGCCTTGTATGTCTTTTCTAGCACAGGGTTCAAGTAGCATTTTAGCTGGTATTGGTGATAGATGGTGCAGTTTAAGGAAGGTTTGGTGCTATTATACACCTCAGCTTTTTATTGTTCAGATTGATACAGGTCTGAAAGACCCAGGCTAATGTAAAAACCTAGACAGTGTTGGTATTGTGAGAGGAACAGAGAAGGGACTCCCAGTAGTCTTTTCAGTGACCTGGCCTACGTCTGAGAAGGTCCATTACTGAACCCCAGCACCGTCCTGCAGTGCTCTGGCTCAGGCACAGACAGAGCCCTCTTCGCTATTCTCCCCAGTCCGGGGAAAACGCATTAGCTGCACTGCAGTTCCTGCACCATCATGCATTAATGCTCTGAAGTAGCTGAGCCACACTGGGTAGGGGGCTTCAGAGTGGGGCTAGGTTCAAGCTGATAACCAGAAGCACTGAGAGAGCAGTACAGAGGCTGGGGCTGGCCGTGAGCTCTTGCCCTGCATGCTGAGGGATCAACGGGACTGAGCTGCCTTTGGCAGTAGTAGCCCCATTCCCATGGCTGGCTCTGCACCAGACCCCTTGGGAGTTTCTGCACCACCGGCTGGTTTTGTCCACAACCTGGACAAGCAGGTTAGAGTTGGTGGTTTTCTGACTGGGAAATCCCTGCACAGATAATTGGGATCACCATGCAGAAACTGCAATCGGAGGATGTTGCACAGGTTGCAATCACATCACATGAATAGTTTCTACGCTGCGCACCATTGAGCCACCAGTGTTTTCAAGGGTCTTCAAAAATCCAAATTCAAATCATTAAACAAGTAAGCTGTCATCTGCCAGAAATAAACCATCAGTTAAGCTCTGAACAGTCCTTTGGGAAAACCAATTTTTCCTCTTTCCCATTTTTGGCAATTCTGTTTGTTTATTTATTTTTACCCTTTGAGATTAATCACTAAGGTGTGTGACCTTCTAGCTGCCAGTTCTACACCAGAGGTCTTTTTATAGGTACTGTGCTCCAGGCTGCCTGTACATTGCTATTGTATCCTGCATGTTCACTCTGTGGCTGCTCTGCCATTTGGCTGCAATGCTGTTTGTGCTGCAGTGAGGGGAAGCATGGCTTGTAAACTCGTGTTTCCTCTGAGTCACTTCTGAGAGCTGTATGTCTCCAGGACAAAACATCCCGTTTGCTTTTCTGGCAGAGCAGGTTAACAAAAGGTATGTGAAAGTTAGTATAAGGGAAGCACTACAACTAAATAAAATTTTATGTCTGTACATTTGCATATGCATTTGCAAGACACAGAAAAGAAAGCTTCTTCTCCGATATTACTTCCCTAGTAACCAGATTTTAATCTATTTCTCTTAGTGAGTAGGTGAAAGAGTCAGGATTCAATAAATATCATAGGAAATGTGCCTATGTTATTAGATAAAAGAACACATCTAAGCACGTGTGAACATTTAGGAAAGCTTATGTAACATTTCCTTGGCAAAATAAATATATACTTAAAGTCTGATTTCCAAAACATCACCAAGAATATCATCACTTGCAAATGTTTCTGGGGAAGAGATTGCCAAATTGCTAAATATATTCCAGGCTTTGAATAGACATTTTGTACAGTTTCCTTTTTACTCTGATAAATCTTTTCTTAGCCATATCACAGGAGCTTTGAGAAACCTGCACCAGGATCATATTCCATTGTGTTGGGTACTGTGTAGTAATAGTCCTTGTCTCGAGTTTACAGCCTTGGGTCCAGAGCCAGAGAAAATTTCCAACTGTGCTTTTTTCCAACTTGCCTAAAAATAAGCATGTATGCAGTTAATTTTATACCTTCATCCCCAAATCTGCCTGTTTCCTACGCCGTGAACCTCTGGCATGCAGGTATTGCCAGCACAGATCCTCTGCAGCGCACAGGACCCCGCAGCGAGGCTCATTCTCCCAGAGCAGTCCCAGGGCTGTGGGGCAGAAGGGATGCTGCCTGCTCTGCTCACAGCCAGTCCGGAGGATGCTCTGCTGCACAGACCCAGCTCTGCCAGACTGGGACCACGGTGGAGCAAGAGGTGAGCAGGGAGATGAACCAAATGAATGTGAGAGAGGGAGAGGCAAACATGCACGAGAGTTGGACAAGGTCTCCACAATAAGCAGGAATCACAGCTTGCCACCTGACTGGACAGACAGCTGGGTCCAAGGTCCCTACCTGCAAAAATCAACTGACATCGTAATTTTTGATTTTTGGAGACTTGTGCTTTAAAAATTCAGAAGGTTTTTACATGCTTTTGTGATGTATGGCCATCTGCTTGTAAATTAGTGCAGGTACCGAGAATGTGTCATTTCAGGTCTTCTATGCTTCAAATCAAAGATGGTACAAATTCAATGAACAGGAAATGGTGTAACTCATGAAATGTTAATATACATAATACATGTAAACCTCTGCCCTAACTATCCATTTCTCTTTCTCAAGGATATTAGGGGCAGCATGGTGGGCTTTTTGAAATCTGACAAACAGGCATGGTGTTATCCAAGAGCTGTTTCCCAGTAGCCTAATGGTCACAGATGTGAAGATCAAGCTTTTTTAGGTTAGGGATGTGGAGGTGGCAGGGGGAAAGGGAGGGAAAGTTAACAGTTGGATACTGGAAAATACAGTACTTCTGCATGAGGAGGCAGAAGTACTCATATTGCATCCCAGGCTTTAATATTTCATCTTTCCTTTACTTCCATGATTCCACTGACTTGCAGAAATAAGGGTGCAAAGAGAGGGCAGGTGCCCATACCTATTTAAACAGAGAGATCACTGAAGCGCTATCATATGCAAATGTTGGGCCTAAATGGCCACATAACATAAAACCAAATATCAAGAGCAGCCTCCATCAAGTTATGGAAGCAGCACATATTTTTCTGCATCTGGGAGGTAAACCAGACTGGGAACTGATCCAGATGAAAGCTAACCTTATTTAAGCTAGATTAGTTCCCCATCCAGTTCATCATAGGGATGTAGAAACTTGTCCTGGCAGAAGGAGGAGAAATGAAAAGCTGCACATAAGACAGCAGGATGTCTCTTTTTTTTTGTATCTTTTTTTTTTTTTTTGGTCAACAAGAGAGAAAATGCATGTAGAGCTGGAAAGGCTGGAGATAAAAATATCTCTCATCAAGTGTAGAAAGACAGGATAAGAAAGAACCTCCTAGGTTATCAGGAGTGCTTCCTTGCTGCTGAAGATGCTGTATTTAATAAGGATATATGATAATGTTTAAACACCATAGCTGTATGAAACTGCCATCTTTAAAGTAGCTATCTATGCCTTTTGCTTTTGGTTGGCTGGGCTATTCCACAACCTCGCTGTTCTTGCAATTAGCACACTTTCTTCCAATTTCCAGCCGAGATTTATTTATAGCCTATTTACACCCCTTTGTTTTTGAGCCAACATGATCCATTAGCTTAACTGGTGGTTCTTCCTCCTTATTGTTCCCTGCTTTCCCAGCACAAGGGCAGCCCTCAGCCTCCGCTGTGCCGCTCTGAGCAAACTCCGAGCTGCCCTGCTGTAGCAGCCTCCTCCTCGCGCGCTGGGGCCCTCCTCGTACCTGCACCTACCTGCACCGGTCAGGTGCTCAGATGGGTGACGGGATCCCCCAGGAGGGCGTTTCTACACTCATCTGCCTTCCGGGGGTGGGAAGGTAATTCAGGGATCATGCAATGCCCACCCTAAACCTGGGACCACGAAACATCCCTCCGAAATCTGGGACTGTGCAGACGTGGGGGGCCACTCCAGGGCCCTCTTGGGGCCATGCAGGCCCCACCTCTGGGGGTCCCGTCGGGGCACCCCTCAAGGCCATACAGGCCCCCACCTCTGGGGGGGCCCCCTCGGGGCTGGGCAGGCCCCGCCTCTGGGGGTCCCGTCGGGGCACCCCTCAAGGCCATACAGGCCCCCACCTCTGGGGGTTCCACCGGGGCCCCCTCGGGGCAGGACAGGCCTCCCCCCCCGCCCCCGCCGACGAGGTTGGCGCCCGCCACTGCCCCCTCCCCGCCCGCCGGGTGCTGCGCGCACAGGCTCAGGGTGGGGGCGCGCGCCCCCTCCCCGGCACGAGCGCCCCCCCGCTTCGCCCCTGACAGGCGGCGCATGCGCATCACCTCCCTCCCCCTCCTGCCTCCTCAGCCCCCCGCTCCGCAGAGCCGGGCGCGAACCTGCGGGGAGGGGCGTGGCCGAGGGGGGCGTGGCCGGCGGTCGGGGGCGTGGCCGGCGGTCGGGGGCGTGGCGCGGCCCGGCGCGCCCTGTCCATGGTGCGGGCGGCGGCGGCGGCGCGGGCGTCCCCGCGGCGGCAGGGCGGCGGCGCGGGGCTGCATGGACGTGATGTCCCCGCAACAGGAGCACCTGGGGCCGGGCCGCTCGTCCTCCCTGAGCGGCGAGAGCAGGGTCTTCACCGCCGCCGACAGCAAGAAGGTGAGGCCGCCCCGGGAGCCCCCGCGGAAAGGCGCCCCGCGGCCGAGGCAGCACCGCCGCCGCCCGCCGCCGTCCCCGGCGCCCCGGCGCCGCAGGGCCGCGGGCGGGGGGCGCCGCCGGGGGGCGGCGGGGCCGGGGCAGCCGCGGGAAGGCGCGCTGCGCGGTGTCCCGGGCGCCGGGGCGAGGGGGGCTGCGCCCCCGGGGCTGGGGGCTGCGGGTGGGTAGGGGCAACGCTGCGCGGGTGTCCCGGGAGCTCGGAAGGGTTTGCTGCCCGGGGCTCACCGGCGCTGAGGGGCTGTGCTGCCCGGGTGTCCCCGGTGTCCGGGGGGAATTAGAGCGGCTTTGCCGCACGGACGCCCTGGGGAGCTAAGGGGGTTTGCTGGATGGGTGTCCGGGGGTGGGCAAGGGGCTCTGCTGGGAGCGGGGTTGGTTTGCTGAACCGACATCCACGGGAGCCAAGAGGGGCTGGCTGCATGGGTGGCTGCGGGAAGTCAGGGAAGGGTTTGTGGCATGGTGGCCGGGGAGGTTTGCTGGATGCTCTCACGCACGCTTTGGACAGGAGAAATGTAAGAGCAGCTTCCCGAGGAGGTGCCGCGCACTCGCTGGGTGTTTCACAATTGGTAGGAAAAGCGTGTCACCCCATCTTCAGAACTGGCTGCGAAATCTGTTTGGTGTCTAGAATAGCTTCGCAGCATCTGACATGATCAAGTGCAAAATGCTCACTTCTGCATACAGCCAAGTACTTGTTTCTGCTATATACTTCACTGTAACGAGTGAGCTGTAATAGCCACATTTTTCCCACCGTGTAAAATAGGAACTCGTTTTCCTCCTTAGTTTAGCAAGTGCTGTAGTGTTTTTGTACCTGAAGCAGAGCACGGTACTTTCCTGCCTTACCAGTTTTGCCTCTCAGTGCTGTTCAAATCTATGCATCCGTCTTGTCTTTAGGGGAGTACAATGCTATTGAGTGCCAAATACACTGGCAGGATTAGAATGACTGGCCAGATTACAGTGTCCTTTATTAAATCTGTCCAACCCTGATGACATGATTTAGGATCCACAGTAGTAGAGGATGAGCTTGTGTCCAGTCCTGCTCCTGAGGGGGACGGGGCTTTGCTGATCAGGGGGCTGTGGGGCAAGACAGAAGCCTGGTCCCTCTCTACCTGCTGAAGCAGCAGTTCGGGCTGGGAAGCTGGGCTGTGCGTTTCCACGGGAAGTGTCCGCATGTGCCGTGTCCTGCCAAGGTGCGTGACGCTCCGACCTGATCACAGCCTGGAGACCTCTTCTCACAGCAGCAGCTCTCAGTGCTCAGATAACTGAAGTGATTGCCTGGAGTGTGTTTGGCCAAGACTTCTACCATGCTTTTACTGTGCTTACTACCTGATAGGTTTTTAAGGAGGCAGTGTGATACACCCACTCAAAGTGGTGGTGTATCTTCTGCTGGCTAGCTAGCCAACGTGGTGGAGTAGATACCCTCTCTAAGTACTGTGATCTAATTGGTGGCAGCTAAATGTATGGCTTTGGTTTTTCTTCTGTCATTTCTTTGATTTTTGCTGAAGACAGAGTTCCTTGTACCTTGCAATGTGGCAAAGCCCTGATGCCAGATGCCCACCTGAAATGAGAAGGGATACTCAAATGCTATGAAGCTGAAGATACTTTTTTACGAGCTCTACTTTATGATTCAGCATTCCGAGGACACATATTAATGGCAGCACTTGTGTTTCCTGCTCCTGTTCCAAAGAGCCCACAATCCAAGCAACGCAGACCTTGTTTTTGCCAGTGCTGACAAGAGAGCGGGGATATTACTTTTTACGGACCTTGGCAGCCCTTTTGGAATTCCTCAGCGTGGAGGCACACGCACCAGGGGTACATGTGGATATCTTCCCACGGAGGAGCAGCGTGAGGCCCGGCTGCTTTGTGCAGTGGATGGGAGCTGTGCACCCCGCGCGAAGCCAACACAGGCAGCCACCAACAGGCAGCCACCTGTCAGCCCAACATCCTGCTGTTCGTCCACGTTCCTGCTGTTCCCTTGAGCCTGTTGGCATGCCACCTTCCTGTCGCATCTGGGGAAGAAGAGTCTTGCCTTTATGCTTGTTCAGCGGTGGGCTGGTCCTAATTTTGCCTGGAGTTGGAGCTCAATGACAGGGGGTTTTTTTGTTTTTTTTTTTTTACTACTTAGGTCCTACAGATTCTATATATACCTCTGTGGTTTGTTTTTTTTTACACAGTGAAAAAGCATCATATTTTTTTGACAATAGAGGAAGTCTTTTTTCCTGCAGTGGGTGATTACACTGCTTGTAATGGTTGTGTGCAGCTATATGGGAGATGTTGGCAAGAAATCAAGTTTTGATACTGGTGACAACAAGAACAGGGCATGGCAAGTTGAAAGATATTGTTCCAAATGTGTATTTAACACTATTTTACCTTCTGACACAAATCCCCCCGTATATGGGATGCTAAGCGATGACTGAACTTTTCTCTCTTATTATTATTCTGACTGTACCTTTTTCAAATTAAATTTTTTTAGGTGAGCTTTGTTACATTGTTCTGTGGTTGTCTGAACTCCTACTTTATCTTCCACTTGTCTGTCAAAGCAAAGTTCCAGGATCATATATTTGATAACATCACAGGACCAAAAGATAGAAATTGTCAAGGGCTTATATCGTGTATTTTGGGTGACTATTCCAATTATTTTCATGGAATCATTTCTTCTCCTTTTCTTTACATGAAAAGCGGTTCTAACTACTAACCTACCTCTCAGACACTGGGAGGTTCTCTCTACTAAATGTTTATAAGGCATTCAAGACTCTCTGCTAAAAGATGACATGAAAGTGTAGTTTTAGTTAATGTTTTTGGAAAATTCTAGATTCCCCACTTTACTGAACTTACCAGAGTCACTGGGCTTGGCTGGCCTACACAGAAGTTTTGTACTGTCTGTTTAGTTTAGTAACCAATACCAGTAAATTGATGCAACCTGAAATGGGTTGCAGTAACATGAGTAAGAGCAATTATACTGATAGAGGTTATTTCTACAAATTTATCAAAACAAACTATTCAGTATAGACATCTTTTATGCCAGTAACACTGTGTCAGCAATAGCAGCTGCGGTCATTTAACTGTATTTGTGAGTTTCTGGTGTTTCACTTCTCTCTTCTTAGAGGAGTTAGATCCCAATAACTGCTGAATATTTTACACAAAACAATATTTGGTAACATAAGCTGTCACTCTTAGGGTTTTTTTGCTGCCTCCTTGAAAATTTCAAGTGACTGCTTACAACTTTTGTGAAACTCAGCAATGTTTTATATTTTCTCATAAAATGTGTGCAAAAAATTAACCATTTGTCCATAAGAAGATATTATTCCTCTGTTTAAGATATGTACCATTTTGCACACTAAGCAAAATAGTATTTGCGGTTTGAGACTTAGAATGTGGAAGCCTGTGAGTGTAGAAACGCACTTCTCTGTGCTTTGGCTCACAAAGGCGGCGATTGTTCCCTGCCGGCAAAAGGAGAGTTCCCGGGTTCCAGAACAGGTTACCGAGTGCACAAGGTTCAGGCAAATTAAAAGTATTGTGAGAGTAAAGGTAGTTGTACTTAATCCTCATCTGTCTGACTCTGCAAAGATGAGAATCGGGTGTGTATTTGCCATTATACTTGATGATACCTTGATCTCATGCCTTATTTTTTATTTTTAACGTGAAGCTCCTTAAGGCAGAGACTGCTCCCTTCTGTCAGTCTCTGTCCTGTACTATGATTCTGGCTGAGGATCTGGGGGCTTCTGTCAAAATCATTCCCACTAGTGCCTGGAACTTCAGCTGTCCAGGAACACTTCTAGCATCATTTAGCAAAGTGATGGACAATTCCCGTTGTCCTGCAGACATATGCTGTAGCAATTTTATCTCTGATGAGGACTGATAGAGCCCCTATTTATTGGTGCCATCCGTGTAGCTGGTCCTTAGGGTGGAATCACCTCCCCAGGCTGTGCTGACTTCTCATTACATATTGTAATGTGCCTCGTTATGCTTCTTTAATTAAGATCCAGAATTAGCAATCCCTCCTCTGTCTGTCCATGAGAGAACCTGAAAGTTATGCATAAAATAATGTGTTCTAGTTCATAAGTATCCTGATCTTGGTTTTTTTGATCCCTCATGGTGGCAGTAGGAAAGGCAGGAACTTAGCATGTCATGCGGGATCTGGTATCCAAGAACTGCATATATCAAATCATTGTCTTGATGCTTAAGACTTAATGCTGCTTGAAGTATCCATGTGTGGTGAATTCCAGTGGATACCACACCCTCTGTTCCCTGCAGACTGCTGCCAACACAGCCCTGCTGCGCAGAAAGCCAGGCAGGACTGTGTCCGTGTTGCCGTTCCTCCTTTGTGTGAGGTTGAAAGGACCCTTTGATTGCACTGAAGCCACCATAACCAGTATAGCTGGTCTGAGTGTTGTGGATGCGGCGCAGCTGGCACGAGGACCCACAGGCTTAATATTCTTCACTTCCCTCCTCCACATATTTAGTAACCTTCCATTTCTCCAAATTCTGATGTAAATGGGTGAGATCTTTCTCATACATTTATATCAGGGCTTCCAAAGAATTTGTAACCTTTGGGAGAGAGTTGGTAGAACATCCTTGACTTATACTTTCTTTAATCAGTTTTTCTTTCTGCTCTGAGTTAGCCTTTAGTCTCTGTCCTTGCTGTGCTCTCTAGCAGCTGTTGTTCCATGATTGCATATTTTTTCTTCCGCTGTGTTGATAGCTCTTTCCTCTTGTGCCCCTGTAATTGTTCTCTCCTTGGTTATCCATCCAAAAATGGCTTTCTTTTTAGGAAAGTCCTTGTAAGTAAAAGTATTCTGCCAGGATAAACATAAGTATGTAGTTTTGTCACCTGCTCTGGCTTTATGGTAAATAGGCTCGTTGTGGGACCTAGGCATCTCTCAGGCACACAGACACATGCTCTGCTGTTTGAGCCAGCGGTTCAAGGCAGCCATCTTCTCACTCTGTTCATAAGGGCTCAAGAATGTCATAGGTCAATATAGGGCCACTTCTTGCTCTATCAAAGAATAAGAGATTCATATTATTTCTAGTAGTTTTGGACAATTATACACTGTATGTCTAACAAACACTGGATTATAGCATGGAGGAAAAAAAGGATTTATTGCCTCTTGTTGTAAGTAACCTAGTGATAACATGGGAAAGAGTGATGCACAATTGTCTTGGAAAATTAGCTGTTAGGTGATGAGAATTGTTATGATTTTTTTTCCATTGCTGGTAAAGTAGTTAGCTGAACTTTGCCGTGCAGATTTCTGTAAAGGTTTGTGTTCTGTGCTTTGGTTCATGGCTAGCTAATCCAGAAATGTGTGTCACAGATATGTTTTGTTGCTCAGACAACAAGAATGGAGTTTGCGTGTGTGAAATCCCTCATGGTTATTAACTTAGGTACTTTTATAGAGTAGGCTTTGTTAAAATCAGACTTCCTTTTATTAAAAAAATAAGGCAGTGAGGGAGAGAGCTTAGCTGCTTCAGTGAAATCCTCTGCTCAAAGGTATTGGTATGTCTGAGTGGTGTCCCTGTCACCCAGTTAAACAACCCAGGCATGTGTCTTAGCCTTGACCGACTTCTGGGGCAAGCCTGTAAATCAGGGGCCTGAAATCCTTTTGTCTTTGGGGACACTTTTAGCAAGGGTGTCGGCACATTGCTGAGATGGCATTTCTGCTGCATTCACCTGTCAGTTACGAACTGAATCCTTTTTTCAGCTATTTCATATATGAATCTCTAAATTCACTAAGAATTCACTGTTCACTAAGAAGAAACCATTCACTAACAAGAAAATTGTTCCATATGTTATTAGGCTTATAAGTTTGTCTCTTCCCTGTCCTTTCTTCAGACAGCAAGGATAGGATTCAGGTGATTAATTCAACTTTGTTAGTCACCCTAGGTTTCTTTTACAGTCAGTGGAGGAAATCAGCACTTCACTGAGAAGACTCATTTCACCTTAATGTAGACAACCAGAACAGGACAGATGAACTGTGTACTCAACGTGTCCATTTCTTTCTATTGGCTATAAAAAAGAGCATAAAGCAAATAGCTCAGGTGTGCAAGTCTGAAGTTGGATGAGGGAAATGCTCCTGCACATGTCTGACTGTAGTGTTGGTCAAGCACAATAACCTGGTAGTCTGGGCATGGTGCTCCTGGGGAAGCACAGCAGGGTCCCTCCATTAGCCTGCCTGCTGCTACTTTCTACACCTTTGCAGTAGTTGCAGTAGGGTGTTTGCTTATTGCACAGATTTTTGCTTCTCTGGATGCTTGTAAAACATTATAAGCACTGTACTATTTACATCTGGTATTTTAGTTATTTTTCACCACAAAAGAAATAGTAACTACCCAGAATTTTTTCATGTGATCTTTATTTATGTTCTGCCATTCTCTTTCCAAGCTTAGTGTAGTTAAATGATATGCACAAATCTCAAGAGTGCTTTATCTTCAGTTCAGGGTTTTTTTTGGAAGACATTATTTAGATGCTGTTGTATGTTATCTTTTTCACAGAATGGGGATTAAGTTCATAACTCAGCAATACATTTGTTTATATAGATCTCATTTAATGGCAGTATCCACTTCAACTATTAGCCAAAATTAGTTGAATGCTGGCATTCAGAAATAGATTTTTCCTATAGCCATTGGCTTGCAAGACACCTGTGGAAGTTTTACTGTAATCCAGCTCTCCATTAGAGTTCTGATTCATGAGTAGAGGCAGCAGAATTTCAGTGATGGTTTGCAAGGTTACTGTTCTCAGCATGATAGGCTGACCTGTTCATGAACCACCTACTGTCACAGTTTACAAAGCAGCATTTAAAAGTGTAGGTCTGATCATTATCTGGTGTAAATTCATTCTTTTGAAATCCATAGCACTAAGTCCATTTATACCAGATGAGAAATTAGCCAAATACTAAAGTGTACCATCGGTTCAACAACTACAAGAACAAAACTTTATGCTGCAGATTTGTTTCTTCTAAAAAAGAAATCAAGACAACCACCACCAGAATTGCAGAAAATATGAAGTCAAACCTGAATTGCGGGGCAGGGGGGGAAACCGAGACTGAAGAAAAATGAAGATAACTCCAGTTTCTCTTGCCTGATACAAGATTATCATCGTTGCATTGGCACACTGTAAACATTCAGTATGGATACTGATTTTATGATACATTTCACATGGATGTGACTCAGTCAGCAAGGATGAGGATTTCTCTGTGTTGACCTTTCTTATAACTACACAAAAAATTGGAGGTTATGATGTAGGACATATGTTGAGAACTACTTCTGCGTGTCCCATGCTTAGATAGTTGACCACTGCATCTCCTTTTGCTCCCAAACATCTGCTTTAACTACAGCTGTCAAGGATGTATCTGCTCTTCTCCATACTGCCAGGGCTGACGTCCTTGCACATGTAAAAGTAGTGAAACTAAGGATAACAGACATGCGAATCCACTTTAGCTAAAGAGGTATTTGTCCTGTTCTATCTGAAATTATATCAGTTCAAGTCATCATGATTACCTGTTATTTTCTCTTCTCCAACTCTGTACATGGCAAAATAAAAACAAAAAAAACCCCCTCTAGTCAATATCTCTGTATGAAATTTTTATTTCCATAGAGTTGATCTGACTCACTTGGCTTTTGCTATGAAAATTCTCCTTTCCAAACCTTATCAATGATCTTTATATGTTTTAAGGCTCTTTTTTGTAAGCTTTGTTTAATAGTTTACATAGTCTGTATCAACAGGTTGCCCAGAAAGTGGAGACTCCATCCTTGGAGATATACAGGCCTTGGCTGGAGACGATTCTGAGCAGCAGCCCTGCTCTGAGCAGAGGGTTGGACCAGAGACCTCCAGAGGTCCCCTCCAACCTGAATTATTCTGTGTTTCTGTGCCAGTCATTTGACTTCTCATTAAACTTGCTGTAGTCCTCCTCAATATCTTAGTCCTCGAATATTCAAGTCAAGACCAGAATCTCACTGCTGCAGGCACTTTTCAGCACTGCTAACCCAAGCATGAAAAGAGTTGCCATATTTGAGAGATATTTAAAAATGCTACATTTTTATTTGTTCTTCAGTGTCTTTCTTTTCAGACCTGAGCAGTCAAAGGATTTAAGATCTCTTTGAAAATATAACCAAATCTCCATTGTATTCACAAGACCTGAGATGCTCTAGTTTTAACCACCCCTGAAAGCCACCTACCCACTAATGACACTAGCAGTAAATTCTCAATTGGGAGTTGATGCTTTATCTAAACTTGTATAAAAACTGCCAGTTGGGTAAAATCTGCAGCCTGCCTTCTGTAGGATATTAGACTACATTGTTACACAGGTCTTTCTTGGCATTCGTATTTGTAGATATGCTGCTTTTTAAAATGCTAACAGCTTCTCAGATTTGCCAATACTAAAACAAACTGATTCCATCCACTAGAAAAATTCAGCAAAGTGAATATTTTCTTTCCTTTCATGCTGAAAACTATCAAAAAATGGCACCTATTTAGTTATCAATCTACTAAGTTATTATCCAGTTCATTTCAGATTGGATAGAAGACATCTGAATGGTCCCAGGCCTGATTTATCAGTCTTCATAAGGTTATCTTTGATGGATGGAAGAGGAAGGAGGGGATAGTTTTTAAAGGCAAATTGAAATTACACAGCTGAATTTGTAAGTCATTGTACCATAGAATTAACTGAGGATCTGACAAAATAAGCAAGCATGCTCTACATAAATAAAGAAGGAAGCAAAACGAAATCAAAAACCACACTAACAAGTGCACTGGTACACACTTGTCAAAATCAAATAAAATGCGGAGTACTGTATAGTTTCTTTTCTCAGAGTGGTACATATTGTGCACCTGTCCAAACAAGATTTATGCCACATACAGAATATAAATTGGCAGAAGAATCAGTTGTTCCCTAACATACATGTTCCCAGCATTCAGTGGTTATTTTTAGTAGAAAGGGGGAAAATCTTGCTTTGTGATTAGCAGAAAACAGTCACTTCATGACAGTCAAGAGGTTCATTTGTTTGTATGTTCTCAGTGCTTATTAGGCTAGCGCAGATGACAGCTCTAACACTGGATACTGTCATGGCCAGGTCTCAGAAAGAGTTCAGCCCCAGTCCTTTTGGGTATATTCTCAAAAATATCTGAGTTAAATAATATAATAACCATCGTCCTGGTGGAGAATCTGTGAGAGATGAAGTCACGCACCTTGCCAGCAGGCTGCACAACTGGTTCCTGGATAGCAGCTCCAAAGTTAGGGACCGGACTCCTTTGTCCTGTTTCTGGCTGCAGGCAGTGGTGAATGCACTCGTTTTCAAGGAAATGTGTGTTTCTGTGTCTCGTGGGTGCTTTTGAAAACTTCTGTCTCTGGGGAAAACAGCACTGTTTGCTAAGTATTTTTATTGTAGTATTCAGCTTCACTCCATGGGAATCCATGCACCCTTGATAGCTGCTGGCATTTTCCTCTCTTCCCTATGCTTTTTTGCTTTTTTCTTTTTCTTGCCATATTCCCTGTCTTTGAGTGTTTCCTTTTCCCCATTCTCTTCCTAGTTTTCCTGTGCCCTCTGAGAACTTCCCTGTCTCTGGCTTTCCGATTTTGTCCCATACATGATTTGGAAGAAAAAAAAAGTCACTATTGACTACTGAGAGACAAGAGGTAATGTTCCAGTTAGCTTAATAGGGAAAGAAACTGTCATTATCTTTTAAGAGTTCTAAAGATTTGGAAAAAAATGGGGCCAGTTAAGCACATAAAGTTAAGTGTGTAGAATCCAGACCTTAATTTATTGCATGTGTCAGGCCTGACACAGAAATGTATCAAGCATTTGAAATTTGAACCACCAGCTGGATATCTGACATATTTAAAATACAATAGATCATGAGGGGTCAAAAAGTGGTTGAGAAAAAGCTCTAGATGTTTCTTTTTTTCATGTATGGAGTACCTCAGGCATCACTGTATAGGCACATTAGCAACTTATTTTCTATATCACTGGCTTTCTGGCCATGCTCCTGTTTTTCTCAGTGTGTGGTATTTTACAACCATTTCCCCTGTCCAGGGTTGTTGTTGGCGATAACTCACCCTCTTTCCTGTGGTCTGAAATTGGATTCTGGGTGCAACAAGTCTGTATGCAATCAGTTTTTGTTCAGAATCTCACCTATGATTTCATTTTGTTTTTCTTTCCAATCAGAAAATGAAGAGTTTGGCCCAAAGACGCCAGTCTGCACCATCTTTGATCTTTGTCAAAGCACTTAACAGGTCTAGATCTGTCTCAAGGTGAGTCAGTGAGTTTTGCTGGTGGTACTGTTCTGCAGTTGCTCAGCCCAAAACTGGAGATGTTTCTGAGCTGCTGTTCATATCAGGCAGTTATGCTGAGAAGGAGGGGCTGTTCACTTCTTGGTAGCTGCACAGCTATAATGCCTGCTGAGAGATGTGATACATCCAGCAGAGACTGTGTTGATCTCCTAGAAGGGGATCCCTGTGCTCTTCCTCAGTACTGCCACTCTAAGCTGTTGAGCCAAGTGGGCCAGCAGAGCTGCTCCCCAATTTGCAACCAGACATGCACCATTTGGGCTGCTTAACTCTAGTTATTTTATGACTAGCTGTGATTGCCTGCTGGGGAGATGGCAGGGGTGGAAAAAAAAGATGAAGGTTTCCCATTTTTCACCTTGTACACGCATGCAGCGCCAGGCCTAACTCCGCACAATTTAATTTGAACTAAGTTTCTGTCATGGAGTGCTGCATAGCTCAGCATGGTACAGTCTCTCGAGGGCTCTGGAACCACATGCTGGTTTAGGACAATGCTGTGGGACAGGACCTAGTGGCCACAGCCCTCTCCCTTCCAGCAGGGTCATCTTGTGGGGCTGACTATGTGAGTGTGTGCAAGCGTGAAGCATTCAACCTTTTTTGTCTTCATCTTCTGCAAGGATCCACTATTGCCTCCTCTCTTCCTGCCCCAATGTAAAGCCACCATAGAAATGGTTGAATACTTCAATGGAGCTATTCCATTGTCCAGCTCCAGCCCATGACCTGCGATTTGAATCACTTTGCACAGATAACTTTCATCTTCTTATGCTACAGTTCATTAGACTTTAAACTTACAAAATATAGGTGTTTATCAAGAAGTGAACCATCTGGTAGGCTGTTAGTGCTTCCAACTATGTAGAGATCTTTACTAAGAAACATTATTGAGGGAAACTAAAGTATGGCTTGGTAAGGAATACTTTTTTCCTACACTGTGGTGTGTTAAGTAGTCAGTATGTGAGCTTTGGAAAGTTTTCTGTGTTTGATCTAACTAATACCTGGTTTCATATTTGTCAGCATGCAGAATTCCAGTTTTTCGGAAACCTGTGAAAGTATTCTGAGAAAACATCAGAGTTGCAAAATAGGAAAGAAAAATTAGTTGAAACTACTTGCAGGTCTTTTTACTGGCTATGACATAAAAGAGGAAACAGAAATGAATTCCTAAAGGCGTTTACACCTTTTTGTGTAGTCTAGTGGCCTGAGCATAGGACTGAGAGCCAGGAACATGTGTTCTAGTCCTGGCTCTAAAGTTTCCTCTGTGGCCTCTCTCTGACTTTGTTTCCAGGTCTCTCAAATAAGATGAATAGTTATTTTGTAACCCCTTCATCAGAATGCTGAAATTTTTTAGAATGTCTATACTACCATATCTATTTTTCATTTACTATTTTTTCTTCATTGTATTTGTAACTATGTTAATAGCTGTGATAGTACCTTTTGGGCATAGATCCCACTTTCAGAACTGAGGTTCTAAAATTAGAGAGAGATGGATTATTCCTATAGGGAGTAGCAATAACTGGAGGGTACACAGCACAAGAGATGGGATCCCTCAACCCTTGTTTCCTACAGTTTATACACCTTTCTGTCCGTAACATCTCCCTGTCAAGCTGTCTTAACACTTGCTCCTCCATACAAAGAAAGTGAACTATATTCAAAGCTCTTATTTCAAGTCTTCTGTCATTTGCCTGCTAGGCTTCAGAAAAGAGCATTTTTCCTCACTTCTGCCTTTTCTTATTTTATTGCCTGCTCCATAAGTATCAGAGATTGGCCATAGCTGGAGAGAGGACAGCTTTACTCTCCACACAGTGGGGTAATGCTCAGATGTAACTTTTCAAACTTTTCACTTAAGAGTTTTACACTCTTTCTTAGGTGTAAATATGTCTTGCTTGTATAGTTCAGGTCAGAATTCTTTCCAGATTTGGTGTGTGGAAGGATTATTTTGTGAAGATTTTTTTGATGGAGAGGACTGAAGAAGGGGAAATGTTGCCTTATTCTGCAGAAAGGGCATACTTTACCTGGCAGGGACTGACCCTGGCAATTTCAGGATTGCTTGACGCTGCATCGGTCATGTCTGTCCTCTGCTTGTGGTGCGCAACAAATTAGCCCCTCCTGTTGCTTTGAACTGAAGTCTGTGGCCTTATCATAGGGGTGTCTGGTGCAGTTTGAGACCCAGAGAGCCAGAGCAGGTGATTTTGTAGCTTCAAAGTCTATCAATAAAAGGGTAACTTTGGATGATGTGGTGTTTATTATTGTTCACAGGAGCAGTAATTCTCACCTATGCCAAACTTCCTTGTTTGACTGTGCAAAATGCATTCCTCTTCATCACTAAACTGATGGATGAGTTTGAACTTTCCACTCGGTTTGTTGTGTAAATGCTTAACTCTTGTGAAGTGCTTTCTCTTAAGGCAAGCTAAAGAGCAATAAACTTACTTCTTATGGTTTCTAATCTTCTCCAAATGTTTTATCTCAGAGCTGTCTCAGCCCTTAGTTCCCTTTCTTGTAGACCCAGCCAGCCTGTGAAATCCATTATTCTCCTCTGGCAGTGAACCTTAATACTGAGACTCCAGAACACTGACTTGTTAATGGTTGATTAATGACTTGTAGATAATAAAGCTTCTATGCAAAGTTAGCAAACAACTGTGAGGGATTTATATGAATCCTCTCACCTCAGCAGCTGGCTCACCTCAATATTTGTTGAAATTAATGCACAAGTGCAAAGTTTAAAAGGGCAGAAAATACTTAGAAGCACAAGTCAGTTTGTATTTTTGTAGCACTTTATATGTCAGGTGCCCTTGGATTATATACAGGGCACCTTCATAAAATGTGGAGGAAGCCATTTCAGGCGGACCTACCTTTGGGCAATTTAATAGTATTTGTTCGAAGAAACCATTGTGACATCTGGAGATGGCTATTTCAGCACTCAGAGGATTGTGTTTTTTTTAATGGTAGTGTTGCTGTAGCTGTGATGGGATAAGGATGTAAGTAAGTGAGACAAGATTTGCAGGGAGATGTAGTATCTTTTACTAGACAAATTGATCTAGCTGGAAAAAGCAGACACACTTGTGCTCTCGTGCTCTTCTTCAGTCCTGAAATAGAAGCAAATCTGAAGGAGGTCTTGTGTGCTTTGAAGCATGTTTTTTTTTCCCAGCTATATCATTTGATTAAAAAAAAAATTAAACCTTTCTTATGAATCTTGCCATGGCATGTAGGTCATATAACAGCAATTACAAATATTTGGCCTACAGAAGAATTCTAAGATGACTGGGTATAGTATGGTGGTGTTGTACAGATGTGTAACCATGTTGTTGCTGTTATGCCTGTCTCACTTGAGTGTAACTGTGGAGAGCAGAGGAATTGCTTCTGATTTACATAGGATATTATAGTGGAATTTGGGTCCTTACTTCCAACAGGTGAAAATATGCAGACTACTTTTTGCCTCCTATTTTTGCTTCTCTTCCTTTTCTCACTACAGTTTATCTTTCCTCACAAAGTAGTGATGGATAAGCATGTAAGCACTGTTTCACATCTTCAGATGTGCTTTTTGGAAGCAAAGTTATTCGAGAGATACATTGAAAAAGTAAGGTTTTGATATTTTTTTGGCTGATATTTGATACAGAAAAAAACGTTTGAAAATTAACTCTGTTAATATGTATGAAATCAGCAAAGGGTTTAGGTTAGTTATATTTGGCTGTGGAGCTGTTGTGCAGTTATAATTTTCCTCCTGTTTTTTCTTGGTGCCCTTTAATGAAAACTGCACAACTTCTTTAATGATATACTTCAATGCAACAAAAATTATGTGCTTGAAACAGAAATCGCTGAGGTGATGATTTAAGCATCATGTCTTGTCATCTCAACATAACCGGTATATAGTATTAAAGACTTGTTTCAAGTCAAATTGCTCTGCTGTCTCTCAAAACAATTTTCCTATGTGACAAAGCACAAGTTACCAAGTTTCTGCTTTGTGTAGATGGACTTCTTTCCTGATCTAGGATACCTCACAGAGCCAGCCAAATTCTGTATTGCTGTCACTGGCAGTTTCCCTTTTCATAATGCACACTTCACCAGGTCTTTGAGAGTGATATTTTTAGAAGTTTGTGCAGTTTTTACATGCTGAAACTTATTGATAAACTTTCATATTCCTGAGTCTTCATGACCATTTATAAAGATGCTTCTCTGCTTACTAAAGTTATTAAAATGTCAGTAATGAAATCATTCTGTATTACAGTGTTGTATGTTGATGATATTATATTTGGTGCAAGCTAGAAGGAAGAGTTGTTTAAAAAAAAATCAAGCATCATTTTTAGAAGGTTTTATGAAGAAATCTTTAATGAACCTTGGAAGGAAATACCTAAGAGAACAACCCCAGACCTTGTATTGTTTGGATTTTACAGTTGAAGGTGTTAAGGTAAAAAGAGAGGATTTCAGAAATATCTAAGGGATTTCTTCTTCTCCTGTAAATAGAATGAGAGTTCCACTCTTCATGGAGAGGCTGCTCGCTCTTTTCCTAATTCACAGTAAATGATTCTGGCATGTTATCTGTGAAGGGTCCAATGCCAAGTGCTAAATATCCCAGATGATAACAAAGATCATATGTGTAATCTAGTAATATATTCCACTTGGCTCTAGTCAAATACAAAGTGTTCCCAAAATCTCGGGCATTGTGTTTGCAAGGTTTTAATCAGAAGGTATGTGGATGATCCAAGCTATGTGACTGCATGAAGAAAAATATAGAGATTTTTAATAAATGTAAATTGCCAGAAGGCTTTAACTGTCTCTTTTTCACAGAGAAGACGAGTATTTGGTGTTTTAGCCAAATCCGATTGTAGAGAGGAAGGGAATAAAAGTTCATTGTGAATAGCTGACTTGTTAAGTACATATTTCAGTTGTAATCATTTTGCTCGTTCTTCACTAGTTTCCATGGCAGCAAATAATTTTGCCTAGCAGAATAATTTTTGCGAGGCATGCTTGTTTGGGCATACTTACCACCTTGCACGGATATTACAGAAGGCTTCATCCTGCTCCCTTTGCCATCACATGTGGAGTGCCTTCGACCCCGCCGCATCCCAAAGTAATTTTTTTTAGCAGCTGCCACGTAGGGAGGCCCAGACAAACACGCAGGCCCAGGGCGCTCCGGTTTGGGCCGTCCCCGTCCGCGGCGGCTGACCGGGGCCCTGCCTTGGGCCTGCCCCGCTGCCCTGGCGGCGGCGTGGCAGGTCGGCACCATCGCTGTGTCCGTGCCCGCGGTGGCGGCAGGGTGGTGACTCTGGCGAGCGGCTGAGCACCGCCCCACAGAAAAAGACTGTGAGATCTGAAGTGCAGGGACCACCTTTTAGCCCAGGTTTTACACAGCACTTAGCAGTTACTGTCCCCACGCAGCCCCCGGTCGCCACAATGAAATCCGTCGGGGGAGAGCGGGGCCCTCGGCCGGGGCCAACGGTGGCACGTGCCTGGCTGGGGGCAGCTGTGCCCCCCGCACGCCCCTCCTCGCCCCAGGCACTGCCATGCTGTCGTGCGAGGCAGACAGTGAAATCCCTCCTGCCCTGGCGGCTAAATCTGGTGGGGGACGAGGTAGAACGATGCCCGCCATTTTGTGTGTGCACGCGCGCACGTGCCTGTGGGCAACCCCACTCAGTGTGGGTTTTCATCTCCAAAGAGGTTATACACAACCACTAGCAGTGGCATGGGGAGAGAGGGCTCACAAGTGGGACAGGAGGCAGCATGGCAAAACACTGTCCTGAACACTTTTCATTTAAAAGGAAGGCATCACATTTGGGGAGGAGGCGGTCTTTTGGCGACTGCAAAATGGAGGTGGAGGGTGAGGCTAACCGGTGACGAGACGCTTTCAAAGTGACGCTGCGGGAAGGTCTAAGGCCTCGAAGGCAGACGTGTCTCTCGAGTGAACAGAGGCCGCGCTTCAGGGGTCGCTGCGTGGTGCTGCTGCCACCGGCCGCCCCGGCACCTGGTGCATAAAATGGGGGTCCCTGCGGAGCAGGGCTGAGGGCGCTCGCCCCTGCGCCACCTCCTGCGCCTCTGCGGACGCAGAGAGGGACACTTAGAGCCACCTGCCACCGTGAAACGCCTATGGGATAAACGCCACATACTGTAAGTAGTAGCGATAGTGTAAGGTACTATCCTGGCCCAAATGAGATCTCAAATACGCTGTTGTATCCTGAGCTGCCAGGAATGGGGAAGCCCCACAGAGAGAAATACTTAATCTGGCCTCCCTGAGCAACTGGTGCGGAGGCAAAAGTGTGGCAGGGTAGTTAACAGTAGGCAGACACGTTCACAACTGAAAAAACATCTCTAAATCCCCCCCACCCCCGGCCCAGCACCCTCGGCCACCCAAATGACGTGGTCACAAGTGATTAAGGCTCTTAATCTCCTTAGTTTGCCTTTAGGAGGATGCGTGCAGTGGGAGAGAGCTCGCAGAGGCAGTCTTTCTGCAGCTGTGGGGCTCGTGATTTCTCGTGAAAAGTGTAATGGCTGTCGAGATTGTCAAAGCGTTTCCCCAGGTAAAAATCAAGCTAGCAGCATTCGAGAGGTAGTCCTGTATTCTACATTCTTAGTTTTAGAGTCGCTTGTCAAAGAGACTTCAAATATACTCAAGAATATAGAAGAGCCATTTCATGAAAGGCAGAAAAGGTGCGAAAAACATAAAATAGGATGCCCGAATGGGAAGATCTAACTACTGGCAGTGTTTTGATTTTATCTTCACTTGTGATATTTGGTAGTTTTTTCCATTAATGCTCCAGCTCCAGGAGTCACGTGGTTATAAAAGTCACAGTTTCATTAGAAATTAAGTTCCTAGTCATCAAGATGAAGGGAAGATTCTGTTCCTAAAGTCTCAGCCAGCGAAGCAAATGAAATGTCTTTCACTTCTGGATTCAGTTTTTAAATCATGCTTATTCAACCTCAACATTTCTTATCTTTTTTTTTTCTGAAATTTTAAGTTTCATGAAAAGTTTTGATGATTTAACATTTTATCCTTAATCTGCATGGGCATAAATCTCTGTATCAGAATTTCCCCAGATTTCTCCTCTCAGTATATCATGTTTCTATATATAAGGCAAGGAAATATAAATTTGCATTAAAATAGTGGAAAATCTTAAAAAGACAAAAGTATTTTGTATCAAAGTGCTCTTCCTTTTGATGTAACTGCTCATAATTAAAATATAATAATACTGTGCAGGTTGTGATTTTTATAGTATTTCTAATTCATGCTTGATTTAAGTTAATTATGACACTGGAGTATTGTTTCCTTAAACCATGTGCTTGAACACAAAAGTTAGTTTTATGTAGTAATAGTTGGGGATAAAATTTTATTAACTGTTAACAAGGAACAAAGTGAACTTTTTGAGGCTTCAAATGGCCTTTTAACTCAGAGATTGGCATTCCTGTCCTCCTGCTGTGTTGTTTTGTTTTGTTTTGTGTGTGAACATGTGCCTGTATGTGTGCATATGTTCGTTTTTGATAAAACACATCAGTTCTTCATTTATTACATACAAACTGGCTTATAGCGATGTTTGTACATCTGGAGATTGAAATGAGCTGAGACTCTCAGACTTAGAGATATGCTGCCCTTTTTGTTAAAAGAAAAGGACTAGAGGTAAAAAGAAGGAAGGCTTGGAAGCAGGGTTTTGGAGAGACTGGAGTTTAAATGAATGATTAATTTTGCAATAAATGACTAATTGTTTAACACTAGTCCTTTAAGCCGATTCCCCTTTGGATAGAGCTGTGATAGTTTTAAGACAAAAGCAGCCCCACGCTGCTTCTCATCAGGATGAGTTCAGAGCTCGGGTTGTCCAGATGTCTCGCTGTCCTCATGTACTTTTGGATTAAGCCCTTTTGGGGGGGCTTTCTGGATCAGGCCTTGAAGTTTGGCAACATACAGCCTTTGTCCAGCCATAGTGTATCCCTGATTTTAGACAATAAAATCTCTGCCAAATGACAGTCTGGCCAAGCAGTTTGGGCAGCAGCATACCTGAGGAAATCACAGGCCCAACTCGGTCGGAGTTCCTAGTGGTCATTTGTCTAGTGTAAACAAGCAGAAAGCCTCTGATGGTGTGCAGGCTGATGTGCAGCTTTTGGTGCTCTCATCCTTGACAAGGGCCAGGATTAAACACGCATTGCACTCTCCTGACTGATATGGCATTGCTTCCTCATGGCACAGAAAACTGCTTGGGAGGAGCTTTAGTCACACCACAGGTATAACAGTCCATCTTTAGATTTCTTTTGTGCTCATGTCTTAAGTGTTTGAGTACCAGGGGCTAGATCCAATAAAGTATAATAAACCCCAAGAGCAAGACGTGGGAAGAATTTAGGTACCTGAATCTAAAATCTGTGACTCAAAAAGCATCATCTCAGTGGCTACCAGACCTCTCAAGTGCCTCTGTTCTTTAGGTACCTTCCTACTGACAAGAAAGCTCCCCAAATATCTACAGTTCTGCTTTTGCACATTGCAGTACATTATTTCTATTGACGGCGCTGAAAACAGGTCTATATCAGAAAACCAAACCCCTGAGAAGCTCGATCTAGTAGCCCTCAGACCCTATTTAACCTGTCCTGCCCAGGGCAAGAGTCTCACAAAAGCAGTTGCAAATGTTGCTCTCTTTTAAACCACTGGCTCAGTCCACTTTTCTGGAGTGTTTTTTTTCATAATTGTTTAGGGCAGTGGTTTCCAAATACACAATAGCAGAGCTGAGGTAGGAGGGAATCTAGGTCATTGGGTATTTTAGTGGGGAGAGACCTGGTCAGTGTTGCAACCAAGGTCTGTGCCATCTAGCAAGCTTCATGTAAGCTATGCTAGGTCATTTCTAGCCTGCTCCTGAAGGGCCCCACACACCACTACTGCTCTTTGAGATACTGCTGGCCTATAAGTTAGTGTGCTTTTGATGGAAATGGGTCACCCGGGTTCAGTTCTCTGCCTCCTCCAACAACTAATTTTCCATATCCCAGAAAAGTGTTACAACTAATAAAGCAGAGGATGTCTGGAGTGGAGACTTTTCTTCTCTCTCCCACTGTTGAAGCTGGGCCACTGTGCAGAAAGGCATGCAGTATTCCTGGGGCCAAAAAGTTTATGTTCACAGGAGGGAGCTTGGCTCTGTAGCTGAATGGTAATAGCACTTACCTGGCAGGGGAAAAACCTGCCAGGATTATTCAGGATTATTTTTGTGTGCCACCCGCTGATGCATCCATGTTCAGCCTTTCCTGTCACCTAGCTCAAAGTGGTTGTATGCACTAAGATGAGCGTGTTGGTTTGGATCCCCGTGTCCTCTGTAGGGAGCCTGTGTATTGAACACAGATTGCATTTGGTGGGTCTGGGTATCTAAGCACATCCTAAGGGCATCCTGGGTCTTCATGGATTATTCATAATTCAGGATTATTCATAAAATGCAGAAATGCTTTCTCTGCCTCTTGTGGTGAAGATCCTCATCTGAATGAATAATCAGAGCTGAGGTGTTTTCACCCACTTTATTTCCCTCACTTGTAGTAAAATTGTGTGCAAGACAGGGATTTTGGAGTGCATCCCGTTTGTCAGCACTCCTCCGGAAACACGGTCTGTTGCTGAGCCCCTCTGATTAAGAGCAGCCTCACACGCATTCCCCTCAGTTTTGCTGTCCAAGAGCAGAACAGGTTTCCTGGCAGGTAGTGTGTCAAGTGTGATGTGCATTTTTACAGGGAAGTCACTAATCGGATAGGGACAAGCTCTTCTGGTAAATCAAAGGGTCTGATAAAGATGGAAGAAAAATGTCATCAAGTAAAGGGCTCTTGTGCTTTCCCCCTCTCCAGACTCCCGTTCTTTGCAGCCAACTTGCCTGTATCCACTTCACTTGCATGAAGTAATTACGATCAGGTGCAGGGATGTGGGGATCCCTGTAACAGCTTTCTTCCCCAGCTCAGATCACAGGTGGAATAGCAGCCTCTGACTAGCCTGTCTGAGGAGTTTTGCACAGAGATTTGTTGAATATGAAGGCAGTCAGTTTTAAGGGAGCAAACAGGTGCATATGGCTGAAACTAATTTGTCTGCTGGCTGTTCATAAGGAATCTGGGTCATCACCCCTGCAATAGCTGGCAACAGCAGGCATATCAAATAATCTCTTCACTGTAATAGGATAATTCCTTTGCTGTAGTACTAGTATCAAAATATGGTTTAAAGCCCTTGAGGCAAACGAAAGACAGATTTGTTCCTGTTACAGCTGGGGACAGGTGCAGTGAAGTGACAATCCTGTCTTCCATGGGATGCTGCAGATCCAGAGCCTGTATCAGTCGTTCCCCATATAGAAATGGTCATTAGGGGCTTAAGCCAATGCAAGGGCTGGCCAGATCCTCCACTGAAGTCTTCAACGGACTCCTCAATTTACACCAGAGTCTCTCAACTGTGGGTTTGCAGTCAAGGCTGAACACCCATAGGCTTCAATGAGAGCTGCAGCTTGTGTGAGGATAAAGCATGGTGAAGGGGCTTGCCTTTTAGCAGCAGTATTTGCAGCTCTTTATAGGTCAGTTTATATGTGATTACTTTGTTTATAATCAGTAAATTTTCTCCTGAAAAGAGGGAATCATACAAAAGGTCACCCAAATTAGCAGCTGATAGAATTTACGTTTGTTTTCCCTGGCCAGATTTTTTAAGTCTTCCACTGTTTTGAATGCATTTGTTTTTCATAAAAGTCATTGCTGCCTAAGTGCAGACTATACCCATGTGGCATGAGTTGAGGAGAACAGCCTTGCTGAATTATTTCTTGAAGAATGGGAAAATCAGAGGTGAAAGGAGAATGAGTGTTGAGCAAGGAGACTTTGAGAGACCATGAGCAGCCCACCTGGTATTACGTGATAATTGTGTGAGGTGACTGGCAAGCAATAAACCTCTGAGCAGTCACCTAGAAACTGCTGTGTTTCCCTGTTAAAAGGATTCAGGCACACAAGTGCCTTATTTCTGCCTTTCTACAGTCTTGTGTAACATGTAGGTGCAGACAATAGGGTAGGCGGATATTTATGCACGAGCTCCCTATCAGCTGTAAATGATAGGCCAGGAGGGATTTCTAAAGATTCCCACACCAAGCTTTTCACCTCATGTGCACCTTAGTTTGGAAAGACCTGTTGCTGCAGAGATCTGCAGCATGTGCTGGCTATTTTTGTTAACCCAGAATTTCTGGCAATTACCTGACCTGCATTGATTGAACCCTGGTAATTTAGTTTGCAAGAAGACATTTGAAACTCATTTTTGCAGGAAGGGCTAATTTTGTCCCTGAGGTAACTCAAAATCAGTTGAATTGAGCTAAGCCTTTCAATGTCCCAAATGTGATTGCTGCATCACAAAAAATTAAGACAGAAACCTCATCCCTCCAGTCCACTAAAATAATGCTGGATGCTTCTAGGGGGGTCGGGTGAAGCTGGGATCCCAGAGTGCTCCCGCTTGTGCCCCTGGGAATGAGTGGGAAAGAGCCAATGTGGAACTGGCAAAGGTGGCCTCTGCCTTTGGACTCCTTGTAGACCATGAGAAGCTCCAAAAAGCCCATAAAACCGCTATGCAGAATGGCACTACTAAGTGGTGGTGAGATGGGGTGTTAAGTTCTGGCCTTTTCTTTAGCCTCTTTTCATCCTTCCCCTCCTTCCCCCCCCTCCCCCCAAAGGTCAGTTTTTGGTGACAAGGAAAGGGAAGGAACAAAGAAATCTTTGTCTAGGTAAATAATGCCTGGAATGGTGCACCTGTAATGGCAGTGCAACTCAAAGTGGTGCTGCTATGTCACTCAGTAAAAGTGAATGGGAACTGCAGTGGGGAACAGAGGATCAATTCTTCGAAAGGCCAGGAAAGATTTTATTGACTTCTGCAAGAATATGACTTCTGAATATGTCCTCTCCTAAACTTTTCCCCCCATTAAAACCTCTTGGACTTGTTGATCACTAACAAAGCTGTATAGCAGGACTGGAGAACACCCACACTGAAAGTGCATTTTGGTAGGGTTTAAATAACTTGTGCTAAATTCTTTTCTGGTGGAAATAGGCAAAATACATCTGAAATGTGTGATACTAATTTATACCAATAGAGAATTTTGCCTTTGTGCTAAATTTTCAGAGTAAACACCTTGCAGCTGTTTGTTAAAACAAAACAAAAAACCTTGGAAGGAAACCAAACCTCAAGCATGTTTCCTGTCTCCAGCCACCACACTGTCGTACATATTTGCTCTTCAGAGAATGTTGTCCTTTTGGCTATGTAGAAATGTAGAAATTACTTAAGTGCATTTTGTTTTCAGTCAAGCTGCCAAGCTTCCATTCTGAAATGTATGGAGATTTTTGTGGTGGTGTTGTAAATAATGCATGTTACCCTAAAGGCTATGTGGTATTCTATTGAAAGTCTTAATTATTTACTGATTTTTGGAAGACTACAAAAAAATAGATGCCTGTATGCCCTGACACCTTAAACATTGGTGTAAACCATGTTGATTCATCATAATCATTTTAATTGCTTTTAATAAGATTTTGACATCATGCAAAGATGATTTCAAATACAAATCTACTTTTAAAATCATACAATTATTTAAGTTGAAATATTTTCTCAATATATTTTGAATTAAAATGTATATGCTAGTACTGGTAATAAATAAATGCATATTATGGAACCTGACCCACTCCAGTGAGTTTTAGAAGCAGAGAGTGATTTTAGTGATTACCTAAATAAAAGTGATAGCCCTGATTGCTCCCCTAAAATGTAGACTTATCTATCTGAGTAAAACTTGCTCCCACATACTATTAATACTCATCTGCCTTCCTCTGTCCAGGCTTGTGATTGCCCTGCCTGTCCTGCAAGGTAGGGGGATGATATTTTGATCCAAACTCTCTGCGATCCTGTTGGGACTTATTATATTAGCTTGAGTGCAGTACTTTCTGTTGCACCTTGCTCGGGTCCAGCTGCTTGCACAGATAGAGTGAGGATAGTCCTGTGCTAGAGGCTGGAAACAGGGTCCAGGCTGTGCATGTGGCAGAGGGCTTTCTGTGAGAGCCACAGCCATAGTCCGTAAAGGAAAACACAGGGGGTGAGAGGTGACTGGCTCTTATTTGTGCAAGTGTGTTACTTGAAAAAAGAAACTGCAGTCAGTGAAACACGCTTATCAAGTAGTAGTAGGCATTTTAACAGTCAGAAAAAAAACTAATGCTGTTAAAAATACAGAGCAAACCTCTTTTGTTTCATTGTACAAAAGCTACTGTCCATGACAGTGATGACTTAGGAAACTTTAATGGAGTGCTGCACAAAACAGACTTGCTATTTTTGGAATGCTGCACTGTTTTCATAAAGTGCTGCTTCAGCTATGTAAGATTTACCATAGGTAACTGAAAGCAAACATGCCCAACATCTTCGGAAAGAAGCTCCCTTAGCCATAGCAGGGATCAAGTTGACTCTCCATACGATTAAAAGAGTTTTAGGCTCATCTATCCAAGCCCCTTCTATAAATAGTCCGTTTCAGATTACAACAGCATAGTAATTTAGCCTGATCTTACCTAGCATCTTCCTGGAAAACACTATCTAAAAACTAATCCTTTTTGTGCTTACTTTCACCCTCCAGGCATAATTATTATTTATTATAATAAAGTGCTGCATAATCTTAGATGAAATGCATATTCCAAATCATGAAAAGCTGAAGTGGGAAAAAGCACCAAAGATAATGAGCATGTGGATGACTAACTGAGTACTGCTGGTCTTGGCTAAGAGGCAGTGACAGCAGTGAGCAGTTAGCGCCCTTAAAAATGTAAATTTTTTTTTTTTTTTAATCTGACTGTCTAAACAGGGCTCTGAGCCTGCAGATCGTTCCATGTGGGTGAGCCTCACTCATGGCGAGAGGAGCTGCGAGTGCTCAGCCTTGAAGCCAGGGAATCTTGCTGTAGCCTTGCCAAATGGCTAGTGGGGACAGGACCAGCCGGGCAGAGCAGCTAATGGGAACAGGCCTAGCTGTCAGCATCTGCATTTTCAGCATCTTACTCCAACCGTAAATGGTGTGTGAATCTGTGCCAAGCCAGAAGCCATGTCACACAGATTTCTCCAGCTAGATATCATTAGTGTGCAAAACCATGTAATATTTCCCAGTTTCTGACCCTTACCATCTAATTTGTTTCTTCAGCTGGTTTGAGCAAATGAGAAAGTACCTAAGCTGGGCTTTGATTAACCCACAACAATTCTTCAAAGACAGTTTCTTGCTGATAAGTTTCAGAAATACATCTGCTGTGTGTAAAGCAATTGTATCTTCCCCCAGGCTTTCTAATATGGGGAGTGAGGTTTTTCAAGACAATTACTTTAATGAGCTATCAGCATGACAGAAATTCAAGTCATCAGGAGCATGAGCAGGACCATCTCCGTTGTCTTGTGTTCACTCCCCAAAACAGTGATTTGTTTTTAGCGTACAAGAAATGCTCTTCTTTTGTTTAATTTCTCACTCTTCTTTTTTCACACCCATAAAGTAATGATCTGTTATCATGATATTGTCAGGTTGGTCAGAATATGAGTGCAAGACATGTCTAAACTATCAATTATGATAAAATGAGATAAGTGTTGAGGTATTGAAATATTAACATTGCAATTGAGTACATATAAACAGCCATGGAACGTGGATTAGTAGTCACTGCTGTGTTACAGGTTTGGTTATTTTTCCCCACTTATCTCAGGGGAGACAGGGCTGCAGTCCAAACTGGAGTGATTTTCTTTTGATTGACTAAAGAGTTGTTCTCAATACCTTAGTAAGTTTGATAACCTGAATGCAAAATACCCTCTAGCCACATGATATGAGTTATATGTCTATGCATTAAAGGATTTCCAGCAGTAAACCATCTTGGCTTCTAAGCCCCAGTGAACAGTGCCTGACTCATTAGCAAAAATATGATGCAAGTTTTTATTAAGTTGACGTTGAAGTTACTTCTCACGCGAACTTTTGTGAGCTGAAGGGTCTGAAAAAAGAGGCATAGAACGCAAGTGCAAATATTGTTACCTGATTTCCAATTAGGGTAAAAGATTTCCAAGGCTCAGCTGACAAAATGACAAGAGCTTGACTTTTCTAGATCAGGATTGCTCTTAGGGGTATCTCTGCTGGTCACAAATTGGATGTCATCCCTGACAGATATGCCCATTTTGGGAAAAAATCATAATGTAGGCTGGGCTGTAGACATTTCTTACTGTGCAGATAGCTGCTGTTTTCACTAGCCTTGAAAGGGTGTGAATAGCTTCTGCTTCTCTCAGTGGGTTGCTCTAACCCAATGTGTTGACTCACTGGTACTAAAGTAAATGCTTTGCTGAGAGCCACTGAAGTTCAAAGTTTATTTGTTTTATTTTTCCTAAAGATAAATTGCTGGTTCCCCAGAGCCATCCTAAACTGGTCTTTGAGATATACAAAATAAGCCTATGGCCCCTGAACATTGCTAGGACTGTTGCCGTGTGCTCTGCTCGGTGGCCGTTGTAGCCACAACAAGGCTTGTGTGTGCCATAAGCTGCATGCTCCACGTGTGTAGGCGCAGAACTGGAAGAAACTGCTTGGTCCTTACATGGGCTTCAGCATTGGCGCAACTATGTAATATTTTTGCTTATGGTACCTATGCGTGAAATGAGGTTAGGCTAGGTTGTTCTCTGTGATAACAATTTGGAAAGGTATATTATACGTGTTAGTGTTTGTCGGAGAGCGCACGCAGCCTCTCTTGCAGCTGGGCTTGACTCAGGCTTCAGCCTTTTGAATAGTTGCCATTTTACTGCTCTGCTAATTAATTTTACTGCTCTGCTTTTCTCACCTACCTCTTTGTGAAGGGCTTCAGCGATTAAAGAGCAAAGTATTTTATTTCAATAAATCCCGGTCATGCAGTGAGTGTTGGTGCCTGCATCATTAGAGGAAATTGACTTCTGTGGTTGCAGCAGATATCATCAGCAGAGGGAAGTGCCTGCAGAAAACAATAACCAAAACAGCATAATGAGTTTTAGGATAGAGCATGAGAAGGATGTTATTTAGCTGAGATACCTGCAGTAGGTCATGTCAGCCTAGGTACCTTGGAACAGATTGTTCCTCTGAGGCATCTTATAGTTTAATCTAAATCATAGATAGGCTTAAATCATCATTCACTGAAACCAGTGCAAAGCTTCCCATTGGCATAAATGACATTTGGATCATGGACTTAGTAACAAATTAACATGGGCTGTTAGACTCTCTTTTGAAGAGTATACTAATTTCTTTCGTTGTTTTCACTACAAATAGACATTAAAGCTAACATCTCCATTGCAATGAGGATTAAAATAAACATCTTGGGGATCACACCATTAAGATACCTGTTTTACTCAAAAACCCCAAGGAGGCTCTGCAGCAGGAAGAACATGTATTATTTGTGCTTTCATGGTTTCTAGTAAATACAGCATTGATGAAGTGAGTACTGATGTGTTTGCTTTCATGATGAATGCATTGGGGATGTATTTTCCAATGTTTGGCTGACTGCTGATAGCTTTCAACTTCACATGTTACACCTACAAAATTGAAGAGCTCTTTTAAATCACTCTGTACAGATGTCTATTCTGATAATTTGAAAAATAATAGAGGTAAAATCTAGGCTGTGAAAATGCCAGAAGAAAAACTCAAATCATCTTTCTACTGATCTCAACCAATACAGTGATTTTAATCTATGCCTGAAAAACTCAAAAATAGTTCTGTACATGTCTCCAAATTACAGAATTAACTTCTTGGTTAAAACCATGCATGGAAACTTCAGACTCAAAATTAGTATTTTCAGAAAGAAATATGCACTTGAGAATAGAGAGTTACAATGGCCGTGCCATCTCAATCTTAGTATTAGCGTTGCTTCTACACAAAATGGAACATGACTGTTCACTTTGCAGGATATCCATCTTTCAAAATTCAGTTCACAGTTCCTTTTTCTCAAGAAGCAAGAATGATGGCTTTTTTCTGCCAAACTGGAAAGGTGACTGTTATTTTGTGGCTTTTATTTATATCTTAATCGTAGAATGACTTTTAGGGAACACAGAAAAGGTAGAGAAGGTCCTATATCACTGACTGAGTTTTTTTTTTATCATATCAAAAATCACATTGGCTTAAGTACTGATTTTTGCATTACTTTATTAAAAGGAATTTTCAAAGAGTATTTGAGTGCTTAGCACTTTTCAAAATAAGTCCTATTTAATAGCCTGAAAAATCAGTGAGCCATTAAAAACTGAAATTCAAAATTACCTCTCTCATATAAATCCCCAGGCCTGAGGGTATAGCTGATCTGCATTTTCTTCAGTGTAACAAAATTTCAGTTTCATTTATGTCTTGTAACAATAGAACATTAATTATGAGGATGAAAATGTACTTTCCAAAAGACATATTTGTCACTATTGGTTAATTTTCTCCCATGTTACTTAGTCATGGGGCTTTAGCAGGTTCTGGTTGAATTAATGGCTTTGATTTTTTTAACTTTGTTTCAAAGGAAGAAAAGATTGTCGCATCTTTTTTTGATGAAAGTTATCAGGTAAACTCTATTAAAGCATGTGAAAGTGCTTATTAGAGTTCAGATGACAGAGATGTGTAGAGTGCAGTGGATCAAAAGGCAGACTTCATTCAAATAACTGATTTATGTTGTTACATCTTCCTGTTCTAAAGCCAACTTCATTTTGCTTGACCTCTACTGGCATTAATAAACCTGCTGGACCTTCCTTTGCTTACCTGAATGAAACAGATTTTGCTTAGTTTAATTTGTGAAGTTCCCAGACTGACAAATCAGGATGTAGAAAATGTACAAACAAGAATGATCAAATTGAGGTGGAGACATATGGGCCTGAACCTACAGGGACATCACTAGGGGCAGGCCCTGCAGAATGATTTTATAAATGTTTCCACTGATTTGGTGATAGCAATAAAATGTGAAAGATTTTGTTCTAACCATTGTTGATACTGGGTTCGAATAGAAGTGGCTATTTCCTCCACTTAACCTTGAGGTAAAGGCCATGCATGGGTTTCACTTATTGGTCATCATTCCTGAGATGTTTCTGTGTTGAGTGCTGGTAGGGAGTTCATGGAATTGAATCCCCAGTACCAATCAGCCATTGATGAACTGGTGAATTGGTGAACTCCCAGTTATGCAAAAATGGAAGGGTAGGAGAGGTGCTTGCTGTTTCCCCCTACTCATGTTGCTGGCCACATAGCATATTCACCCTATTGTACTGGTCCAAAACTCCTCTTTCTGCTTTAACCCCCACACTCCTGAGCACCCCTGCTGCTTAGGAAAGATCAAATAACTTTAAGTTTGAATTATTCATTCTGAAAGTCATTCCTCCTCCTTTCTCTCTTGCCTGAAGAGATAGGTAATTAAAGACAAGAGGGAAACTTCCAATTAATTTGAGGAATTCTTTCAGAAATTCAGGCTCCCAGCCAGAACAAGGAAACCAAGGCCAAAAAGGGGATCTCTTCAACAGGTGGAGATCCTCATTGGCTCCTTAGGGATCAGTGAAAGTGTGTCCTGCTAATATTGGCCAATCTCAGAGCTTATCCCTTCTCCGCCAGCTGTCAGGGTTTCCTAAATCAACTGAGTAATCCAGCCACAGGCATCAAAGGGCTACACATGGAGAGGAGGGTGGAGAATCAGTAGGCTCTAAGTTAGATGCAGGAAGGTTTGTAATGTTCAGTGAAGATTTTGTCTGCTCTCTTGTTGTCTTTGACGTCTCTCCCACGTGTTTTGTGACTCTCATTTTATAGGTATGTTTCCTCTCCCAGCAAAGTCATTAGAAGTTTGTCATCCATTCCAGTGGGAACAGGAATAAACTATAATCTTGCAGCTGTTCATTCAGTCTTTCTTTGCCCTATTTGCTTTATTGGTAGAGAAATTATAAGTCACACAGCATGAGATGATTATCTTGTCCAGAGTTGCTTGTGCAGGAGTCAGTGGGGGCAAAAGGAGGAAGTTCTCTGAGAATCAAGCCCTTTGTGCCTTGCCTTCTCTGAAATGGCAACAAGACTGTGGACCTGAGGACAATTAGACCTTGTCAGATACCCACCACCTTCTGAGAAATTTGGTAAGACTGTGCAAAAAATGGATTTTCCAGCTCAGTTGCTGACCTAAAAAATGAGTAGAGAGGGAAGATGCAGCCAAATTTTATCTTCGTTTTTCTTTTTTACTCAGGAAAAAATAACTAAGTAAATACATTTCAAAAAAAAAAAAAAATTTGAGCTGAATACAACATCCATTCAACCTAAAGGAAATGTTTCATTTGGAGACACCCTTAGGGAAAGCAAATAATTGGAAAGCTGCTTATACAGAATCGCTAGAAAAGGTGCTGGTGGGTCCTGGTTTTAATTCAGAAGCTCATTAGTCAAGGTACACTTAGGCTATAGGAGACCACGTCCAGTTCTCTCATCTGTCTGGGAGAATTTGAACCCACATCTCTGGCTTTCCAAAGGGAGAGCCTGCCCTACAACCATCTTCTAGAAAGTCCTAGGGGAGGAGTGTGCTCCCTTCAGACCCTCCCAGTCATTCAGTTCTGCTCAGTATAGATAGACATTTGCTAGAGCAAGGATCAGAAAGTAGGAATATCCCGTCTGGTAAGTGAGCTGACCATCATGCTAGAGAAAATCTGTCATTTCTGTTTCAGTAATGATTTAACTATTTTATATCATGCAGAACAGTTAGATAAGGAGGGACTGAGGGAATCCTGTCTCTAGTATCAGTAACCATAACTCCTGCTGACTGCGATCTACTCGGTACCTCCTTAGAAAAGATCAGCATCTTCCAGGAGAGCCTGAATGTATCTATAAACGTAAGTCTGTATTTAGAAAGTGTTGACAAGCTGACTCCAATGATCTTGAAGACTTAAAATACTACCTTGGCAGGACCTTTAAAATGGTATCTTGTAATAAGGCTGTGATGAGGATGATAAGTGCAAGGAGGAAATAATTAAGACCTGGCTAATGAAATAATGTTAGACACAAGCTGTCAAATTTTTGTAGTTTAGTCCATACGCCAGGACTGGCCACGTTTCTTCACCCCATGAGTCACAGGCCAAAACCTTCATATATACAAGAGCCACAAGGCACACATTACATGTCTCGGGAAGCTGAGGGGAAGAAGAATTGTAGAAACACAGCAGCTTCTTGTCTCCACTGCAGGACGGGATGGTCTGGTTTGTGCTGGGCATATAATACAGTCACCAGCATTGGCCCCAGCAGTCTCTGCTCACTTGCTGCCTCCTGTAACCCCAGATTTGGATGATCCAGCAGCTCGTGCACGCCACAGCCACATACCAGCACAGCCCTGCTCCAAGCACTCAACCCAGCCATGCCACAGGAGCTGACTTCAGTGCTTGCAAGATGTGTGCCTCAAGAGAGAGGCTGAGCAGCCTTTTCCTGTGTTGCTTCTAGCACATGGTCTGTCTCTAGCAAGGTTCAGTTGCACTTATGTTTGTCTTTGGTTCTGAATAAATTTTATAAATTGCTCTTAACCCTGAGTACAAGTCCCCTTCTGACAAAGTGGGGCGTGCAGATATCTCTTCATCATGCATGTGTCCTCTGTCTTTATGGAGAGCCTACAAAAGGTGCAGTATTTTCTCTAAGAATCAATACAAATGGAGACAAATGCAAATAGACAAAATGGAGGGGGCTGTAATACATTATTGTCATTTGCTAAAAGCTATCTGTGTGCTTGGGTTGTAACAGATTCAGTGAAGAAAGTCACTAAAAGATTTTGAGTTGGAATCAAAATGTTGAATTATATTCAGTGTCCCTCTAACCTTTTACTAAAATGTGGCCAAATAAATTGCCTTTTGCATTGGGTGTGGGAAGTTGCTGCCTGGTTCTTGCTCACTGACAACTGGCTGATTTGCTTTCTTTTATTTCTTTTTGCAGGGAAGGCTGTTTCTCCCCCATCAGCCCAGAGGCATGTCCCCTTGTGCAGTCCTTTATGTGCCACAACAGAATGTTTATCCTCGATGGCCATGTGCAGCTGAAGACAGGCCTGCAAACCCAGGAACGACACCTTTTCCTTTTCACAGACCTTCTGGTTGTTGCCAAGTCCAAGTGAGTATGGCATCCCAGGCAATACTTCCATACAGCAGCCCTTCTTCTCAGCAGAGCATAATACGGACTTCCTTAATGCTTTTTCAGAAACAAATTTTTCCTAAATCATAGGTAAGCTTTTTATCTGGCCAATTGAAGTTAGGTGCCTGACTTCCATCAGTGCTTTTGAAAACCCCGTAGCCCATATAGGAAGTCCAGGCTGCAACGTATTACAGCAGTAGCAGGTAGTCTGAGTTTTATAACATTTCCTACCTTGGGAACGCAAGTGTCATAGAAAAGACTTTTCAGTGTTGAACTGTCCCCTTTCTGCTGCCTTGAACTGGCCGTTCTGGTTTAGCCAGATCATCGTCGGCCCATGGAGTATATGTACCATGGCTGGCTGCGTCACAGGAGGTTACGGGCTCTACCGCTTGTCTGGAAGCTGCTTTGATACATTCCAATGCAGAGGAGCTGTATATATAGAAATAGAGATTGCAAGCAGTACCACAGTGACTATTTCTGTAGGCTGTACAGGGGGAGCATGAGGAAGGGGAAGGGAAGCAGTGCTGAGCAGTCTGGGTGGTGTTCGTGTGTAATCAGGCTTGCTGCTGAGCTCTGATTATTCACTCTACCATTCACAATTAAATCAGATTTACAAGCTGTGTCTAGCATGCCAGCTTCATGCAGCATTTGTGGTTTAAGGCAATTTTAGAGGGTGCTTTCACTTGCTGTTATGGGTTAAGGGGAAATAATAAAAAATTCAGGTGTGGCTTCATTCTCTGTTAGGCACAGTGTTTGTGGTTTCACAGGGTGGGTAATCTCAGTGTGAATCCTGGGCTTTTACAATGTGTCTTTTTGCTTAAGCAACTGTCTCAGAGGCTACTGGGAAAAGCCAGTATAAATCCGTGTTTTCTGTAGAAATCTGAGCTGTGTCCATTTGAATCACACACAGTAAACATAACCTCCCCAGCTGAACTCCTTCACTTTATGTATGTGGTGTGACAACAGAGAGGATATTTTACCCAAAACATGTTCCACTACTGGTGATGTGTGAACAGAAGGATCTTTACGTTTGGTGAAATTCTGCTATTTTATCAGCAGTAGTAGTATTGTTACTATATTTATTTATGTTTGTGTCTGGCTTTAGGGTGGGACTTGCCTCACCTAATTTAAGCTTTCAAACATTAGATATTTACATCTGATTAGTTTTCTAGCCTCCCTTTATAGCCACTGAGAGAAAAACCAGGACCTTGCTGTAGGGCAACTCACCTTGTCCTAAAAAGGTGTCAAGGGTGGGTGAGGAGAGCCACTTTCTGGAGAGGTCTCTTACTTTGTCCACTGACTATAAAGGGGGCATAGCCTGGCTAGCTTATGCATAAACTCCTGAATTTTAGAAGAGTAAAGTCAGGTGAGATGAATCCCTCCCTCTAGGAGCCCTGGTCAGCGCGCTGAGCAAAAGCAATGTTACAGCCCCAGGCTGAGCTGTACATTACTGCAGGTCTGATTGGGATCCAGTGGGACTATTTGCATAGGAAAGCACCACTCTGTGTAACCACTCCAAAGTCTCGTTCCCAGGGAGTAATAATGTCTCTTACAGCACTTGATTTAATGTGGAGGAGAGTCTGCAATTTCCAAAAAAGGCAGAACAAATTGTGCTTCTGCATGTGAAAAAAGGGGGGAGAAACAAGTCTTTGCTAAAAATGGTAAAAAGAGCATTTTGAATGATATTACTTTGTGTATTTTGAAGAACTGATTGGGTTGTTCTCCCTACAGCTGCCCTGTCAGCAGTTAAAGCATCAGAGCTGTCACTAATGAATACTATTTAAAAATCAGCATTTTTGAAAGATATCACATAATAAAATACCATTGCTGATTCCTAGAGGGAAAATCTGAGTGGTGTGCATTGCTATTCAGCAGGAACTATTGATTATTACTGACTTTTGAATAGCTGATGCAGAGTCAAGGCAGCAGGTCACCAAGATAATATCTAGACTGAGTTAATGATGCAGTTGAATCTGACTTACCTTCAGAATTACTCCCTGTGAAGGTGCTAAAAATTTGTGTTAAGTAATTGTTCGATTTGGGGCATATATGTGCCTAAGAGACTTCTTTTTTGCTTGAAAAAATACTACTCTGTGGAATCCCTTAACTTTGTAACACATGTGTTGGCTCAGCTGTAGGTAGCCAGTCACTGTACAAAGGGAGCTCATTTATAGTTAGACTTCATATGATCAGCAAATGGGTAAGAGTTTTTTCTAGAGAGCAACAAGTACTTCACGTCCTCTGAGCTTGCTGGATGAACTCCTGTAGGGTGCTGAGCTCCTGCTGAAATGAATTGGCATTGCTCCCATTGAAATTTATGGATGGTAAGTCCTCTCCACAATTGATTTGTGTACTCTGGACAAGATGCCTGTAGGTTCATTTTCTGATGCTTTCTAATCATTTTTTGAAATGTAGACTGTTACCTTTTCAGTTCATCCATTAGCCCATCTTATGAAAAATAAGAATAATATTCACATGCTGTGCTTCTCTTTTTACTGACCCTTTCTCTACTCCCTTCATGTGAGGATTAAGTCATAAATGAGTTGATTGAAAGAGTTTTTCTCACTAAACCAATGTTAAATATGTAAAATTGTATACTGTTTTCTATTTACTGATTAAATTTCTTACAGGCAGCATGTGTTTTAATGTGGCAGTAGTTGCAAATAAATATTTCATGGATCTGTCCATTGATCAAAATTTCTCACATATGTGTCTGTGAAGGATGCACAGAGAAATGGCTTCCTCATTCTCTTTCTTAATATATGTATTCAAACACATACATTTTAAGTTTTTTTTTTCCCAGTGTGGCTGGACTTAGAAATTAATGGTTGAATAAATGCATGGAATTACGGTAGCAATCTCCCAATGGATCAATTAATGCTTTTGTTAGAGGGTCCTATTAAAGAGATTAGCAAATCTAGTGAGATGTTAATCTTCCATCTGTTACAGCCGCAAGGTATCTGATTGCCACTTACAGAAAACAAAAGGAACTGAATTTACTCTGTGGGGTAGGAGAATTTGGGATGTATCAATACCTACACCACTAATGTTCATGACTTTACTGTTGATTTCAGTGAGATCTGGAAGTTGCCTGATATTCACAGTTTAACAGTTGGGGCAGGGACTTACTACCTAAAAAACAAAATAAAATCATCCTCTTTAGATTGTTAGTCATTTCATTTTTTTAAATGTTCAGTTGTGCTGCTTCCTTAGCCAGTGATGATATATTCATTTCTAGAAATTGTGCTTTGGTACTTAAATAGAAGACCCACATTTCACAAATGCTGAGAACCCATGTATTGCATAAAGGACATGGCAGATAGATAGAGATAAAATTATACTTTAGGCTCTTTAGATGTTAATGGAAGCTACTGTTTCAGCACCTCTGGAAACCAGGCCACTTGAATACTGATAATAGCTGAAAGCTGTGACTAGGCATGGCAAATAGAGTAAGAATATACATCAAGTGTGATTGGGAGAACATCTTTGTGCTTCTGCCAACACCCACTACTGACACTGTAGGGGTCTGGCTTTATGAACTGTAAATGTTAAAGTGAAAGAGCATGTAGAGAGTTCACCAGACTAGATAATGAAAGAAAGAAGTTGAGGAAGAAAGGAGACTGGACAGAGTGATTCCCAGCATAACTGTAGTCCTATCAGTGGAGTCAGACCAGGCACGCATTTATTAACATTTACAATTACAATTCATGTCTATATTTTTTTTGTTAATCTACATTTTTCCAGTTCATTCTATGATCAGTCTGTTATAGTTATTTCTGTATTTTTGACAGATCTTACCTGCTACATCACAAACATCAGCATGATTTGTTGATGAACATATTGAAATGTTCTCCTGCCTTTTAAGTTTCTCTTTGATGGGGTAACAAAACATAACAGATCAAAGAGAGATGAAATATACAGGTTACCAGGAAACACCATGGTATAATTTTAAAAATACAAGAATTTGACATTTTATTTTACAATATTTGATAGTGATCTAATATAAGTGCACCTTTTTGATAGCATCAGTTGTGATATGCACACACAGTCCTTTTTTGCCCACCACTGTAAATGTTGCTGGGTTATCAGTGGTGCTCTATCCAGCCACAGCTGTTAGCACAGTGTCAACTGAAAATCTCAGATCTGTCAGGGTACTATAAATTCATCCAAGTCCTTTCAAGCCGCAAGGTTCAAGTACTTTCACATTTCAGACTGAAATAGTTCAGACTGTCCCAACTCGAATACCTTGTAAATGAGATTAGTCCGAAGAAGGTAGTCCAGGTGCACCAAAGCTCTAAGAAACTGCTTACCTCATGTATTTATTTATAGGACACTGATCACCATAGTGTCTGGTGCTGTCTCCATCCACATCTGCAATACTGTGATGAGCTGACGTGCTCTTGTTTGCAGTCCTTGGATTAGAAGGGCAGAACATTTTCAGGGAAGGACCATTTTTCCTTCATCCTTTCCCTGCTGGCCCAGCAGAATCAGAATTCAACACTTGAAGGCCATCTGGTAGTTCAGTCTGCAAGGCCTCTAGTGCAAACCTGCCTTGAAGTGACTGGCTGTTGCCTTGCTACAGAGCTGAACTGAGTTTGTGAGATTTTAATTGTTTCTCACATAGCACAGCTGTCACAGATCCTATGAAAAAAGGAGTCTTATCATGAAAAATTAAGTGGAAGCAAAGATTTGAAATAAAAAAGTAAAAATTTGTAAATAGATCTTTACTGTATTTTAATGTTCAGTAGGATAAAATATAGGAAAGGACAAATTAAAAAAAAATTGGAAAAATTATGTAATGTATCCTCCTTGTGGATGAGTAAATATTTTGAGAATACAGGAAGCCCTGGCTCATTCTCCAAGTGATGTAGGCCAAAAGTTACCGTGCAGTTTGTGGACCCCGTAGGTGACCTGTGCTGTAGTGAACATACATGGCAGTTTAGTGTTCTTTCTTCAGGATGGCTTCACTCGGTCTTGCCTGATTGTCATTACTCAGAATCACCCTAGTTGTTGCCCTTGGGGCTAAGCAATCAAACTGTACTACAGACTCCTCAATGACATTAAAGTCACTCCAAGGAGATTCCAGCACCAGTGACAATCTTTGCTTCATTTGGAGGGGGCTCCAGACATAGGCAGACATTTTGCAAGAAGGAGAATGTCCAGGGATGCCACAAACAATCTGTTTATCCCACGAATAATATATCTGTGGATCCCATTTGGATCAGAAATTGTTATATCTAAATATGCAACCCAAATAAAACATTAATCTCTTTAACAAAGAGGGAGTGCTTCTTCCGTCACCTCCAATGCAAGTTTCACATGAGCCCTAGAAGAAATTGTGAGTTGTTTAACCTGCCTTGCTAAGTTTTCATGTGGGTGACATACCTGTGAATTTCTGCCGGCAGGTCACATTCTCATTTCAAACTAAAGTGCCAAGCACGTCTCTGTGAGATGTGGACAGCATTTTGTACAGAAGAAGTCTGTGAAGGCAGCACAGACCCAGAAAGGTCCTTTGTTTTGGGCTGGCCCACCACAAATTGTGTGGTGAATTTCAGGTAAGGATTGAGATATGTTTTATTTACCAAGTTACCTAAGTTTACCAAGGCAGACAGACAATGAGGCTATCACAAATGCATTTCAACGCCAGTGAATGCAAGCCTGGGAAGTAAGAACTTGCTGGTTCTTAAACCAGCTCTTCCTGCTGCTGTGAGCAAGTCACTTACCCTCCATGCTTCATCTTCTTCTCTCTAGAAATATGGTAATGATATTCACCCATCACTTAAGAATTTGAGAAAGTAGGTGATTTGGTGAAGCACTGTCTGTGCTGCAACTTTGCTTAGTGGGAATTCTCTTTTTTCTTTTTTTTAGTGTAATTGGACAAACACCTTGGTTAATTAATAAGATGAACTAGAAAAGGTAAACAACCAAGATAATGAGAGGATCAAAGAGACCCTTTTAGGACATTTTAAGCAGAAGAGCTTGTATTGGAAGTAGCAGAAAACGTACAGTGAAATACTGACCTTGTCCTACATCTCTTTTTAATTAAATTGTGCCAGAGAAAATGTCAAAATTTTCTCCTAAAGCAGAATCTCTGAATTTTAATGGAGAGAAAGATTTTTAGTCTGGTTCTTTGCAGCATTGGCTGTAGGGCACATAAGGGCTATAGAGGTAATTTCAGTCATTGGGCTAATTTTATTCTCAGCAAGAGGGCTTTGTCATCACTTTGGATAAGGGAAGGCACCATCCCCCTTAAATCCCAGGTGGTCAGCCACAGTATTTTGGCTGGGCCTTGGAAAAGGCATTTGCCTCTTTACCAACAGAGAGCAAAAGCTGAGGCATACAGCTTAATTTGTATGTCACATTGTCCATATGCAACAAGAATGCTGTGCACAAACTGGTGTTTATTGAGCTGGTTGTGCTGTTTATGTTTTCTTCACTTGATAGTCCTGAAACAAAGCTGAAATTTTCTGTCGATTTTCAATTGAACTCCTGCCAATAAACGTGAGCTTTGATCTAGAGGCAGTAACTGATCCTTTCTAGCTATCAAAAAATATTTGGATATGAAAGCAATAGCTTCAATCCAAAGGGAATTAGGGATTTTATAGAAGTGAGATGATTTTATGCCTGGAGGTAAATAGAAAAACTAAAATGCCTTGTGTGAGTCCATAGGTAGCGCACCAGACACCTGAAGCAGCCAAAGCAGAATCAGAGTTTTAATGTTTATAAAGTGTGTACCCCTGAAGCAGCATCATTCATTAGCTTTGCAGTTCCCTAAATGCTTGCTCTGAAAATATGAAGAATTTGATTTTTAAAAGCAGCAGTGGGAATAGCAGGATCTGGGGCAGGATTTAGCTCAAGAAAGTTGAAGCAAAATTAGATTAGATTCATCCCACAGTTCTATTATTAGCTTTGTTTAACTGGATGGTTTTGTATCCTTGAAAGTGTATAAATGAGATAGGTCTTAAAAAAATCAAAACTTAAATATTTATAAGTAAATTGTGGTGCACAGGACCTTCTCTAAACCAAGTTAGAAATAAGAAGAAAGAGAAACTGAACAGTGGAAATTGCAAGAGCTCTGTATACCTGAGGAAATAGCTTTAAACTTTTGAATTAAGTTCTTCTTTTAAAGCATCCTGCTCATTTGGACGTTAGTTTAAGAGCTCAATCTGTAAACAGATATTTCATACAAATCTGCAAAACCCTTTCAGTTTTTGTATGTATTTGTGGAAATTTCAACCAAAAACCGGTCCATTCCACCATGGTGTATACAAGGGCTATTTTGGTACTAAAATGCTGGCTGATTTGTCCCTGTTTTTCTATAATTCTTGCAGGTCTGCCGAACAAAAGGAAACATGGCTTTCTTTTTTGCAAAAGTAAGTCTTTGAAGACATAGAAAAGGGACCAAGTGACCTAGACCAGTGATTCCCTGCTCATTCCTATCTGCTGCTTATGACTGGCTGTGTCCTAATATGAATGGAGAACAGTGGAGCTAATTTTGGTCTTACAAAAGCAAACGTTCTCTAAAACATACCCCAAGCCAGAAGGTGTGGTGGCAGCATCTGAGTAAATAGATCTGTTTCAGTTCAGCCAGAACTAGACAGAGAATTCCTAGTGGTGATTTTGGTTTCCAGATACTTAGTTCTGCTAATTGTGATTTGTGTCTTTATCTGATTCTTCAGAGTTCATGGGGTTGTTTAAATCATTCTTGCTGGGAATGATTTCTAATTCACGGTTCTTCAGTTCTTCGAACTATTCTGTACAATGGGCTGTAACTCATTCCACTAAGAGGCTACGGTGCAGCCTAAGGCATCACAACAATATATAGTTTTTCTCAATCTTTTGTTTAAATGTGTCCTTCCTTTGCTGCAGCCCATTCTTCATAGTTAGGCCTCCTTATATAACCCCTCCTGTGCAACAGCTCTACTCTAGAATTTATATCCTTCATAAATAAGTGTCATGATCTCAAGTAATCACTGAATTATCCTATAAATTTGGTACGTATGCACTGCTCCAGGATGTAAATTCTCTGTTTTAGTGAATCTTCCCAGGGCTGGTGGGGAAATGAGGTACAGCTCCCCAGGCCCAATTTTGGCTCATAAATTGCCGAGCCTCCAGGGAGCCTTCCTGTGGTTTGGGCCATGAGAGAAAAGAGGCAATGGCAGGAGGACCAAGGGGCCAAGGGAGCTGGAGGTATTCCTAGATCCAGATCCTAGGGAGACTTGGTCCCCTTTCCGATGATGTTGGGCTGTTTAAGATTAAAATTGCAGTGAAGTCAATGTGTAGATTTTAAATCCAATTTCTCTGCTGCTTACACTGATTTTTTGCACAGTATGAACTTTAATAATAACAGGGCATTACTGGGGCCCTTGGTCAGCATCCCTTTCAGATACTGCTGGGTGCTGGGTTTCCCCAAAGATCTTTCTATAGAGAGTACATCTGCAAACAGTCTGCTTCTTATCCAGTTACTGCTTGATTACTATTTAAATATCAGTCTTACCATTTATGTTTATAATATTAAAATTTTACTTGTTTTGTACTTGTTTTGTCAGTCGAATAAGAGAAGAGAAGGAAAAAGACTATCCTAAAAGTATTCCTCTGAAGATAATTGCAAAGGATGTTGGAACTTGTGCATATGTAAGTGGTTTTGAGCTGAACTCTGGATCTAAATCCGAATCACCTATGAGTGCTTGTCACCTATAAGTTGCAATGTGTTTTCTTCTTTATAATGATTGTAAATCAGTAAAGCTGTGCATATGAACACTCCAAAATTGCCTTAAACATGTTTTTTTATCAGTTGACTGATACTGATAAATTCATAGGCAGGTAAATCGATAAAGAAAGATTATCCGCAGATTATGACTTTTTTACTAAGTCATTTTAAACCAATTTAAATGAAATTCTTGTAGGTAGCCAATTCCCTAGAGATGCACTAGCATTCATTGATAAACCATTCATTCTCCCTCTGCTTCTTGTACGATTATCCTTTCTTTCTAAATGTTTTTCTAAAACCTATATTTCATGCTAAGAAGCCTCAAGAACATTTGCGTGAGATGTTTTCACAGAAGTTAGACCTTACTGGAGGTTTTTGTCCAATGATTATTCTTCACTTAGAATTCTGTACTTGCATAGACCTAATCATAAACAATTCCTCCTTTTTTCAGAAAATCATTATTTAGGTAAATGTAGTTAAAGTTACCAAGTTGCTAAGAGAAATGGTAGTAAATAGTGATGATAACAGTGTCCTTCAAATGAAGGACTGCATAGCAGTGTGCGCTCAGGTGTTCCTAAGTAAATGTCTATAAATCATACATGCACTCAGGTATTCCACTATTGTACCTGGGGCTTTTAGTTTCTCTTTTCTCCTTAGATAAAATAAGCTCCTGTGCCAAATTTGATTTCCTGATACTGGTAGTCCTAGGAATTACATGCTGTAGTCTAGCTATTATCAGCAATAAAGCAATGGAAGAGGATATGGAAACTTTGTGATCCAGAAAGTTCTTATGGCACTGTGGTTCCTGTGCTACAGCAGCTGGAGATGCCCAAGAATTATTTCATTTCTGGAAGATGGGGGAAGGGTGAACATGAGGCTTAAACATTTTATTATATTCTAGCCAAGAGCAAAATTTATGTAAATGTGCTGACCTGCTCCTGAGAGCCAGATGTCATTGCTTTTGGCAAATGTTAAATTTTTCATGGTATGAACATTCAGATATGTCCTGAAGCAAAATGTACAGTATTCTCACTTCTTTCCTTTGATTGCCATGGCATCTTGTTACCATCAGGAACTTGTACAAAAGTACAGCTCAGATCTTTTCTAAGTTCAAAATGTCATGGTGTTGTTTCACCTGAATGCCCAATGGCCAGTATAAAATTGCTATGCTACGTATGGTAGCAGGGTTTGTTGAACCAGTCCTGGGACTGACAGTGAACGTTTACATCTTGGCTCTTCTGTCTCCTCTTCTTTGGGCCTTCTAGGTCGTTCTTTGCAAGCAGGCACATGTTTGTCCAGCCAATGCTCGAGTCTGGCCACAAACCAGCTCCAATCCAAAAGCTGTGTAGTCTTGTTAGCAGAACCAGACTACCCTGCCCCTCAGGAGGGCCCTCTGGACCTTCCCACTTGATTTTGTCTCTGCAAGGTGATGGCGGTAGTGCTGCCACATCCCAACCATGCTAAGGATGGGTTCATGAATACTGACGGTATGTTTGAAATGCACTGACCTGCATAACAACAACATGGTGTGACAACGTAGAGAGCATTTCTCTGCACAGGAATAATATTGGTGCCAGGCCGCAGGTGTCGAAATCTCATTCTGGAAAGACCGTTTTGTGGAAAGTGGCGCTTCTTGCAACATGCTACGCACCATAGAGGTGGTCAGGCTCAGCTGCCTCATCCTTGCTGTTGAGTCGCTGTAGCTGTTTAGGACCGAGCGTTTTTGGTGTCCTCCATGCTGCCAATGAGCGGATTCTGGAGGATGCTAGAGCAGCAGCATTTTGACTGAATGAAACATTACCAAGAGGAAGTGTTCCTGGTATTAAACCAAATCTGGCTTTGAGAAGTCTATGTAAAAAGTAGCAAAGAATACAGAGATGAACAACCTATGTGTGATATTTTCTTACCAGGGAGATCTTCAATAGAAAAGAAAGAAAAAATTAACAATTAGTATGAGAACTCCTTGTTCAACTGAACAAACTCATTGAAATGTTTCATTTTTTCAAAGGAGACTTATATGTGTTTAAATTAATCAAACCATTAGATTTCCTTCATGCAGTATCTAAAGTGCAATTAGGGGCTGTGTCTTTTGTACATATTTTAATGCGGAGATTTTGTCCCTAGTAATCATGGTACTCTGCCCTTCTGATGGAGCTGCTGGGGAAGCGGGGAGCAGCTATAGAAAGCATATGATGAGGCACAGGAATCAAACTTCCATCTCAGACAGCTGGCTCTTTCTCTGTATAGTGTAACTTATTTATCAAACAAATTTTTAACAGTATACTCTCAATTCTTTAAGCATTTAATTATGCAAGGATATTGCACTTCAGATACTCTTTGCAAATCTGTATTTTTAATGCCACTTTTCCCTTCTCCTTTTTTCTGTTCACAGTCAAAGACCCTAACTGTAACCAATGTTGATACAGCAAATGATGTAATTCTAACGGCCCTACAGCAGCTGGGAATTACCGTAAGTACTTGCACCGGTTTTAATGAGTCTTTTCTTAGCCACTTTTAATGAAAAAATCTTCTCTTGCACTTTTTCAAGGTTTTAGGACATGGACATTATTTGAAAACCTTTATCATAGCAATGTTGTTGAAATGAAACAGCGGTGGCTATTTAATATATAGACCTCCAGAGATCATCAAATGCCTTGGAAGTGTTGAATAAGCCTCTCATCCCTGTAAAGGTTCAGTCATGTTTGAAATTGCTGTTAAATCTATTTTGTTGATGCCTAAGAGAAGATATCTTGACACAAGAAGTGAGAGTTTGTCACAGCTCCTTTTGCATGCTTCGGTGTGAACAGGGAACCTATTGGACTGATTTTTTTTCTTTTTTGTTTCAAAATTTGCAAATATGTGTGATCGGTTGTGTCCTCAGATTATATATACAAGCACAGCTCTTGAGTGTCCAAATCAGATGATTCTCTAAATATCCGTGGATCTTTAGCATCACATGAGATATGAATGTCACTGAGTGATTGCACAGAAATTGAATGCACCCAATTTAAGTAATGGCATGAAACTGTTTTGGTAAAAGGTCTTTAGGTGAGCTGAGATAATGCAGGATAGTGCACCAAGTAGATGCAGGGATTTCTAGTAGATCAAGTAGTGCCTGAACTGTCACCTTTTGCCCTAAAACAGAAAAGGGCATGCCTCCGGTGCTAAAATGAATCAGTGCCAGGGACAAAAATTCAGATTCCCTCATTCCTTTTCTGTCATTTCACAATGTGGCTCTAAACAACACTGATGGTCACAGAAGCTCCTGGATGACAACTTTTTGACTGGCCTGTCAGCATGCTGTTTGGGTAACAAGTATTTTTTTAAATGTCTGATCTTGGTGCGTCTGTCGATCTTGAAGCATGGAATCTGACAAGTCTTTCCTTACCATGGCCCTGAGTTCAAAGAGTCAAATATGACCAAGTGCCACTCTTGTACTTCCCTGGGGCTTCAAGAGACCTCCAACAAAAGTTAGAGTAACCTCAGAATTTGCATTTCCTTGCATTCATTGTCCCTAGTTTGTACTGGCTCTTTGTACATCCAGAGGGCTGTTCTGCTAGCTCGGTATTTCCTCAGCACAGCATTTTCTGCCTATCCATCTTGAAATGTTTTAGACGTCCCATACTACACCAGGGCTGCGGCTCTGGCCCTCAGCTGAGGATCCTGCAGTCTGTCCAATAAAGGTAGCTCTGGAGTTAATAGAGGGACTGCAAGGCAAAGAGGATAAGATGTGAGTTAAAATCCAGCCCTTGTCTCCTCCAATTTGTACTGCAAATTGAAGAGACTGTGCTATGTTAAAACTGCAAGTCTTTATTACGATGTGTTTCATTTTTACCCTTTTTATGGGTGTCATTTGCACTTCCTCATTTTGCATACAGAAAAATCAGGAAAATGGTAGTACTGAAAAAGAATGTTTTGCTTGGGATGAGCAGGAGGAGGAGCTGGTTAGGTTTCAGCTTCGCTTTCAGCTTTTGTATGTGTCAAAGCCATCCCTTTCCTCCACTTTATATTTTTATTTTGAGTGGAAGAAGAATTAAAAGCATTCTAAAAGATGTAAAATCTTGCCTGATGAGTTATTTGACCAAGTAATATACTCCATTTTTTCACTGCATCTTCATGACATAAAGCCTTTTTCATTAGAAACATATCATAAGATTCACAATAAAATCAGACAAGCTAAATAAATTAAGCTGTAGCCTGTATATCAATCAAACTCACCCAAACCCCTCCTAGGATTGTTCTAACCACGAGGAAGCTTCTCCTTATGCGCCATCTTGAGGGGTTTTTATGTTCAGAGAGAACCACTTGAAAGGAACTCTATGACTTTTCAATGGCAATTATAAAAACTACTTTTCACATGTTGTATGATTAATGAGGCTATTACTTTGCCTGAGTTCACTCCATTTTAACGCATCAGAGTTTTTTCCTCTGTGCTTTCTCTGGTAAAATGACAACTAATTCCAGCAAAATGGCATCGATCATCTGTTCCAAATTATCCAGTGGGACAGAAAGAAGGACTTTGAGTTTCCCAGCTCCATAAGTACAGTTGCTGTTTTTCTGGGACAGTGACATTTCTGCTGACAAATGGCCTCATAAAGCACATAAAGGACAACATTTGCAATTGGGGGATGGTCAGTCCACCTCTTGAAACTGCGCTTCCCAGCTCTTCCCCTTTCCCTGTCTCCCCTTCACAGCAACTAACACTTTGATATATATTTTTGAAAGGAAAAGTAAATACCTTTTCTTGTGCTCCTCAGCTGTATTTATTTGCTCCTGGCTGCCTGCCCTGAAGCTCGAGAGATGTCTCCATAGCCTATTTATTTTCCTTCTGCCTCCTACTAGCTAACTTAACAGCAGTGCTAATATGGCCCAGAAAGCTCCGTCAGTCAGAGAGCAATCTGTGAAGGCTTTATTGGGTGTATCAGCATTATACCAGATGCATGCAGCAAATAGAAAGAGTCTCAAGAGCTTTGGGGACACTGGATAAAAGTCCAGACAATGCAGATAGTAGGCAAATCTGTTTAAAAGGATGTAGGATTTAATTTTAGAGCTGAATAAATACTATCAATAGGTATTTATCACCTTTTGTAGTCAGAAAACTTTCAGATTTTAATTTTCCTTATTTTAGCACAGTCACTGAGAAGGGATTTAAAGTGTAATAGATCACTTTTTACACAGTGTATTTATCAACTTCCTATTACTCTTTGTCCTGAGAGTGACTTGTGTTGAATGTCATTCTTTTTAACTCTGTTGCCTCACTGCCATATTTGAGATAATGCACTATTTCCCTCCTTCAGTTAAACTGAAACACTCACATACATTTATGATAAGGGCAATATTTAGAATTTACTTTCAAATCAATGTTTTTTCCGAAGATTTTCATGTTCTCCAATCCTTTGGAAATTGTCTCCTTTGATGTAAATTTTATCATCTCCTCTGTTGTAAATTTTAAAGGGGGCTCTGCAACCTTACCGCACCCTCTGGAGTTGCCAGGCCCTTCCACACAGAAGGGCTGCAGAGCTGCCATTTGCCACCCTGCAAGGCGATTTTGGGGCAGCTTTCAGCGCCGTGACCCGCTGGTGCTGTCCTAGCGTGGGCTCGGCAGCGTGGGGCTTAGCCCACTGGCGCTGCCCGTCCTGCCTGCTGTGTCCTGCGCAGCAGTGCTGGGATGCTCTTGGCCGGCAGGGTCAGCTCTTCCCTCTGGCCAGGGACGGAGGGGAGGTGGGGGAGACAGGTCTGGTCTGTGACTGTGGCTGCAGTCTGAGTCTGGGGAGCAGCTGCGCTGCACCACAGCAATCCCTGAGGCTGTGCTTACCCTGACAGGCAGGACCGGGCTGCGGGGTCACCTTTGCTTGCATGAATGCTCACTGTCTGCCGCATGCTCTGCAGTGGGCTTCCACTTGTGCTACTTACTCCTAATCACTCCGAGGGGTCAGACTTGCCTCTCCTCCAGGCTGGGTGTACGCAGAACCTGCAGGGAGGCACAGGACACAGGAGGGCGGAGAGCCAGGAGCAGGACACAGCGCTCGAGGCACCCTCCTTGCTAGAGGTGGCTGATTTCCAGCCTCAGGGAGGTGGCAGGCGGCAGGGGTGACCGGCTCAGCTGCATTGCAGGGTGCTGTCAGCATGACTAGTGCCTCTGTCTGGCCATGAAGGCAGCCCTAACGCCCCGCAGGCTGTGGCTTTGGCCCCTCTGCTTCCAGGAGCAGGGAAGAACTGGTGCAAATCGCCCCCTTTTCCTACTGAAAGAGATGGACCCTGTAGCAACCTGCATGGAGGGACCTAGAAATGAAGGGCTCCAGCCATTCCTACTGCTCAGGCTGGGCCCTGGTCACTCCTACCACATCTCATGTGCAGAGAGAATTCAGAAGCTCTGATGGTGGCAAATTTGGGCACTGCAGAAGTAAAGGGAATTCCTTTGCTCCCAGTGGCAAGGTGCGGATTATCATATCATTGCAAGAAACCTAATGCAACCCCCTTCTTAATGGCTGGACAACTTATTCTTAATTTTGGTTTTAAAGGGCTCTGAAAAAGACTACAAGCTGTGGGTGATTTCAGGAAGAGAAGATGCTCCTTACCCTCTTATTGGTAAGTTCTTGAAATGGTTTTGCTTTTCAGCATTCACCCATTAATTTTTAGTGCTGAAGAAAGCAAGAAATACAGAGAAATGCAGTTTCCTGTTTTGTTTTGTTTTGTTTTTTTCTGGTTTTCTCTTACTTCCCTGTCACGCAAATTTGCCTATTTAGGGAGCTAGTCAGAATCCTTTTTTTTGAAGAGCAATTGTGTCTGTTGTGTTATATCTACTAAGAGTTGAAAAAGTTCATTTATTTCTGCACCAATTTTGTTATTTTCAGTTGCATGAGTCTCAGTCTTTCTACAGGACCAGCACCTCCACTCACTCACCTCCTCTCTTGGAGCTAGTCCAGCTATGCCATATTTCTTCCTACATATCCGTAGCATTGTTTACTACATTCTCCTCCTCAGCAAAACTCAACATGATTTTGAGAAATGTTCTGTTTTTCAGCAACTGGACAAAACTGATTCAAGAAGTCCTTTCCAATCCTGTATTTCTCTTACTGGCTGACAGTTCCCCTCTGAATAAAAGCAGAATATTGCTTATTCACGTTATAAAATGCTTTTCAAAACATCCCCCTCATCAGGAATCAACCCAAAGCTCAGAAGTGATTGGATTGAGTGATTTGATTTTGGCCCATATAGTTCACTGAGAACAAATCCCTCTCCATTATTAAGAGCCTTTCCCTGTAGAAGCCCTGCATTATTTGTGCTATATAAAAGTTAGCAGATGATTAGAACAAGAAAAACTTGTGGATTTTCTGTTTTCCTCCTGCAAATCTAACCCCAGTAAATCCTAACATTCCTTCTCAAAGCAGTCTTAGCTACAAATGCTTTGCTGGAGTCAGACAACATTAATATTTATAAAATGTCTAACTTGTGCATCTTATAGACAATGAAAGCTGTTTTGTCTTTGAAATGTACCAGACTTTGTCTTTTAGACTATTATGTGTAGCTTATTCAGATAAAATCACAGCTGTGGTTTTAAATATAGCACCAGAGAATTCCAAAATGGGAAAGACCTTTCTAATTGACTGACGGTCTCTCACTGCGAATTCAAGTTGCAATCTCTGGAAAAGAAAAATCTGATATTAAAATGATGCTGCACTGGATATTCACACAGGGTTTATTGGATAAGGCCCCGCTTTTATCCTAGGTGCATATCAGAATCAGAATTTGACTGTTTCAGCTTCACACTACTTCTAATGTCTAATAATGATTCTTCCACTATCAATGTTCATTTTAAGGCAAGTCTATGGGTAGGTTAACTAAAACATCTTAACATTGCACCAGATTTGATCTATTTCAATGGCCATGTCTGTAGACAGGTCCAAAAATATCTTTCTGGTGGCATTTTTGAAAGCTTCTCCAGAAATTAATTGCCTCTGTATAGTCCCTGAAGATGCTGGTTAATGCAGAGCATAGTTCATTTGCATTAGCCCTGTGATTAACATTTCCTTCCTGTTTCAGCCTCAGACAGGAACTTTTATTGCGTCTTTTTTGACTACATTGTTGGCTATTCCACTTACCATGGAAAGGGAGGGAAGATCATGTTCATACTGGATTTTTTGCATGCTCAGCAAAAAATTGACAAAAATCTCATTTCTTGAGAGAACCATACAGGAAAACAGTACCTAAACTTTGAGCATTGCAAGTAAAACAGTAGAACAAATAAACACTGAATTCAGAAATAGTCACTTGAATCTTTCTGTTGGACTTTTATGTGATACAGTTGTAATGGGTCTGATTTTTCCTTTAAGTCTGTTTAACTGCTCTGAACACAGTAACTCCATTTTTGCCAGTGTATGATTTATGCCAGTGTAAATATGCCTGAGGCTGCTGAGAAAGTGCTGTGGGCCAATGTGCGAAATCTGCTTTTCCTTCAAGGTAGATGGAGTTTTTCAAGTCTCCAGTCAATCCAACACAGATTATGATGATTTCTCTTTAAACAGGACATGAATATCCCTTTGGAATTAAAATGAGCCACATTCGAGACGCTATGCCCCACGGATCAAAGCACTGTGCCTGCCCCAGGCAGCTGCAGGGGTCCTTCCTGACGGAGCAGCTGCCCCAGGAGCTGCAGTGCCAGTTTGTGCTGAAGCCAAGTCGCCTGGCCGTGTGCCAGCCGCTGAGCGGTACGTTGCTCTCCCCACACAAGCCCCATTCACCCAGCGCGTCTCTAAGGCTGTGTCTGCTATAGAAAGCAAACATGCCAGGAGGGGAGGGAAGTGAAGATGAGCATGCGGATGCGCTTTTCTGTGATTCAGCTGCATGGGGGATTTTACAGGGTATCTCTTCCTGATTTGACTGTGCTGTTGTATGTGTACAGTTTTTGTAAGTTAAATTTTTACAAGCTGCCTGTCAAATGGTTGTTTTAAAACCAGCAAAGAAAGACTAGCTCTCTTCCCTGCAATTTTTTAAGTCTATTAGCTGAGCTTCTCTCTCCAGCCCTCTCCTCATTTGTAGCAAGGCAGAGTGGTTTTACAGGTCAGGACTCAAGGCTTGACTTTGCCACAGAGCTCCCTGTAATGTTTGTCGTCAGCGTTCTTTATCTCAACAAGGTACTGACATCTACACAACTACTTCACTGGGACCCCCTCACAAGGCAAAGCCTCCACATGTGTTTGAGTACCTTGATGAACTGAGCAAATACAACCTCTTTGTTTCAGTTCTCTTTTGACTAAGAGGAGGATAATACTTTTTCCCGCCTTTGGCCTTAATCCTGCAAAAATATGAGCACCTGCTGTCTGTTTTGCACTCTGATATCAATGACACAATGACAGTTCACTGCTCATGGGTAAAGCAAATGAGCAGATCTTTACAGGATTGGGGCCTTAGACTGTAAACTCTACAGGGCAAGGATGCTTCCCATGGTGTGTTTTTGTTGAACTTTACACACTGACACATTACGCTCAGTTAGGAACTCTGCCATACTTCACCATTAATGACTATATAATAATAAAAATAACATACTCACATTCTGTTATCCTATGCCTCCCCAATAGCAAAGATCTCCCACAATGTATGAATAGAATCCATTTGTAATGTTTTTAGAAATTAAATATAGCAAGGCTGTATCAGTGTCTATTACAAATTATTCTGGAAACTGATTACATTTTATATAAATTAATTTCCTTTCCAAACTCCTTCGTCCCCCCTTCCCCAGTAATGTGCATCATACATTACTTCATGGCATATTTTAAGAATAAGGCAATCTAGCAAAGGGGTGTAATTAGGTTTACAGGCCCCGCTTGGCAGCTGACATTGACTGGCAAGAGAAAATAGAAATGCAAATCAGGCCTGTAAAGCTCTAATGCAGATGTATTGTGCTGTGCAAATTGCAGGAGGGAAAGCATGGCTGCTTTGGAGAAGCATGCTGGTGATCCACAAGGATTAGAGTAAGCAGGAGGAAAAGAGGCTATTAATCCATTCACCTTCTCTACTTTCATCCTCGGTCGACAAAACCTTTTCAAATGATATATAGGTCTGGCTGCTTGTAAACCAAGTTACCTTGCATACATCGCTGTTCATTGTGCTCCTCCTAGCTCCTCACCTATTTCGGTTTTGGAAAATGGAGATGGGTGTCTGTGTACAAGCCAAGGCTGTGATTTGATTTTAGGCTCATCTTCACATCAGCAAGCCAAAACCTGTCTTGTTATTAGGTAACTACCAGGCACAACACCACATACAAGGCAAATGCATAGGGGAGGAGTTGGTAACCCCACATTTCGCTGCCAGATGTGCTGTGTAACCCGCCCTCCCTCTCAGAGAAATCTGTCCCAAACTGAGATGAAAGAGGGATTATCTGCTCATCATGAAGTGATTGATGTTCTAGTGGTTCATCTCATTATAGTATGAATTATCTGAACACAGATTTTTCTGTTTATTTTTCCTTAAAATGAGATAAAATCATAAACTTGGAAACAGAATTTTGGCAGTCTCCACTAAATTCTCTCAGCTGATGTTTGTAGCTATCTGTTATTGTAACCCAAAACAAGACATGGCATTTACAGTTGGCAAGCTTAGAAGCATAAGATTTTTAACCAAGTGTTGCCCTGGCAAGGATCAAACATTTGTGTGGCCAAACAGTTCTTGTGCCAGCCAGCCAACCTGTCCTCCTTCTCCTCCCATGGCTTTGCCATAACCTCCTCTGAAGCACAGCAGCCCCCATGACACTGGTATCGCTGTGCTGGAGACCCTGTCTTTTTGGGAGGCAGCAAGACATAGCTGCCCAGGCTGCACCGTGGTTAGGCAGCGCTGTAAGTGCTGACAGGCAGACATGACTGACAACTGGCTGTTGCGTGAAATAAGTTGCTGTGTGGACACCAACTACACTGTTGTAGTTGCATCATCTGTTCTGGCAGGATGGTTAAAAAAAGTACAGAAGAATTTACTGTGTGGAAGAACTGAAGTGTTTCTGTTGACTCTTGCAGTCTTTTGTCTACCTCACAATTAAAAATAGCCATTCAGTAATGCTCATTAGCACATGTCTGAAAAGCATTGTAAATACTCACTTGCTTAAAGTTTAACTTGAAAGAACTGACTGCTGTCAGTGGCTAGTCTATCATCAAAATTGTTACTTAATCATCCGTTAAAAGAGAAAGCAAATTTTTTAACAGGTTGGTCTCAATACAGAAAGATCTTTGAAAGCTGTTTGACGGTTAAGGATTTGGTCAGAAAGGATGCTCTGTTGTTAAAGAGATCTGAGGTTTAGAAGAGTCTGAACACTTTGTGAGAAGAGGAACTATCCACTTGCATGGAACTATGTACTTGCAGGGCACTATCTATGAATAGACACTACCTGTATATAAAATACAAGCAGAACTGATCCCGAGGCAGATGAGAATCACTCTTGGGCCACAGTTGTGAGCTCTGAGCATGATCTGCAACCAAAGCAATAGTGCTTTTTTCTGATTCTGGCCTGGAATAATCCACAGGAGCAAGGCCCTGAAGGTAACGCTGCCATTCCAGTATGGACGCGCTGTCTTCTGCATAGCAATAACCTGCCTTGGTCATGGCTGGATGGAGGCTGGACGATGTTGTAACTTTGCACAGGTTCAAGAAAAGAAAGTGTACATCCTCCCCCTATCATCTGCTCTGTACCTCAAAACTTCTTAATCCCTTTGCTTTGTGTAGCACAGAAGTGGCCTTCCTATCTTTAGGGCCTTTTTGTATGAAAAGGGTGAGTTTTCCTGTTGTTCAGCAAGTGTTAATTTGGTAAGTGATATGGCATTTCATTGCCTTATATTAGTTGCTGGTTTCTGTCCTGGTATCTTAAAAAATACCGATAAAGATTTCCCTCCTGTCCTGGAAGAGATCTGCATTTGATCAAAATTACCCCTTGCTTACACTGTCAGTTTGGGCCTTGGCTCTTAAGACTGGAGCAAACAGTGAGAGACTAATAAATCTTTCTAATTTTAAGAGTCAATTTTTTTCCATTTCTACTATTCTTTATTCTCCAGAATAGCATCTCGCCTTAACTTTTACTTTCACTGAGATCTATAGGGCTGCCAAAACAGAACACAGATATATATTTGCCATTGTCTGAATAGCAATCCAAGTGAAGTAAACCTTGGTCACATGCTAACAGCTTGTTCATCTGTAAGAAAAATTGTGGTTTTGAAAGTTATAGCTTAGCTGTGTTCTTCCAAAACATGACATAACAAGTAAAGCCTTAGACTTGCCAAGCTTATATTTCATGAAGCTTTGGACTGCCTAAAATGTATATCCTTATTATTATTTTTTATGAAAAGAATTTTTCATTAGCCTTTAGCACTCATATGCTCACATTTTGAGTTAAACTGTAACTTTTCATCCTGTAAACTTGTAATGAAAAGACTTCCGCCCACTCCCAAAGGGAGCATGATCTCCTAGAATGGCACAATGTATAACAAAAATCACTATTTGGGCTAAAAAACGTGTGTAGTAAAGTACAGGAGATAAAAATCTAGTCTTATATGCAGTCCTTATTTCTGTCATTACCCTCTGCCCTTCACGATGGTAGAAAGCAGAATGTTTGACCAGGTGAAAGAACCAGCTAGCAGAAAGGTGCACAGGGTAGGTGAGCAACTGAATCAAAGCTGATTGGTTTTGAGGACATCTAGAAAAAGAAAAATATATTTGGATAAATTTTTCCGAATTAGTATTTTCTTCACAAGTGCTATCACAGACCCCAGTGCCCCATGCTGTTAAGTAAGCATTTAGACTGGCTGATGTTGAGAGATGTGATGGAAAGAAACCACTTTCTGCATCCTAATACCAATATTTCTTTCTCTATGCGTTGCAAATAAGACTTTCAGTTAGTGGTGATCTACAGCACTTTCACTATTATGATATCTCATGAAATCTGTTAAACTGAAGGAAGACAACCCCAGCCCATCAGTGTGATGGCAGCATGCTGAAATGCCATCTGGAAGGCACTGAGTAAAGGGCAGGCACCGTCTCTGAGCCATGGTCAGCAAATGCTTTGAGCGAGTACATTGATGACAGGCTTGCTCTGTGGAGAAGAGAGCAAAGGCAGCAACCTTTCCTGGACTGAAATGTCTTACCCCATTAGTGGATTTGCTGGTGCTACTTGTGGAAAGAGCTGATGCTCTCCCACATTGTCAGGGGAGCTAGATGCCTCCAGACAGTGAGCCAAGGTGAGGGCAAAGGGGTTTATTTATTAATTTTTTTCAAAAATCTGTGGGTTTGTGCCTGTGGATGGGAAATGAGTCATTTAGTACAGTCCAGCCCCATGCAAAGTCAGCAGACTGGGGTTCTCCGTCCTGTACTTAGAGGTTAGTGCTCATGCTGTGGTCTAGTAGTGCAGTGCAGATCCTTGTGATCCTCTGAAGAGCATGGGTAAGGCGATGCGTTCTCTGCACACACACACAGGTATGCACATGGTGGATTTGACTGAACTAAATGCCAAGGAGTTGGTTGAGTTCATGACATTTTTCCTTTAAAACCATAGCAACCACTACAAAACAAATAGTGGAATTAAATTTGAAATACATTTCTTCTAATAAACACCCCTCTCTTTTCCCAGACTTAAGCCAAAAGTCATTTAAAAGGAAAAGATCTATCATAAATTGGGCTTTTTGGCGTGGCCCAGGCACTCACTTGGACAACGCAACCCTCTCCTCAACATCTGCTGCTCCTGGGAAGCTCTTTGGCCTCTTGCTAACAGCCATCTGTGAGGACGACAACCTGCCCAAACCTCTCTTGGTGAGTCCCAGACTCTGGGCAGGCTCTTACAGTGGTGGAATTTCTTTGTGTAGTAAATGAGAACATGGGATGCTGTGTAAATGGGACGCTGAAATTACCCAAGCAGAGAAACCAGAAGGAAACCTCGTCTGTGGTTCTCAGCAAGAACTTTGATTTTTAACATGTGCTGTGGTCAGGCCTGGTTAATACGACATAGCTTGCAAATTGTATGGGATCAGTCTGCTGCTCGAGGGGTTTTCTTCTTTATAGCCCATGCTGTAAGACTGGTTCTCTAATCCTCACTTATGCAGTATAAATAAACTCCATGTTCACACATATTTTTTAAACCACTCCCAAGATCACTGTAATATCCCAGACTCTAAGAACATGGCATCTACTGTCCCATATAGAGGGCCCACACTTGCATACAAATGCCACCTGCCCTTAAGAAGACAATGTCAGAGCCCCCCTTGAAGTCATCCAGGGTGAGGAAGCACTCTGGGTCCTCATTTTTGATCTGACATCACCATTACAAAAGTGGTTGGTTTGGCTGGAGTGCCTCAGCCCTTTTTCATCCTATCTCAAGGGAACTCTCATGCTGGGGGTCTCTCAAAGCTCCTTTTTGCCCCAGCCCAGCAACATGAGAAAGGTTGCCCTAGAGCCCATTCCTAGGGATAATTAAGGTAGATGTGTGGCATTTTTGCTCAGGAGCCTGTCCTGAGGACTGCCTTATTGTTGATGCAGCAACTGAAATATTTACTCAGTGGGAGGGAATAGTGCCTGGTGTGAGCCCTGCAGAGCTGGGCCCTTCGTCCTCAGAGCCAGACTTTCAGCTGCAATAACTTGCCAGAGCTCCACTGAAATCAGTGGGGTTACATCAATTTACATTAAAAAATGGTTTGTCTCCTAAGCTTGAGCTTGATATGCTGCTTCATCATTGCCTGAATATTGATCATACCAGACTTTTAAGTCTTTTATTAGTGTGGCTTTGCTTTTTTTTTTTTTTTTGAGAGGGAAAGTGTGTATTTTTATTATGTAGCTTATTTAAATAAGCCCTGCAGAGGTGGATTCTGTAAGAACCTGGTCTCTCTCTCTCTCTCTCTCTCTCTCCATTTGAGAGATGAACCAATGCTGCACTTTGGAAATATCATCAGAACTTAAATATCAGAAAACTTTTTTTGAAAAAAAGTAAAGATATTAAGTACAGAATTACAACTTGGTAGACTTTGTGGGTTTAGTCTTAAACACTGTGTTTATGCCACAAAATATAACTTACTTCTAATTTCATGCAGCATCTCTGGAGAATGGAATACTGCACTTGAGGTACTGTGTGGGATTTACCTTTAAGAGAAGGAAAATATCAGGGCTGAATGCTGCAGGCATGTTTGATATTTCTGCTTTAAAACTTCAAACTTGCTTTCGCAATTAAAGGACTCTCTTTTAGCCATTACCACACTGAAATATCTTATATCATTAACTTCATTCATATAATTTCTTTGGATTTACTACTTTAAGAGGGGCTTCCCACTTTTTGTTCAAAATATATTTTTAAGTGTTTAATCATGTGCTGAGATCTTGTGCTGTGGGATTCAGCCCATTTTTGCAGCAGAGTTTCTAAATCTCTGCAAAGAAAATGGAAATGCTGACACAAATGCTGTTGTCATGAATGGTGCTCTTCTAAAGTATCTGCACATACACGGGTGCCTGTTTTTCAACTTCTACAAAAGCAAGAAAGAAACATTCAAGAAGTAAATTTAAAAAATAGTTTCCATTAGACATATTTGCATTGCTGTGTGTCAGGAAGACCTACCTTACAGCTCAGACTCTGAAGGTAGCCAAAAGCCATTGCTTAGCCATTAGTGTTAGAATAACTTGGTTTAATGATGACAGACTCTCCCCAGCATCCCTTTTCTTGCCATCTCTTTGGATAATTTGGTCCAGAGACCACAATGTGTGTGCACATAATTATAAATACTCTGTCTGCACATGTTTCCCCTAGGAAGAGAAAAACATGACAAATACCACGTTGCTTGGAGTGCCTGCTCCTGTGGAGAGCCTCTGAGGTGATCAGCATATATAAGAATCTACCCAAAGGAAACTGCAGAGAATTAAGCAGCTGGAAAATATCATGTACATATTACTTCAGGAGAGGTCTCTGATTTCAGCATTTCCTTTTCTGCTGATTCTCCTCTCTTATTTATCAGAAGAAATCAGGCCCTCCTGTTATTTTAAAAATAGGCAGATAGGGAGATAGGGATAGGGAGAAATCTGCTTGTTTACCCTTCTCTTTTAAATACCTCATGTTGAGAGCTGTCTACCTGTTTACTCCTGTGCAGCCTCATTGACTTCAGAGGAGCCCCTGTCAGATGCAGGGCACTGTACTAGGTAAACTGCTAGCCTCTTCCTGTAACACCGTGTTTATATATTTAAATGACTTGACTAATAATTGAACAGTACCTGGAAGAGATCATGCACTAGGTTAGTGCTGAGTAGTGATAACATAGTATTTCTGAAGAGATGTTTTCCAAAATCAGTGCCCCAGACTGTAGCTTTACCATTAGACTTGGCATGGCCTGGAGAGTGAGCCTTGACTTGTTTGATTTGTGAACTTTAGGACTCAAAGGTTTTCACCTGTAACAGAAATGGTGAAACAACATTTTAGTGGTTCTAAACAATTAAATCTGTTTCTGAGAAAGCCTCTCTGCCTGTTCAATTTTGTTTAGGACATGCTTTCCCTCCTCTACCAAGAGGGCCCTTCCACTGAGGGTATTTTCAGACGCTCAGGAAGTGCAAAAACCTGCAAAGAGCTCAAGGAGAAGCTTGATTCAGGAGCTGAAGTGGACTTAGCCTGTGAATCCATATTTGTGACAGCATCTTTGTTTAAGGTATGTGAAGGACATTCCTTTCCCCCTTTTGGGTGAGAGCAGCACAGATTTCAGGCACAAACAAGTGGGGCATTTACCCAGGGACAGGTCCAGAGAGGACCCAATAGGATGAATTGAGAAGAATGGGCTGACATATTAAAATTATGAGGATCCCTGAAAGAGATTACCACTAAGTTAGGATGGGGAGGAGGACTAGCCAGCTTACTCTCTTCAATAGGAATTAGGGATTTTGTTTTGCTGTCAGTTTTCCTGAGGTCTCTTTATCTCTGCTTAAAGTCAATAAAATACTAGAAAGGAAGATTTGCGGGCTTGTTTCCTTATTCATCAATAATACCTTACACTACAGACCCTTGTGATTATATGAAGTTATCCAAAATATTTGGATTGACTTTCCCATTGATTATCTTTTCTTACAGATTCGTATGTTAATGACAATGTTGCTTGTGCAAAAATTATCACAAGCCTTCAGCAAGGCATCAGCCCAGGAGGAGGATCAGTATATTTCTCTGCAGATTTTATTACAGTGCATCTTGATTACATGTAAATTTTGCTTAAAAGAAATTTTAATCTCCTTTTTTAAGCAAGTCCTGCTTGGGTGGAATTTTTTTATCACAGGAAGTCATTCCTCTTGCTGCCATGTGAGAGGTTTTCATTGGTGAGACTTACATGTATGCATTCCTGCTGGTGGGTTTAGGGCAGGCCAGCTGCACCATGCAAACTGCTCATGTGCAATACCCATCCCACGATAACAGTTTCATTGAGGGGTAATTGCTTAGTGTTTATGACACTGAAGAGCACATAGGCAGTTACCATGTAATAGCAAATGTATTATTTATGCATGCCATGGCTTCCTTTACCCTAGTCTCTTTGCGTAGCTGGGATTTGAGCTTCTTCCCATTTGCAACACTCTGCCCACTAATGGTTGAAGCATTAGGAGACAGGAGCAGGGAGACTATCTCTGACTAGTATAACTACTCCATTACCAAAAGGATTTGTGGTCAGTGGAAGGAGGCAGGGATGCCTTCTCTTGGAGGGCCTGTGGTCTGGTGCTGTTGAAGTTTGCCAGCTGAGGAGAAGAAACAGGGACTACAGATGAAGTCCATGATGAGTAAAGGCAGACGTTATACAGCATCAAAATAACTGGCTCCACTGCATATTTTTTGGTTCAGTGATACCAGATAAAGTATCCAAATACCTCCATTTTGACAGGAAAGGGTGAGGACAAGGCAGTAAAATATTCACTTTAAACATAATCCAAAAGACTTCCTTATTTCAAATGATTTGCTGCTTGTTTTGGTTGCTTTGTGGATCAAAATGCTTGTCAGCTAGTGCTGTCCCATCAATACATCCTCTTGTATCTGCATAGCTTTTTCCTATTCCCTCCCACGCTCCAGAACAGCTGTTTACATATTTTGTTCTTCTTTTCTCTGGATAAGGATTTTCTTCGCAACATCCCAGGCAGCATTTTGTCATCCCAGCTCTGTGATAAGTGGGTCTCTGTGATGGATCAAGGGAATAATGAAGAGAAAATAAAAAACATCCAAAGGTTGAGTTACTCATGTTCTCTGTATTCTCCTCCCATATATATATATATATCCCAGAATGCAGAATCCCAAACATTCAGCTTACAATCTGTAATTAAAAAACCACAGCATTTAAATAGATATGTAAAACATCCTTGTATATGCAAGTGCACTTAAACTTATGTATATGTTTAAGAGATTTCCTGTATGGGCATTTTTCTGATTCTCTTTTGTCATGATTTCTGCCTTTTGTGGATGTCAGTAAATAGAGTTGATCATTTCTTTTCATGAGAAAATATTTATAATATTTATAAGCATGCTGTCCAAGATCTGGATTTCTGCTTGATACCAGAAATAAAGTAAAATCATCCACGGGAAATTTGGGGTCCTGGGAGAAAGGGTAGCTGCAATCACTTCCTCACATTTTCCCCCTCATTCATCTCAAATTTTAGTGACCATTTTGAAGCCAAGATGAAATCATAAATGAAACACTGGAACACAGTGACAAGGGAAGCCTCCACCCTTGCAGGTGATATAAAAGAGAGAGTGGGCAAAGTTTGTATCATGAGAAACAGAGTTTTGTACACAAACAGGAGGATGAACTAGCTGACCTCATGCATACTTACATACATACATACACCAACTAGATGTTATGTAGTGAAAATTGAACTGTTTGGTAAAGTGAATACTGAATTACTGAGGAGAAATACAGTTTAATCTCATACATTGTACTTGGTTCATTAGTTTGACAAAGTGTAGTTTTAATGATTTCCTAATGTATTTGTGTCATCCCAGGAAACTGTTCAGAGATGTGTCATGGTGAGGGAAAGCAGTTGAGTAAGAACACCTCTCTGACATACTCCCTGCTTTAATTAGTAGACCATGTTTCCCTATGTCTGTATTTTCATTGTTTCTGACTTGTGTATATGCTATCTTCAAGTTTTTTATTTAGTCCAGTCACTAATTTGGGGACTTATTTTTGTATATGTTTTCAGGTTAATAGAGCAGCTCCCCAGAGCTAATGTTGTTCTCTTACGTTACATCTTTGGAGTACTGCACGGTATAGAAATGCGATCTGAAGAGAACCAGATGAATGCATTTAATCTAGCTATCTGCATTGCACCTAGCCTGCTCTGGCCTCCTGTTTCCTCTACTCCTGATACAGAAAGTGAATTCACAAAAAAGGTAGGAGAAACTGTGATGTAGTTAAAAAAAGAAAAGAAAAATAACTTTCTTCTGCTCCACCAGACTGTTGTTTGCAATTGTAAGGATAGTCAGTATCTCTGCAGATCTCTGCAGATCTCTTAAGAGGGCCCCAGATATGTTCATTGATCCATTATCATAATCCTCCTGGGAGAAGGGAAGAGAGATCATAAAGAAATGCCCAATGTACTAGAGAAATACTTTTGTCATAAAAGAGATCTCCAATTACAGCGGCCTTGGAATAGGACAGAGCAAAAAAGGAAAAGATGTATGCAAGGAGGCCATCAGTATTTGCACCCTAGTCAAGGATCCCAAGGGACCCAGGTGAAACAGAGGACTGCAAAAGGCAGCAGAGAAGGAGATAAGGAGGGATGAATACCATCTACCAGCTCCTCTTCTGCTGAAGAAGATGGAATTTGGTGTGATATGGAAACATCTGGTAAAGATAATTCTAGAGACAGGGTGTAACAAGAAAGATGGCCAAATGCTAATTAGAAAAATATAGCTATTCCGTCTTAATTCCCAGCAGTGAGAAGGTAAGGGGCAAGGTAAAATCCTATTCATGGCAAAACTGTGTGGCACTGCCTTTAGAGGGGGAAAGCGAATTCATTCACAATAGCCCTACCATCCTTGCACGGCTAGTGCTGGGCATTTCAGCTGGGCCTGGCCATTCTTCTAGGGCTTGGGATGTCTGGAGAGGAGTTCCTCACTGCTGGGAGGCAAGGACAGCCCATCTCACCACCCTGTGGCTTTCTTTCCCAAAGTGGCCAGGCTGCTGCAGGGCAGCACTGTTGGAAAGGATGACGCAGTGCAGCCAGTGAGCTGGGGACCTGGGGAAGGTCTCGCTCAGTAGTAAGAACAGAGCAAGGAGTTTTCACTGTGGTCAGAGCAGAAAATGCCAGCAGGGCACTAATAAACTCACCTCTGGCTCCAGTGGAGGATGTGCTGCTCCTCTGCAAGTTATCACAGGAGCAATAGTCATTGCAGAAGGAGTAGCACCCACGTGCAGGTCCCTCAGGTGCTGCGGGAGAAGCCATCTCGCTCTTCTGGCTCCCAGTGGTGACTGTGCAGAGGACACTCCTGAGCGCCCTGGCTGGGCTTGCTTGCAGGAGTGCACAAGAGCTCCAGGCTAGGCCACCGCGCTGCAGTGGGGAAGGGTACGCCACAGGGCAGCCTTTCCATTGGGGCTGTTCGAAAAAGGAGCATAATGGGTTGGCACTTTGCTTGTTACTCATCTATACAGCGAGTTTCCCCTGGATGTGATAGTGGAAGATCTGACAAGACATCTCTCTCCCATTGCTTTGTTGCAGATTTCTAGTCTGGTGCAGTTCCTCACTGAGAATTGCTGCAGGATTTTTGGAGAGGAAATTACCTCCCTCTTTGGAGAAATACTTATGACATGCAAGAACAGAGAGAATGGCTCAGGTAATACAGATTGATGTTTCAATCATTAATTTACACACAAATTAAACAGCTATACCCAGCCACACAAAAGATCAGGTATATTCCATGGAAGGATGCTGTTTCCCCTTCATGTGGTGTACCCAAATAAGCACTTACTTCTTGCTGTTTTCTTTCCCTTCCCCAAAATATTGGTGACAGTCAGTAATTCAGCTTGTCATGACCTAGACCATCTCACACAATACTCTCGCAAAGAATCCTTTCTTCTTTTCCAGTCATCTGAGCCACTACATTAAAAATAAAAGGAAAAAAAAAGAAAAGAAAGAAAAAAGAATCCAGAGAAGTTTTCCTCTCAAATACAGAATTTTTGCCTCCCAGTTATGTTTTTTCAGAATTTCAGAAAGTCAGAGATCATCAATGGATTTAATAAAGATGTCACACCATCATATTAGGGTTGAAAACATCTATTCTTTATTACCAAAAGAGAGAGGTCTCCAGATTTTTTATGAGATTTGCAGATTTTGTGCCTAGCACAGAAAAATCATGGTATTTGGGGGCTGAAAATGTCTCACTGACTAGCTGATAATATGCAAAGTGTTTCAGAATATCACTAATCCCCTTTTCCTCTCCAGTCCTGTGTCAGTATCTGTTTTTACTGGAAGTTGAGATCTCCCCTTAAAATATTTCTAAAACAGCATTTCTGTAAAATAAATATTGTCATGACTGGCCTACACTGACAGTGGCTATGGCACTTGGTAATGCCAGATTGACTCAGTGTGACTGTCCTAAACTCCTCATGCACTGTCTCCAGTGAAATCTGGTGAAATTTGGCCTTCTGCCCCACACCAGTGGAAGCACATGGGATCTGCTGGCTTGCTGTGCTGGGACTGAGCTCAGCCCCACAACAGGTTACAGTAGCTAATCAAGTTTTCAAGCATGCCCTGAGCCATGATAACTGCTCATGCATTAATTCAGTCTGCTGCAAATGTGAGATAATTTAAGTTAGTTTACCCCAGAGCAAAAGAAATTTATTGTAATTCAAATTGTCGCATATATGGAACAGGGCACAGGTGCGCACTGCTCAGCTGAAATGAGGTGACTGTTTAAACTCATGTTTACGAACTGGGAGAAGAGACCTGTCTTCATAGTGTTGCTGTTAAAACTATTGTAATTTCTGGAACACCATAAAAGTATATGAAGTGTGCCCTGTTTTCTTCATTTGCCTAAAAGAAGGGAAAAAAGATTAAATGAACATTTCAAGATTCAATAACAAAAAGAAACATTCAATAAGTTACTAATTTAATGTTCTATGTGTAAATTGTTGTTTACAGTTGGGTTACTAATGCTGCTGCAGAAAGTCCTGACTTCAAGAAAACAACCCCCCAAAATCTCACCCTTATTTGTCCCATCATCCTATGTTTCTTAACTGAACTGCAATTTAACTCATTTCAGTTTTTCCATTTCAAAATTAGAAGGTAATTTTTTTCTGAAATTGCGGACGTTTCTGCTTGAAGGATCTTTAAAGCACAAATGCTCCCTGAACAGAAAGGATACTTTCCAAACAAAATGGGACTGCCTGTCGGCAGGGTGCTTTGGTCATTAACATGCTAACACTTGTTTTGTCTTTGCAGATGTTGCTTCCCTCCATCTGAATGACTCTTCCTATGACAGTCTGGAAAACGAGCCGAATGATGAAGCCGACTCCTCATCTAGTGACTGGATTAAGAACCGAGATCAAGATAACAGGAGCAGGGAGTCTGTCTTTACTCTGAGCGATGGTGATTCGGAGCAAACGGAGGTGGATGAAATACAAAACAAAACCAAATCAAAACAGTTGACAATTTCTGTTGACATACACCATAAGTTTTTGTCACAAGAAAACTCAGAGAACAAATCTCTCTGTTCCAGTGCATTGGGCTTCTCTTCAGCAACTACCTCAGGTGCTCTTAAAACCCCAAGGAGACACAGGCGCTCCTCAGAGCCCACAATTGGCCTTCTGGCCTCTGGTTTCACCCGCCTCAGTGAAGGTCGTGAGAAGGCAATGCGCAAAGCCAGCTGCGACGTTGTCCTGTCTCATGAAGATGAAGACTGTCTCCGCCAGCTTCGTTCTTTACAGATGGAAGGGCAAAAACTTATCAATCAAAGCTTGATTATAGGGATTAATGTCGGTAAAAGTGACAACACAAGCCAAAACATTGAAAAGAAAGACCTGTCCCGTTTCCTCCTGCCTCCAGCCCCCGAGGGATTAAATATTTGCTCAGGATTTAGCTCTTCTAGCCTGTCTTCTCCTGGGACATCTCCATCTGTGTCATCGATGAGCTCCCTGGACAGTGCTTTCTCTCAGTTTTCAGACCAATCTGTGTTTACCCCAACTGAAACCTCCTCCCCTTTGGATAGCACTTTCCAGTTGCTAAAGAAACACAAAGACACTGCTGCCGAAGCAGTTGATGACTTTTTGGTTAAGCCCACTGGGGCACCAGCACCTCTAAAACCTACCGATGCTTTGGTTGAGGGGGGCTTGGTGGAGACCAACAGCAGGCCAACACCTCTGAAACCCACTGAAGCAGTGGATGGCTATTTGATTAAGTCTGACGTTCAGCCATTATCTCTGAGAGTCACAGGAAGAGACAGACTTCATGATCCAAGATCAAAGAGGAGGTCTAGAAGAGCACTGCAGCAATCCAAAGTTTGAAGAGATTGACCAAAGCTTTTTGCAAAGGAATCTTACGCTTAAAATAAACACCATAAAAAAAATGCCTTTGGTGTTAATGTGTGTTCATTTTAAGTTTAATATCCAGGTTGTTTAAATTTAATTGAGCAGTCCCAAAATTCATGGGTTTTCTTATTTTTTAGGCAATTGTTAAAGTAATTTTCCCACGTAAAGTTTTGCAAGAATATTGTAAGAATAACAAAAATTGTTAAAAAGCAAGAAAACAGAATCCTCCGTAGAATCTGAAAAAGTCCCAGGAAATATTAAGAGAAGTACCCTGTCCACTGACCCTGTCAGGGCAGCAGGATGCTTGCTGGGACTCTCCCCTTGAATACTCGTGTGTTGAGCCTTGCAGATGTGAGTCCCGGTCCTTTGTGGTTTTGATGTAGCGTGCAAAGTCAGCATAGATCCCATAACTGTGGTATTATACTACTGGTCTGAAACTGATAGTTATTACTTTCATTGTCCTCCAAGGAATAAGTGTATTGTTTTCTGTATGTTTATACAGTATGTTTGATAGGTGTAGTTATTTCTTTCACACTGCAAAAGAAAGAAAAAAAAAGCTCATAAATATGTAAAGTTAAATGCTGAAGCTTGTAACTAACACCTCCCAGCTCTGCGTGTTTCATTTATTGTGCTTTGTTGGCTGTTCTGTTCATATTTAAGTTGTGAATAGTTTCTTAACATTGCTGTAAATGGCATTATATATTATTGCAAGCAGAGCACATGTAATTTTATTATGCAGCATCTAAAACATCATATAATATATTAAAAGTAATGCATTATCTAAATGCTTTGAGTTTGTATAATATATCCTGAAAAATTTTGCTATTATATATGTTCTGAAAAGAAATGTGTATTTTTGTACTTGCAAAAACTGCTGCTAATTTTACGAGTTCTGTTTTGTTGTTACAGCACTGGTATTGATGTGTATGCATTCAATGCTATATATTAAATATTATTTGTTATGTCATAAATTCAATTTATATTGTGTAATTTTTTTTAGGTGTCAGTTCTACAAGCTATTGCAGAAGCAAAAGTCCCAGTGATGCCACTGCAAAACTTGCATGAGAAAAGACTGCAGCATTTTTCCTGCTCTTTGGCTAACATCATTCATATCACATGTCATCATGTTGTTCACTTTTGTAACATTTTAGTCATATTTAACAAGAATTCCTACCCCTTTGCTCTTCATTTAGAGGGAAGGGGGTGTTTTCAGCTAATGGGATGGAGTCAACAGTGTGGAGGTGCAGAGAGAGCTTTTCAAGTAATAGAAATTAGGCTTAGAGGGGAACAAGATTAATTCTTTAGTATTAGCAGGGTTATAGAGAAGGCAATAAAGAATGCCAGTGTTAAATTAACATGTGCATGCACACCGTGCTTCTGAAATTGCATTGATTCATTAATTAGCTTTCCATTTTCAAAAGCCCTTCACCACTCCAATTAATATGCACCAATACTGGAGTTTCACACTCTGTTCTATTTAACTGCACCCTGGCAATGGTACCTATTGCTAAGCACTTCTGAAAAATGTAAACACGGTCTACTGCTCTAAGCAGTTTCCAAGTATTATCAGTGTAAAAGACTTTCAGCTTTGTGTCAGAGAGAATGAATAGTCTCCAACAGATTCAAAGCTGTGTTTTACAAAGTTAGAGATATCCTTCCTTGAAAATATAATCAGAGCCTTACTGTTTGGGGTCTGATGGTTGTATCTGTGAGCAAAGCTGCATCTGTAGAGACCCATGGAACGCAATAAAACATCATGCACTTAGAACTAAACTAGCATGTATAATTGTTTGCAAGCTCAAATACTTCGCTGGAATTTGTTCGTATATTTTTCAAATTCATCCATCTTTAATGAATATATTGATACACTAAATCTGATCAGTAATAGTCACCTTCCAAAGGTAAATTCTTTTGTATGTATTTTGAGTCCTTTTACCTAGTAGCCCTACATATTCACCTCCTTTAAAACAAAAAATGACGCTATTTTGAAATAAAACAGCTACTCTGCATTTCTTTTCAAAGTGGAAAAAAGCATATCGCTATGCTATGCTGCCAAGATTACATCAAGTAGCAAATGCTGATTCATTGCAACAATAATAAAGCTTTAGAAAAATCTCTAGTCTCTACAATATAAATGTTCTGTCCTACAAATGATATCTTCCAGCAAGCCATTTATCTCTGCTAGTCTGAAGTAAAAGTATATCCAAGAGTGTTTCAATGTGAAACAAATTATGTGTGTGCTTTTGAGCTGTAGCTAACGCTAGAGTGCTTTCAGATTTAAACATATGGTGAACAAGCTGGACGTAGGTTCAGTACAATTTAAAATGCACTTCTGTCTTGTAAGACGTGCACCCTGCTATTGCACGTGGCATGTTCTGTGACAGCCACAAAGAAAAGCACTAATGGGAACCATCACTGCCTACAACTCTGTACTAAAGGAATTAAATGCTGCTAAAACCCAAAATAAATTATACCAAACATTTTCAGAATATCAGATGCAACTCTGAAGACTCCAATACAGCAGCAGCTTTGGGTTTGCTATCATTAGGAAGCGAACGGTTAATGTACTGGAGATCCCTGCCTCTCTCTTTCTCATGGGCACCTTCAGAGCCTGGGGAAGGAGTCTCTGGTCTGGGGCATATTAAAAAGAAAGTTTTGTAGCTCATGACTTTTTTTATGAGCCTGCTGATGGCCTGTGAGAAGGTTTTGGGCTAAGGGTGGTCCCTCGGGCTGGTGGCTGAGAACTGCTGTCCTGCCCAGGTGTGCATGGGGCTCCCCAAGCGCCGGGGTCCCAGCCCAGGCACATGGGACACCTCGTCTTCCCCTGCTGCCTGCCTCCCGCGGCTGCCGTGGAGGGTGGCTGCTTTGGACTAGATGCCTGAGCTTGAGGTGGCAGGTGGTAGGTGAGATGTTTTCAAAATATTTTCTTCTTTTCTGGAGCAGGAAAGAGAAAAAAACCTGTAAAATAAATGACTGACTCAGGGAAGAAACAGCGACAATGACTCCTCGTTCACTGCTGTCTAACACACAAAATGAAGTAAAATGACAAATTACCTCTCTCGCTTACTCTTTCTGTCCCACGGGAGTTCATGATCTTATCAAAGTTGAGCATCTTGCCTCTGGTTCACAAGTACTAACCAGCTTTCCTTTCAGGTGGTTTCAGAGATTAACTTATTTTAACTTTAGAGCAATTTGTTCTCAACCTGCTTTGAAAGTTGCCGATGGGGGGGCTTTTTCAGTTCTGTCTGTTGGTCTCATAAATGCTATTACTTCTTCCCTGCAAGCTTTATCTCTCCAGTACAACCCAGTTTGGGACAAGGGAAGATATGTGCCATCTATTCTTCACTTAAACTAGTTTATACAGTTCCAGCAAAACAGATTAGAGGTCCTGGGGCTGAAGCATGACCTTTAAACTGAAGGTGTCCCTTTATCCATGCCTCCAGACTGCCAGACTCTTGTTAATACTTGCTGGTCCAGTTCCTTTCCTGTTCTGGGGACATAATCTGGCTCCAAGATCTCATGGTCTACATTTTATTTCCAGCTTTGCCATCAATCTGCTTTGTGGCACTGGGCAAACTTACCTGCCTGTTTCCTTTTCCAGTCCCACTGCTGGTCTTGTCTCCATATATCATCAGTGCCTGGGACAGGGTCTGTCTGCTCATGGAGTTTGTACAGCACCCAGCCTAGCACAGAGATGCCATCTGAGTGGGACCTTGACAACAGTGCTGCTGCACAAAGGGCAGGATGAAACCTGCTGACAGTTCTGGTTTTATTACAGCTATAATGACGTCTGCATAAGATGATAAATTTGCTAATGACATTGCTCAGGAGCACAGACTTGTTATTCAATTTTCCACCACATCCGCAGCCCGGTCCCATGCCCATGCCTGGAACAAGCAGGGGAACAGAAGTTGCTGCTTCAGTTGATTTCCTTCAATCCCAAACATAACTATTCCCAGCTGCTTAACCAGACATGAAGGAGATCTGCTTTTATAGTGGGGGTATCTCTGTTCTGCCTGGCTAACAAACATCACTCATGGGGAGGAGATGCGGAGACCTTCTGACCTTTGGGTGGCTCCTGAGCTGATTACTGAAGTCCTCTGCTTCCAAATGAATATGGGAAATAAACTTTTAATTTTTTACTGTTCCAAACCAACCTAGAGCTTATGTAAATTGGGTTTAGCTGAACCACCACGTGTCAAAGGTGATTAAAGATAGGATCATGCTGGTGGCACACGGCTGAGGCTAGAGTGTATGTGAAGGCAGCAGCCATGTCAGTTAGCTGTGGACCCCCACGTGTGATCGCCACTCACCCCTGCATTGGGGCTCCTCCGTGGTAATGCAGATAAGCAGCTGAAGGAGCCCCCTGAATCCACACATAACTACCCAGTCCTGGGGCAAGGCATGGGAGTGTCCCGAAGCACAGGGCTGAATGCAAAGCACCCTCTTTTGGAGTCAAACCCTACTGCAAGGAGCTGGAGGCTGGACCCAGTTGCTACCAGTTAGACAAAAGTCTCTGGTTGCAAGTCCTCCTGTGTACCTTTATACACAGAAGAATCTGCACACTGTTGCTCAAGACAGCCTGTATACCCTGGGCCCGGACCGTTGCCCAGGCCAGAGCCTCCTTTCAGCATTGTCATGGCTGTGAGCCGCCTGCTGCGTCCTCCAGTTTGCAGGCGAGTCTTCACTGCCACTCCCGTGGGGTCTAAGAAGCGTTGAACTGTTCAACCAGCTATTTCTATCTGGGTGCCCCTCTAGCTCTCCCACTGCGCTTGGAAAAGCCCTCATTAGACACTGCTTTTGTGCAGTATCTTGGTGTTCCAGAAGGTGCTCATCAGACTCTGAGCTCAGGGAGGGGGAAGCTGATATTGTGGCATGTTTTGCTGGCTGGCCCTGCAGCCGGCTCCGTCTCTTTGCCCCCAGCTCAGCAGACGCATTGGCAAAAGCACTGTTTGTGCACAGGTTCATCTGAGGCAGATTTCCATCTCCAAAGCCAGCACTGACTGGTTGAACCCTTGCAGAGGGCTGGTGCCAGGCCTGGTTGCTATTCCCCAGATCTGGGATCTGCTCAAGCAGGGCTGACCAGCAGCCCATGCCCCAGGTGTCCCCAGCGCTGAGGCACTATTTTTCTGGGGGGATGCTAACACTTGGGACAGTCAGCTTTCGACTAGGTACAGGACTAGTTGCTACACAGTGGGGCACGAACCTGGGTTGCTGGTAATTGGGAGTGAGAGTTGTGGACCAAATGCCCTTGTTATCCTTCCTAGGCTAATTTCCATACATGCCAGCAGCAGAGATTTGGCAGCAGACTGACACTTCCGTGGCTTCCTTTCCCCCACCTTGTCCTGTCCAGCCCTCTCCTGATGCAGTCAGTAACTCCATGCCAGGGTAATGGTACCAAGCCCTGCAGGCACCCAACACATGCAGGAAGCATCAGCCTGTCTGTGCCTGGCACAGCCAGTGCTTTTGGGAACTGTGCACACACACACACACCCCTGTGAGGCTGCCATGACCCCAAGACACTGACTTGCTTCACACACCTTGTGGGCCAACCTGTGCATCTGCAATATAGGCAAGACATCTGCAGTGTGTTGGACCTATCAGCCACCTCTCAATGGCATCCATAAAAACATAAGATGACCGGATAATTCAGGTGGGGAGGGACCTCGGGCGGGTCTCCAGTCCAACCTCCTGCTCACAGCAGTGTCAGCTCTGAGGTCAGACCAGGTTGCTCAGGGGTGCACCCAGCTGGGTCTTGAGAACCTCTGAGGACAGTGACTGCACAACCCCTTGGACAACCCATGCCATTGCCTGGTTGACCTCATGGGGAAAAGTTTCTCATTATATCCAGTCTGAACCTCTCTTACTCCAGTTTATGCCTGTTGTCTCTCATCCTCCCACCATGCACCACCATGAAGATCCTGGCTCCATCTCCTCAATGACCTCCCCATAGGCGCTGGGGGCTGCTATCAGGTGCCCTTGAAGCCATCTTTGCTCCAGGCTGGACAAGCCCATCTCCCCTAGCCTCTCCTCATAGGGCAAGCCCTCCAGCCCCGACCACCTCAGTGGCCCTCCCCTGAACTCATTTGTTCATTGATGTCTTTCTTCCAGTGGTGGACCCAAAACTGGACGCAGTATCTACTATGTGGTCTGATGAATGCTGAGTAGGGGAGGATAATCCCTTCCCTTGATCTCTGGCTCTGCTCCTGTTCATACAGCCCAGAGTGCTGTTGGCTTCCTTTGCTGCCAGGGCACGCTGCTGGCTCATGTCCAGCTCACCAAGAACCTCAGGGCCTTTTCATCAGCAAATATGAACTTTTGTGAGCTACTGTGAAATACTCTTTCTCCTTAGGCTTTGAATTTTTCACCTAGACAATTAGTTAGAGAATAAATTTCTGGTAGTTTCCTACGCTGAAATTGCCATGTTGAAACAGAAGTACAGTGTAATACTTCTTTTCTGATTAGTTTTACCTCTATGTCACATTTACTGGGTTTGCTGATCCAGTATATACAAACTCTGTCCTGCAGGGCCAGCTCTGAGAGCGAGTAAGGAAGGTGCTTGCTTGCCTTCTGTTGACATGGATCCCAGCGCCTCCTGCAGCTGACTGAGACGTGAACCCAGAGGAGGTAAGATGAAGTTTCCAAGGGGCACAAAGTACCTCCTTGGAGAAATGGAGCAAATACAATATGAAAAGTATCATCAGGGGAAAATGTGTCTGGGTGGAATGTATCGGGTATTTCTGCCAGCAACTTGTTCCCTCCCTATAGGAAAGGAAACAACATGTCTGTGCACGTCTGTTCCTAGTTATCATCTGGGAACTATAGGGAAGAAGTGACTTAAACCAGACAAAGGAAATTTTTATATATCCAACACAGATTCACTTTCCAGAATACCCCAAGCCTAGGCACACAAATAAGGAAGTGCCAGGAGGACAGCATGATGGGGGAAGCTCTCACATTTTTCTGGGAAGTCAGTACGCTTGGGAGCCTCCCTGCACAACCACAAACACCAGTCATTTATCTAGCACTGGCCTATCAGGCACTGAGGCACAAGAGACCTCACAGCCACAAAGAGCAGCCTGTACACTAGCGCATGGAGGATGGGGAACAAACAGGAGGAATTAGAAGTCTGTATGCAGTTGCAGGGCTATGATCTCATTGGGATGACAGAGAGGTGGTGGAATAGCTCACACAACTGGAGCATTGCAATGGATGGATGTATACAGGCTCTTTAGGAAGGACAGCAAGGAGGGGGGAATTGCCGTGTATGGGAGAGAGCAGCAGGATCATGTGGAGCTTTGCCTTGGGATGGATGATGAGCCACCTGATAGCTAATGTGCCAGGATTAGTGGGCAGATCAACAAGGGCAGTGTTGTGGTTGGTGTCTGCTACGGACCACCTGATCAGGTAGAAGTAGATGAGGTCTTCTTCAGACAAATGGAAGAAACCTCATGTTCTCAGACCCTTGTCCTTATGGGGAACTCAAACCACCCCAAAATCTGCTGGAGGGACAACACAGCAGGGCACAAGCAATCCAGAAGGTTTCTGGAGTACACTCATGATAACTTCCTGAAACAGGTGTTTGAGGAGCCAATGAGGGGAGATGCTTTGGTGGACCTCATATGAATAAAGAAGATCTGGTTGAGGATGTGAAGGTTGAGGGCAACTTTGGCTGCAGAGACATGAGATGGTGGAGTTCAGGATCCTAAAAGGAAGGAGCAAGGCAAAAAGCAGGATCACAACTCTGGAATTCAGGAGAGCAGACTTTCACCTGTTCAGGGATCTGCTTGGAAGAATCCCATGGGATAGAGTCCTGGAGAGAAGAGGGTTTCAGGAGAGCTGGTTGACTTTCAAGGATCACCTCCTCCAAGCTTAAGACTGGTCCATTCCAATGCACAGGAAGTCAAACAAAGGTGGCAGGAGACCTGCATAGATGATGAAGCAGTTCCTGACTAAACTCAAACATAAAAAGGAAGTGTGCAAGAGGTGGAAGCAGGAACAGGTAACCCAGGAGGAATACAGACGCTGTCCAAGTGTGCAGATTCAGGGTTAGAAAAAACAAAACTCTCTTGGAGTTGAATCAGGGGAGGAAGATGAAGGGCACCAAGAAGGGCTTCTACAAGTACATCAGCTGTGAAAGGAAGACTAGGGAAAATGTGAGCCTGCTGCTGAATGGGGCAGGGGACCTGGTGACAAAGGACATAGAAAAGGTGTCAATGCCTTCTTCTCCTTGGTCTTTACAGGTAAGGTTTGCTTTCAGGAATCCCAGGCCCATGGGAAACTCTGGAACAAAGAAGACTTCTCCTTGGTGAAGGAAGGTCAGGTCAGGGAACACATAAATAACTAGATATTCACAAGTCCGTGTGCCCTGATGGGATGCACCTGCAAATGCTGAGGGAGCTGGCTGTCATTGCAAGGCTACTTCTATGAACTTTGAAAGGTCGTGGTGATTGGGGGTGGGGGGTTTCCTGAGGACTGGAAGAGAGCAAATGTCATGTTTATCTTCAAGAAGGGCAAAAAGGAAGATCCAGGGAACTACAGCCCAGTCAGCCTCACCTCAATCCTTGGGAAGGTGGAGCAAACTCTCCTGGAAACCACTTCCAAACATATGAAGGACAAAAAGGTGATTGGGAGAAGTCAGCATGGATTTATAAAGCGGAAGCTGTGCTTAACCAACCTGATAGCCTTCTATGATGAGATGACTGGTTTGGTGCATGATGTGAGAGCAATGGATGTTGTTACTTTGAATTTAGCAAGTATTTCAATACTGTCACCTGTAACATGCTCATAGACAAACTGATGAAGTACAAGCTAGATAAGTGGACAATGAGGTGGGTTGAAAACTGATTGAACTGCCAGGCTCAAAGCATTGTGATGAGTGGCATGAAGTCCAGCTGGATGCCAGTCACTCGTGGTGTCCCTCAGGTGTTGACACTGGGGTCAATACTGTTTGTCGTCTTCATCAGTGACATCAGCAGTGGGGCAGAGAGCAACCTCAGGAAATTCACAGATGATACAAAACTGGGGGGAGTGACTGATACACCAGATGGTTGTGCTGCCATTCAGAGGGATCTTGACAAGTTGGAGAGACGGGCAGAGAGGAACCTCATGAAGTTCAGCAAAGAGAAATGCCACATCCTGCACCTGAGGAGTAGTAACCCCATGTACTACTACATGCTGGGAACAAATGGATGAAAATTAGCTTTGTGGAGAAGGACCTGGGAGTCCTGGTGGACAACAAGCTGAACATGGGTCAGCAATGCCCTTGTGGCAAAGAAGGCCAACAGCGTCCTAGGCTGCATTAGGCAGAGTGTTGCCAGCAGGTCGAAGGAGGTGATCCTTCCCCTCTCTACTCAGCCCTGGTGAGACCACATCTGGAGTGGTATATCCCATTTTGGGCTTCCCAATACAAGAAAGACATGGACATACTGGAGTAAGTCCAGCGAAGACCCACAAAGATAATTAAGCAACTGGAGCATCTCTCATATAATGAGAGGCTGAGAGAGCTGGAGTTGTTCAGCCTAGAGAAGAGAAGGCTCAGGGGGATCTTATCAATATGTATAAATATCTGATGGGGGGAGTGAAGAAGATGGAGCCAGACTCTTCTCAGTGGTGCCCAGTGACAGGACAAAAGGCAATGGGCACAAACTGCAATACACACAATTCCATTTAAATATAAGAAAAAACTTTTTTTCCCTGTGAAGGTGGTTAAACACTGGAACAGGTTGCCCAGAGACTGTGGAGTTTTCCCTCCTTGGAGACATGCAACCAAATTGTGGAGAAAATAACTTGTATTATTATTTTTTAAACCTTCCCAAGAAAGGACATTGACCTGTTTAAGCCCCCATGAGGGTCATATAGACAACGGGTCCGATGGCCATCGCATGATGTGCTTGGCATGAGGCAACAGCACCCATTCCCTACTGTGGTGCAGAGGGTGTTGAGGCACCTGCGTAGTGGACTGATCTGTTTGCTGCATGCTTGAGTCATGAGATATGGAAGGATACAAACACCTGACTGATGGTCCCCATTAGCAGTTTCAGTTGTGGACACCCTTCCTGTGATCTTCAGGGTGGAGTGTAAGTATCCATAGCTGCTTGACACAGACAGGGTGGTGGTGTTTGAAAAAGAAAATCCTCTTCCACAGCCATCAAGCGAACATTTACAGTTTAGGGATGTTCTCCCGTGTCCTGTCCCAGTCCATCCATTAGCTCTGGGCCTTGGTTATGCCAAGTCAGTCTGGAAAAAGCAATCAGACCTACTTGCACCTGGTTTCCTCACATGAAAGTTAACAAAATCCAAGAAAGCATGGAGTTGGGGGGGGAGAGAGAGGGAGAAAGTCAGAGTCACTTCATGATCCAAAATCTGGCTGATGGGGCTGGCGAGTAGCTGGAGGAGGTGTTTGTGTAGGATTCTGCTCAGTTTTGGTGGTGTTTTTCTAATTCCAAGGATATGAATATGCTGGAATTCTTTCCTTTTTCCTCTCTATTTCTGCTTTCTTGTGACTCTCAGCTCTCTGCAGTAGGTTATATTACCTGCAGAGTTAAGTTTTTTTATTTAATGAATGGTTCTAGGGGTTTTCTACCTGCCCCTGGCTTTTCTGCTGTTTTTCAGTTCTTGTTTCACTGAAAGCTGCAGACAGGCTCTCCTGTTTGCTTTCTTTGGAGCATTAGGCAATGAGATCAGTTCTTTGCCTACTGCTTCCCTTTCTTCCTTGTATGCCATGCTCTTTCTTTATTCAATGTCTTCAGATGCTGTTACTGACATGGGCTTGCAAGTCTGTAGCTCATGTCTGGAGGAAGGATAGCAAAAACCCCAGAACTCATCCCCGAGTCAGCAGAAAGGTGGGATCAGACCCCTATTCTTTATGGCTGGGGAAATTCAGCAAAAGGTAACTATCTCAGACACCTGAATAAAATATTTTGGAACAGACAGTGCTGCTGATGTTTTGAAATAATTCAGAAAATTTCTAGGAAACCAGCAAAAGTTCTAGCCTTACATCTAATCTTCAGACTCCCTTTTATATCAGGAATGGAGATGATGATACGCATTTCCCACAGTATTTAACACCTCCCCATACCCTGGATCCAAGATAGGTGAATATTCACAGAAGGATAACCTAGGCAACCCCACTGGACAGCCTCATACACACACAGCATTTGAGGGACCATCTAGAGGAGAAGCCAAGGCCCTGGCCGCGCTCAGGGCATCTCACCAGCCAAGGGCTGAGTGTAGGAAGAGGAGAGCACGAGCAGCCCTGTTAAGCCTCATCTTTGGCATTCATGCAAGGCCACATCCCCTTGGAATAGGCCTTCACTCCTCTCAAGTGTAAAAGGCGGTGAAGCATGATGTCTGCCGGCTAAGTGAAGCCCTAAATAAATATTAAGGGAACTGAGCCAGCTTTCTTTCATTCACAGAAGCACTTGCATGATTTCACTTATTCTCAAGATTAGTTAATAATGTCTCTGCATTGAGACCACTGTCAAGATAAACTAACTGACCCATTAGTGTCCAAAGGGAAACTCTACTTGGTTTAAGGTGTTGAGTATTTCTGTTAGGACACGGTTGCCACAAAGGGCCTAAAGGTTTTGGGCTTCGCTTGTGTTTTATAAATATGTACAATGCATTCTGTAATGGTTTTTCTTAATACTAGGTTTGCTCTAGGCCTTATTTTGCCTAGATTTTTTAGTGGCTTGACTGTAAATGTCAACAGTTCCTAGAGGAGAAGTAGTCTGGTAGCTACTGCCAGTTGTGCTAAGTTAAATATTTCAGAATTTAACTATTCAATGACCCTGTGTAAGAGAGGTGTTTCCAATATAGAAATTATTTCTCTGCACTTGATCCTCTTGTCACATACTATTTCAGTCAAACTGCTATAAATTCACTCTTTCAAGTGCATCTGTAATTCTGACTTTACCATGTAAGGAGAGGCTGCCATCCTGCTCCTCTTCCATATGGAGAGCTCCCATGTGTTTCCCTGCTGAAGGGGCTGAGCCAGGCGGGGGGAGCAGAGGACCATCTAAGAGCTGAGGGTGAAAGAGAGATGGTATCATGTAGTCTATGTGCACAGCCAAGGCTGAACTATCCTGGCTGATGGTTTGAATAACGAATCCACACAGTAAGTATTTACAAAGCAAGAGCTGCCTGTGACGTGCCCTGCTAGGTTTGATGATTAAAGTCCAGCTGCCAGGAGCACAAAGACCTGGTGAGCACTGGAGGGGCGATGCCAGTGGGGAAGCCCCATAGCTCATCTGTGCCAGTGGATCCCCTGGTCCAGCCACTCACTGGGACCACTGGAGGGGAATGATCAGCCCATGGCCCCGGGTGAAACCCACCAGAGGAGCCAATGGCCCCAGATTGCTGAGCAGGGCGAGGGCTCACATGAGTGTGGGACTCACAGTGGGCTGCAGAGGGGGAGAGCATGGGGGGACTGCGCAGAGCTCATTACGGGATGTTTTAAGGGGATTGTGAGAATGTGCAAGACTGACCATGGGATGTTTAGGGCAAGGAGCAAGGGTGGGGAAAGGGAGGAATCAAGGTGGACTGGGAAGGAACAAGTGTGAGAAAATAAAGGGAAAAGGGGATAAAAGGGGCCAGTCTTGGTTAATCAGCTGGCTGGTGAGCGTGCGCATCTGACTGAGCCCTGCACTTGGTCACCACAGCCTATCCGATATTCTTATTAAATTCTGTTTCTAACTGTCTTCTGCATGGGTGCACCTTGGTCTGAGCCTGTGGGCGAGAGCACTAGCAAACTTCATGCCAGACTCGTCAGTGAGCAGGATAAGAGAGCCGAGTGCCAGCAACTGGAGCAGGACCAGGAACCTCAGGTGCTCGAGGGTCCAGGAGCCAGTGCCTGGGGAAACCGGGGTCTGAGGCCGGCTACTGGATAGACCGGGTGGCTAAGGCTGGAGGGACCCATTTTGCGTGTGAGTATATATTTCACTAGTGGACATCAATCCTGATCAGCTGGAGAGGAACAGGATTTGGTCACCCATGCTGTTCAAGCGTGTGCAGTGTGTGTGTGTGTGTCCATGTGGATGCCAGTAAAGGCACTGCTCTGTCTGCCTTCATCTGTGGCCGGCCGTGTGTGCATGTATGTGTGCCCACGCACATGTGTGCCTACTGGTAATACACGCTCAGCCTCTCTTCTGGCGGGACCTGGGGACCCGGAGCCGCAGCAGCCTTGTGTCTATCGGACTGGGACAGGAGGAGTCCACCTGAGTCCCAGTGCCCTCCGGATTTGGCTACTTTATAACATAGTCAACAGTTTTGAATAAGAAATTTCTTTTAAATATTAGGTGTTAATTTACACAAAAGATGCAGTGTAAAATGTTTGGAAAGAGCTTAAGGCCAAAGAGGGATGACCCCAAAGAGGGATGATCCATCCCTAGATGGATCCAGCTGGAACAGCTGAAGGGCTCTGTGCTATTTGCTACAGGGAGCAGCTCATGTGGACCCCCGCCTCGCAGTAGGCAATATCAGCTTTGTTAACTCAAGCTATCTGCTTCGAATAGTTAACACAAAGCCACTGATTTTGTCTGAAACCCACTTGCAAGCACTTGGATGAACCGTTCCCCTGGCAAGGCTGAGGGCAGCCAGCCTGGCTGCAAGCGTGGCAGGAAGGACGTGGGCTGCAGCCAGGTCTCGTACAGGCACAGCCACTTGCGAAGCCCGCATCCGAAACCACCATCCCATTTTCACAAACGCCTTTGGCTGCAGAAACCTGGTGTGACCGGACAGCCGAGGCAGTACATGTCCCTAAGCCATTTTTCAAGCAAAATTCAGTCTCTGAGGATCGAAGCCATGAGGACAGGTTGGCACCTAAAGATGTGCATAGTTGCTTAGACCCACCTGAATATTTCCATGGTATTGCTATCTCTCTCTTTAAATAGCTAAATACTTGCAGAAATATGGCCAGAAGCAAAAGCTGGTGCATTAAAAATATTTCTCCTATGAATTTTTCACCTATAATTTATTTTCTAAGAGGTATTCAGGCTCTGAAAAAGTTTTCATTGTCCACAAGAAACTTTTCTGTGTATAAACATCTGAATGATGTTGTATTTTTCCATGTAGAGACAGTGTTAGGAGTTTGGAAGGTGCTTAGGTTTGGGCTTAGCTTGAATGTGCAAATAGTTCCAGAGAAGTCCGCTAAGACTGTGTACATGTTTAAATTCCTTACTGGACTGGAGTTCAAGTACCTGTTTTCTAAATAAATTAGAAACCATACCATATGTTTCTGTATTGCTGGAAAAATTGCTCCCTATCAAGTTTCCATCTTCAATTTTAATTTCTATTACAGAGATCTATCTATTATTTTACAAAGTAGAGATTTTGAATATATTTTTTTCATTGTGGTAAGAACTAAGTAAAAGTATTCAGTACTTCTGCATCCTGTCTAGATTAAAAAAAAATGAAGAATTTGTCCAATAAAATGTTTGGTAAAGCCAAAGTCTGAATTTTTTGCATTTTTTTTACCTTGAGATATGCGTTTACAGTATGCTTGTCTGAGGTGTATAAATTCAACAGCATAGTAATTAGTTTATTACACAGAAACTGCAGGCTCCAACTTTGCCAAGAATTTTTATAATGTAAATTCTTCACTTTTCTCACCTTCAGAAAGTCCATAAAAGCCACAGCTCTGCAAATGGGTCTCTGTGAACAAAATCCTAACCCTGCCTTGTGGTCAGGGGAACCACGCAGTGTGGGCACAGAAGAGGTCCAGTTGCAAAAAGAATTGTTAGGCCAGGCCTCCCATTCCAAGATATTTATATCTTTAATACAGTCTGTGTATGAATTTACTTAACTTTCAGTTAAGAATGCATAGACTCTAATCTTATAAAGTGATGAATGCTCTCCAAGATGATTTTCCTTCATGGTTGGCACAGAATCAGGTCCTGAAAGCTATATAACAGAACCAGCAAAAGCAGGTAGTTTATTGCAACAATTGCGTGTAATAAACTGAGCAAACAAGTTCTGCCTCTGATACGCTAGTGCCAGAAAATTAATTATGTGTGTGCCGGGCTGAAATACCATCCTTCTGGCTGGAGCATGCCTGTGCCCCACGCCAGGCTCAGCCAGCATTGCCGGACTCTCCTCCCACCACACGTTCACCCAGCTCGCAGGGGCCGCGGAGGGCTGGTGCCCAGGGAGTGAGCCTGGATTTGCCAGCGAGCTGAGATTTCCACAGCGTAACGCAGCGCTGGAAGCGTTCACGTGGCGCTGTGCACTTGGGCCCCTCCATGGTGCTGGTGAAGAGCAGGAGGCACCAGAGCAACCCAGGCAGTGGGAATGGGAAAGGCCTTTGGGGATGCAGACCACATATCAACGAGTGAAATAGGCTGCCAGGACACAGGTCATTTGACATAAGTGAGGCATCTACCTTAGGCTGAGGATAATAAATACGCTAGAAGCACCTGTAGCTCCTTGTTGCTGTAAAGGAAACCCAAGATAGTCTAGACATGCATAAAGATTGCTTCCACCCCAAATAAGTGCTCTATAACCAAAGGTCTGGTGGGTCTAAAAATGTTGTGTGTGTCCAAGAGGAGACTAGAGGCTGAGGCCCTGCCCTGGAGGATAAGCGTTGGGGAGACCATCTAGGCATGCCTGCAGCCCTGGATGAGCCAGGGAGGCTGCCGTCAGCAATAACGGTACCAAAAGAAAGTTTGGGAGTTGCTCATCTATGATAACATAGTATTGTTAAACAGTTAATTTTGCAAGCCTGGCTCACATGGATTTACTAAAAAATTTGTAAGTTTTATGTGCATTACTTCCCCTCATTTCACATTGTAATGTACATTTTCTTAGCTGCCCGGTTATGTCCTTAGATGCCTGTGCCAGTTAGCTGCCCTTAGAAATCTAGGCCAATGTTGTTACTTGAATGGAAACCAAGGCTGCTAAACTACTGTTTAATACTGAGACTGAGCTTTCATCCATCAGTGTTTGGCCCAGTTCTGCCTCTTTCATCCCAGCCTGCAGGTTATAAATACTGCACCTTCCCTTCTGAACCAGCATAATTTTGCAGTTTCTGTCATGTATTTCATACCTCATCCAAACGGTAGAGTAGAACTGTAACTTACAAGTTATATGATGATAGTGGGTTTGTAAATCATTTTTCTCTAAAAGGCTGTACTCTTCCATCCAGCCTTCTTCCAGGCAGCTCTCGTGAAGTGCTGCTATGCTGAGGCTGAGCCCTTGCCACTCACTCTGGAACGAGCACCAGCAAACATCCAGGCAGGTTCGAGGCTCTTTAGGACTTTTTATTGTTGGCAACATTTTTATTCTAGCTTCTCTAGGCTCCATTTTGAGAAGGATAGACTTGTTGTGGCATCCACTTCCCTTGAACTACTGGAGGACCAGCTCCACAAAACATGACAAGCACCAGTGAATGAACTGGGAGGACACTGGGACTGGAAGAGAAGAGCGGATGTCCTCCAAACTGTCCTATGGACTGCATAGGCTTCTCCTGCTGATGGCTGGCATCACCCCATATGGTGCAGATGAGACAGATCCAATTGGATCCCTCTAAATATGGAGTCAAACCAGTGGCACCACAGAAAGGTTTTGCTGGGAATAGCTACATGGTAAGACTTACACCAAAGCGAAGCAGAGCTGAGCAGGGGCCACAGTTAACACTGGCCTAAACACCAGCACTGATTTCCCTGAGTAAAACAAAGTAGAAAAAAGAAAACACTGCTTTTCTGCAGCACTTCTAACATGGCTTTTGCCCACCTAGAAATATTTCACGTTAAAACCATTACAGCAACAACAGGAGGCATCCCCCAGCGCACATGCTGCTCCCGAGACTTGCCCATATGGCCTTGGCCCTGGGATGTTCAGCAGCTACAGCTGAGACCGTGAGGAAGAGGAGGATGTGCCATTTGCTGACCAGATCAACAGGCTCATCCTGGCTGCTGGTGCCACTCCAGACATGGGGGACCAGCACCTCTCTACTCTTCAGGTCTGGGTCCCCAGTCAGGCTACTGCAAGCTATAGGTTTGCTTGTGTAAAATATTTTCCCAGGAAAGGGAGGAAAAGTGCTGCCTGTAGCTCTACTGCCGCCTTCTAGCCTCTCTTCTTGAACCATTTCATAGTCTTACAGGAAAGACAGCCAAGGGTTGCAGCATGGGCCAGAGCACTTTGGACAAATGAATCATACTCATGAATGAAGTTGCATAAGGAAAGATTCACAAATGACTTGGCTGCAAAGTTGAACTGCCTTTTATGCTTTTGTACACCGGTCCCACGGGGTCACGGTTAAGCTTCCTGGAAGCAAAGTGGGGAGCTGGAACTGGTCGCAGCTGCAGGAGGAGAGCACAAGTCATTAGCTGAGAAATAATGCTGAAAGGGCTGCTGCTTTCCGCTCAGGGCACTAGCTTGCCGTGCAAACGTCCTCACACTTCTCTTCATCTGGATTTTGATTCTTTGCTACCTTTCAAGGGCTTGAGAAACCCTTACCCCCAACTTTGCACTGACACTGCTTTACCCCTAGCAGTCATTTGGCCCATGGAGAGGACAGCTGTGGAGGACAGGGCAAAGGTAAGTTCCACCTCCTGATAGATGTATATTGTCCTGCTGAGCAGGTCAAAGACAGAGGTGACCAGGATCACCTAAGCATGGGTCTACTTCCAGAACAAACACTGATTTACTTCTAGAATCCTTAAGACATCCCAAGAGTCCCTTCATTGTTTATTTGCAACAGAGAAACAGTTAAAAGCCTTTTATTTTGAGTTGTTTTCTAAAAAAAGAAATAATCTCACTGCAGGTGGCAGTTCGTCTAGTGGCAGAACATCAGACTGGGAGCCAGAACATAGAGGCTCCGTCCACAGCTCTGCCCAGTTTTGCTGTGAGATCTGGGGTGCTTCGTTCCCCTTTTCTGGGCCTGTTTCCCAGAATGCACTTTAGAAGTAGGGTCTATATAAGGGGGGAATCCAGGGGATCCAGGGCAGACACTTACTTTGCCTGTACATTTTCCATATTAAAGCAGCACCTCTCTTAGGTAGGTGCATGCACTTCCAGTGTAGTCAACAGAGAGAAGCAAATGCCTTAGAGGGAGTCCAGGGAAGAACTTCTCTGCCTATATTTAGGCACCTAAGTTAGGCAGACACAGGCTCTTTCTGAACAGCTTTAAACCACTTCTTTCCATGCCTATATAGGGAATGCAGGCACTAACTATGGGAGAAATGATTAATTAACCACCTAAAGTCATGAATAAGAAACATTCCAAATTCATTGGTGAGACTAGGTCCCACTCTTTGTTTTTTAGTGAGAAACCGACTCTTAGCATGTGGATAATCTACCTCTCTTCTATGAGTGTCCATCATGCTAGGAGTCATCAGTTAACAGCTGTGTAAATCACCACATTGGTAAACCATCAGTCCCTGATATTTCCTGCATTTTCAGTGACAAAGGTCTCAGATATCATACTTGTCATCTTCACTGAAATAACTCATAGTCCTTTTGTTATTAAAATCACCCTGCTATTTTTATATCACTCTTTAATTCTTTGATCTTCTGCCTAGGTGACAGCAGAAGAACTCAAATCCACAAAGTGGCTGCATGTTCCAGATTTAGCTGTTTGGGGTTCAGCTTCAGCAAGCAGGTCCATGGGGAGAAACACATTTAATTTTATCATGAATCTCCATACATTTGCAAGTCAAAATGAAAATGAATATGTCTCACATCCTACACTGGCATACTGAAAAGCGACTTCAGGAGGGAACAGGTTTAGCACACTGACTCCTGAGCAGAGAAAGCTGCCTCTCCATCTTGCAAGCAGCACGTTACCACCAACGTCAGCAGAGCCAGGATCACAGCTCAGGTGCTCGAGCACCTTCCTCTAATGGGTTTTCAAGGGCATTCAGGAGAACACCCAATGAACCCAAGAAAACGCATCGGGTCTGAGGCAGGAAACTGGATTACTTTGGTTTATTTTCCTCTCAGAAGATGTGATTATAAAATAGATCAGCCCAAATGTTACAGATTCAGCCTCTTCCTTTGCTAATGTTTGATTTCAGCTTTTTTTATGTGGATGTTATTGATTACAAGAAACTGACAAAAACATGTATCTAATTTTTTTTTTTAATGTCAGCTTAGCTATTTCCAAAGGGAAAAAAAAGTCTTTTTTAGAATAATCTTTTCAAACAGAAAAACAAGCCTTACTTAGCAAGGTGACCTTATTCTTTAAAACAAACAGACAAAACAACAACAAAAGCATCAAGCAAAAGTATGTGGTAAAAGCTTGAAAAACCTCATAATTTTTAATCATGCTGTTGCCCTGCAGCTCCAGGGCTGGGGCAGAGCCAGCCCTGATCTTGCTGTCCCTGATTTCAGCATCTCATTTGACTGAATTGCAGGAAACCCCTTTTGGCACAGCCCTGGTATCAGTTATTTGGGCTCTGGGCAGCGCAGGAGTCATCACCTTCCTTCCCACGCACCAATCTGAGCGGTAAAACCGGTCTCCCTGCACCAGCAGGCAGATTGCTCCCTGGAGGCAGAAATAGAGACTTGCCTCCCCTCAGGTCTCGCTGAGGGTTTCCTGAGTGAGGGGTGACTTCCCCGAGGAGACAACGGCAGTCGTTGGAGGCAGGATTTCTCTGCTGTGCCCAGGAGGTGCCCTGGGATGATCGGCTGTGCCCGGAAACATCGGAGGAGCGCAGGCATGGCTCTGCCTGTTGCTGCCGGAGATGAAGGAAGAAATGAACCCTTGGTGCTGTGTCTGCTCCTGCAACATCTGCCAGATGGGCAGAGAGCAAGTGGGGGCCGGACGCTAGCCATCCTGGTGCAGTGACACGTCCACAGCTCCAGCCCTCCCACCCTGCACAGCCATGATTTTAGTGGGCTCGTTAGGCATAAGGAAGCTCAATGGGGCTGAAAGGTGGAAAGAGCATTTGGAAGCATTTGCTTTGTTGAAAACATGTTGTTGCTTTTCACACGAGAGGTGACATTACACTGATGGGGTCTGAGGTGTTGCTGGGTCTCCCCTTGCATCCCAAACATTTATCCACAGAAGGAGGCTTAAGCACACTTGGAGCTCCCTTTTTCCAAGGGGCCGATTTTTGCTGTAAGTTTTCACTTGACTGGTGCAACAATTTGTATGCATGAAAACTGGGATTTTGAATGCTCTCACAAAGTGCTGATATCCATTAGGAAGGTGGCAATAACCCATTTAAAACCGCCTCTGCTCTGCATATTGAATGTCTGTTTTGCAGACACAGTTCGGAGCATCCCTTTTCCTACAGTCTGGTTCAGAGCCAGATGCTGTATGATGTGAGAGGGGAGGAGGGCTGGCAGTGTCTCCCTGCATGGGACGGGCAGCATGCATAATAACAGACCTCGCTCACTGGAGCGAGCGGGGAGCTTACCAGCCTTTTAGGGCCCTGTTATAGCCACCTTTACAAACAACATGCCTTAGGAGATGACCACGACAGCCCTGTCAGTGACACTACCCTCAGCACTGGTGTCCTGGGTCATCTGGCCCTGTGCAAGAGCAGGGCAATAAAGGGGGGACTGAGCTTGCCTAGTTTTACCTTAGAGTTAAGAACTCAGGTGCAGAGCCAGAGAGAAAAGACAGTGCAGAGAAAAAGAAGAGGCTCACCATGTCTTAGAAGAGGGCTCCAGGGCAAGGTCCCTCTGGCCCCATTGTTTGTCTCCAATAGGGGTGAGAAGCCAGCTCTGGAGATGAGCAGATGGTGATACTTGCCTGATATACTCTTCTACCTTTGTGTAGTCCACACTTTGGGACCCAGCCGGAGGGAGTATTTCCTTGTGCATGAATTAGGCAAAAGGCCTTCTGGGTCCACGTAAACTTGGCATCTTGAACTCCTGTAGGAATGAGTTCCCAATTGAGCTCTGCCTGTGTGAAAAAGGCATTTCTGGGGCTTTGCTTTAAACCTGCCGCCTGAGAAAAAGCACTGTTGAAGAGCTGGCAGAAATCACAACCAAAGTGTCCCTGGATCCAGGGAATCAGAACAGCCCTGGGATCCAGCCATGGACAGATCTTAGTTCAGGTACTGCAGGACGTTGTCTTCCTCAAGAGCCTGAGTAACATAAAGTCTGCTACTTTCACTGAGGTTAACACTTCACATCTCTCTGGTTTTAAATACAGAGTTTTTTACTGATTATGGCTGTATGGGAGAGGTTTTCATTTGTCTGAACATTGGGAAATGGATGCGTTATGTAGGTGACATCACTGAGTCTTATATAAAAATCAGTCCAGAGGGTGTCATTTGAATCCCTCAGTAGCCCTCATTTGTGGATTTACCATGCGCAATTGGTCTTAACTGGAGTCTGTGCACTCTGACAACACCCGTGTGTGTATATGAAGAGCAACATATGCATGTATGCATATGTGTGTTCATGTGTGTGCATAGACGAAGAATGTGCTCAGCAACACTAACTGTTTCCTCCCAGGTTCAAAGGTTCACTCATCCATTTGCAAGCCCTGGAGGCTGTCACCCTCCTCCTGCCATGCAAACGCATACACGCTCTCCGCACAGCTAAAAAGCAGTGGGACAAGCCACAAGCTGTGATGTGGTTGCCCAGGCTAATGAAGAAACACTGCTGGCTATGGAAAACGGCATCAAAAAAAGCAGGCTGGGCTCATAAACAGCAAAAAAGGGGACTGTACTCTTCAGATAGTTTATCTGCAATAAACGATTCAGCTAGCTTTTGCTGTGAGGCTGAATTAAATACAGAGTGTTAAGCACTCTGAGTTTCCCAAATAAAGAGCACTATTCACTCCAAGCACAAAGAAATATTGTTTACTATCATTAATTAACTTCCATACAAAGCCTCAGCCATTACTTTGAGTTCTGAGAAAGAGTGAAAGGAGAATGTGAGCACAGAGCTGTTATAATTTCCCTTCAGTTTTCTTTCTCTCAAAACACACACTAGCTGCAGGCCAAACTTGGCTCGCTACATCATTTCTGTCAATGCCGTCTCTGTGCCGGAGCACAGACAGGCCACGCGTTACGACGGGAGGAGATGCTCCATGAAAACCACCATCCCCTTTGACCCCTTGTGCCAGGGGTGCGCTCAGGTCCGTGCTGAGAGGTCCTTGCTGAGACCATCTCAGCTCATGACTTGGGTGATTTTGACAACAGGGAAATACCCAGGCCTCCCAGCCCGCGTACAAAGGCAAAAGCGGGTAGATTGTATATATTGGCATTCCCTGAACAGCATGAGCAGCTTGAAAGGACTCACATCACTCTGAATAAACCTTAAAGAGGGAGAGAGAAATTTGCCTTTGGGAAATAAGTTAGCAGTCTGAATGATCCATCTACCTAGGCAGGGATAGAGTTTTTTAGCATTTAATGAGCCTTTACACTAATTAGCTCTCTGAAGTCTCTCATTTGAAGTACCAAGCTTTAGGATAACCAGAAATGCAAATTCTTGGCAATATTGGCAATTTTTATTACTGCTACAGCAGTGACCAGACAGTATATCTTTGCAAGGCAAAAGGGAGATATGATGCTTGTGCCCAGTGGTTACACAGCCTGTCTTCAGCTGTTATACCAAGCTCTTTGCAGGTGGTTATGTTGTAGATCACAAACAAAACTGGATGGAGACGTTTGGGCAAAATATTTTTCTGTTCAAAGAGAAAGTTTTAAGTTAAATTGAAACATTTCCTAAATACACGTCAATTTTGCTTGCTTGCTTCTCTTTAAGAGGTGCTCAGGCCCTGCTCCCTCTATCCACACCAGCCTGCGCTGAGTTTGGAGACACACTGCTGACTATGGGGAGGGCAGGGAAATGTAAGCTGCCATTTTTTAATTGAGGGAATAGCTGACTAGGATATATTTGGAAAAAAAGTCCTAACTTTCTGCCCTGAGCTCAAGACAGTCAGCTAAACCCCCAACTCTGCAGTCTGGGCAGCTCTCCTGCCCAAGATGCTCTGCAGCCTCTCAAAGTTAAACCTCCTCTGGTTGATTTTTTGTTATTACTCCAGTTTCATCAAATCATTTGGAATTTAGATTCTCTTTCAGGGTTTCGTTCAGGACTTAGACCCCTGAATTTAGGTGTCACCATGTTGGTGTGTACATGTGTGCCAGGTGTCCCAGCTTCCACTGCAGTCGGCGCAGTCAGCAGAGCATAGAGAGCAGTTTGGCTGATGACTGATGGTGTCAGGAGAGATTTGGAGGGTAAGATACATTGCGTAAACATGGGCCCCTGCTGTCGTTTGAAATGCCCTAGGATGTTGGACATGCTTGTGCAGGGCCAGCAGATCCTGCACAGGATATGCAGGATCCCTCATCCCCCAGGCTAACAGGACCTGGGGACCAGGTAGTGTCTGCAGTGTCTAAAATGACACTATCACCCACACTTTGGCAGCCAGACCCTTCCCTAGGTATTTGCTTTATGAGAATTGAGTCTTTCTCTGAACTCCACTAATTGCATTGACTGGATCCCCATGAACTATAGTGGGATCACAGGGACCTAACATTCATGTGGATACCTGTGTTTACACCCTAAACCTAGGTGGGAACCCAAAAGCCCAGATCCAACCTGAATCCCAGCCTGCACTCCCTTTCAACTTGCTGTTGTCTGCAAACGTCTTCTCAGCTCCATCATCCAGAAGGTTAGGAGATACCAAGGAGGATGGGGCAGAGCAGGCCCCCTTCCAGCGTGGACAGCCATGGATGACTGTCAGCTGTAGGTGACTACTCCTTGAATGTAGCTTTTTATCCATACCCTATTTCTTCTGTTCCTTGTAAGCATGCCATGTTGCTTGGCATCAGAAGTCAAGAATAGAGCATCTACTGCTTCCTCCAGCTTCATATATCCAGATTTCTTCTCAGAGCAGGAACTAAAGGAGAAAGAAACACAACTGGCAGAACAGGCAGAAGAGCCAGACAAGAAACCCGTTTTACAGTAGATAGTTCTGAATTTAATACAAATATATATTTTTACTTCTATATATGATTGAAAAGACAAAGCATGAGCAGGCAAACAGGTATGTGCATATGGGGCAGGAAAGTGCCAAGTGGGCTCAGCTGGGGAGGCCTGCGCTGCTCATGAAACCCTCATTACTCCCCCTCTCCTCGGTCTTCTTGTGAACTTTTTGCCAGGACAGTGGCTCAGGCTTTATTAATTCTTCCTGTCCAGTCAAGTGAAGTCTTTCTCTTTAATTAGGTCATTGAGGCAATGCTACCACAATAACCGTTGGTCTCTGCTCTCAGTGGTTAGTGACGCACTGTGCAGAATCTAATAGGGCAAAAATAGTGAGTATCTCCCTGCATCAGAGAAACCAGCTGAGACAAGGAGAGCAATATCTTCAAGAGGAAAGCAAGCTCATCTCGCAGCATGCCAAAATGTGAAGGCCAGAGCTCTCCACTCAGCAGCTTCTATTATGAATCCTTATTGGAAGGGTCATTTTCATCAACCACGAGGGGCAGACAACCCAAACCCCACTGAGCATGGGAGCAGAGGGATGGGGCAGCCATCCCCACCACCCCGCACGTCCTGCGCAGCTGTAGAGCCACTTCCAAAATAAGACCCACGGTCCTGATTCCCAAGCTGACTCCTGTAAAACTCCCCTGCAGCTGAAGGAGCCAAACACCGAGATATAGCCCACATTTTTCTTTAAAGCTGTGCTTACTTTAAAGCAGTTTGTTACACAGCTTTGGACTCCAGTATGGCATGGCAAAAATGAACACTTCTCAGTGATGTCAAGGCTGTGGTCAGACATCAGTAAAGGGGAACTGGTGCTAATTTGCAGCAGGAATAGGACAATTGCCTCTTAATGAGCCTTTTTGAGATGATGCATTATTTTCCTTTCCTATTTCAGAGTTCTTTTTGTTTAGATATTATCCAAAGGCTTACAGAGGAAGAGTGTCTGCAAAGACATTACTCAACAGCTCCCCACCCAGGATCATGTGCCTTGCAGGTAAGGGAAACGGAAAGGGAGAGGAAAAAAGTAAAGTGAAGGAAAGTAAAGAAGAAGAAAAAGGAAGGGGAAGAAGAAGGGAATGGGGGAGGCGAAGGCAAAGGCAAAGGGGAAGGGGAGAAAGTTGGTGCAGTAGCTGATGTGATACTGATGTGCCAGAGCAAACAGTCAGCAATTGAGATACAACTGCTTACTCACTTTAACTGCTGAAAGTCTCGTTCTTCTACATAATGCTAGGGAAGTGTCAAATTCTCCTATAGCACGCCCTTAATAACCATGTCAATCCAATTTGTTCTTATTTCTCAGATCTTTCCTTCTCTTTTTAGAACAACAGAACTGGCTTCTGGCTGAAAAATTAACCAAGTGAATCCTGGGCTTTATCTCTCTCTGCCATAGGCTAATGAGAAAATTGAACTGTGATTCTTTCAGTCTGTCTCCTCATTAGGCCAAGAGCACATTTTACTCTCCTGGGGTGGCTGCAGGACTCTCTGTAGCCCGAATTGTCGTCTGTGCTCATTAATGTCTGGGAAGCAGTTTAGCGGTTCAGGGGACAGAGGGCAAAGGGGCAGCTGCCTACTTTCCAGCTCCCACAGCAGTCTATTGGTTTCATTGGGGTCAGGCTTTTTAAACTCCTTCATTTTAAACTAGGACTAAAGCCAGTCAGCTACCATGTGTACGACAGAGGTGATGCTCAGCTAGCCCAGAGGTCTTTCCTAACACGACTCCTTAGCAGACAAGGGAAATACCATGAAGATCAGACATTCAGAAAAGGGAAAAGATCTCAGTTAAAATACTTGGCTACAGGACAAGAAAGTTATGCAGGATAGACCAGAGGGTAATGGCAGGAGAACCCAGGGTTCAGGGCAAGGTGTATGTAGTAATTGAATGGATACAAACTGCAACACAAATGAGCCAAAGTTGCTGAAGATACCACATAGTGGAGACCTGAGAACAATCATGGAATAACATATGCATTTCTAACTCCCACATTTTTCAGACCAGTCAGTCATGGCAAAGCCTCAGATTTTCTTGTGGGCCACCCTGTACCCTTTGTACTGAAAATCCTGCCTAAGGAAATACTGCAAACCAGGTGTCTGTCATGCACCACAGCCTCAGGGAGCCCTGACCACACACGGACCAGAGGGTAGGGATGTGACGTTCACGACTACCTAGGAACTGGCCCTAGTGATACAGGAGATCCCCAGTCCCAAATGATTACTCACTAAATCACAAATGCAGTCCCAAAGGAGAGCTAGTTAGACCTTAATGTTCAATTAGTAAACATGCAAAAATGCATTTTGTTCAGTTCTGCCCACATCACAGAAAAAACAGGAGCATTGTAGGGAGTTTCCAAATGCAGTTTTTTTCTTTCTTCTCCCTGCAGAACCATTTTTTTCACACCCAGATTGGGCACCTACATTAAGCCTATCTGTGCCTGAATTTTAGGCTTCTAACTGAAGAAGAAGGGGATGGCTCACTCTCTTAAAGCCCAGGTGAGATTTCAACCACCCAAGAATTAGTCTGGAATTAGTGCTAAGTTTCCTCTATAGCTGAAGGAGCATTCAGACAGTGTCTCCTCCCAACCCAAGCTGCTCTTTATGGGGAAAAGAGTGCCTCCTTCTCCATGCTCTGCAAAAGGAGCCTTGACTACCAATCTAGTCCTCTCAGCCATCTGACTGTTGGGTCGCTGGAGGTGGGTCAGACAAGCCCAACCATGACCAGCGTTCCCATGAAGTCAATGGGGATTACATTCAGGTGCCTCCAGAGGACAATTTCAATGAGCTACGTTAGGTACTAGCCCTTCTCCTTCACTATACAGGGAGCTGATGGAAAAACAGCTGTCTGTCTGTGGGACCCAGTCCACTTACTCCTTAAGGAGAATTGATGACTTCTGTTGAAAAGCTGCAAAGCTGATCCTGTTCCTCACTATGTGCGTGCAGTTTGCTGTAGACTATCATTAGTAGTGAAGAATTGAAACAATGGCTGGATGAGAGCCTGGAAGCCCCTGCACCCATTTGGTGCCAGCCCTCCTACTGTATTTGGGTTCCCTCTTTTTTCTTGTCCCTTTGGGACTGTGGTTCTTGCATTTATGGCTGCCCAGGACTTCAACAGGAACAGTGAGGCATATCGTCTCCTTAGCTGAGGATTGGGGAAGAGAGCTGTGGGTTCAAATTGCTTCAGGTTGAAGTGCCTTGGAGCTGAGGTCTCCCACTTAAGGAACAGGTTAGATGTAACATGCAGGCTGTGATGTTAAAGGGAGGCAATGGTGTCAGCTCAATCTGAGGAAACTTTAAGCATAGATGGCATCTTTTTAGGCTTTTTCAGAGTTATAGGCAATCTCCTGAACTGCAGAACAACCTGGGTGAGAGAAGGACCCAGAGCAGGATATTTTGATCATTTGCAGATTCCTAACTTCACATAGTAGGAAACTAAAGTTCAAGTGGAGAGACAGCTCCTGAATTCAGCATCATGCTGCATAGGACTAGAGAGCAAACTAAATGGCTGTCTAGGATTTAGGTGGAATTTAGATGCCTAATGGGTAAAATCCCATTTTGGGTGGGATTTAGAAGGACCTGCTCTAGCCATAGTTATCTCTACTTCAACTGTGAGGTGCATTGAAGGGAAATCACAAACCCTCCAGAAATGACCTACATGTAGGGGGGTGAAGCAGGAGGGCTTATTGCACTTTGCACATCCCATGGGCTGCCAGAGGCATGTTTGCTGGGAATACGCTGCTGCCCATCCCTTGGTAGAGGCAGCCGCCACTGATGAAGTAAACCCTGGACACACGTTTCCATGGGAAAATGCTTTGCACTAATCAGGTGGCTATTCTGTGCAGAGGTGCTCTGCAACCTCCTCAAACTGTCTCAGTGTGACCTCCTGTCAGTTGCATAGAGGTAAGGCCTGTGGCAGGGGGGATTTCTTAGGGAGAAACCTGGCATGAGAACTGGGGATCAGGTTTTCTCACTTTCAGCCATTCTGGCCACATACAAAAACCGCATCATCCCACTGAGCTTCTGAGGCAGAGAACAATCTATGATTTTTAAGTGTAATTGCCTGCAAGAACTATTAATTCTATTTTTATACTTCCTGTAACAAAAGCTTTCCAATAATGCCATCATCACCATTACCCATGAAATACATTTAAATAACACAGTTACTATATTACCCCTTTTACTACCTGGTTGCTGTCTGATGTTTGGCCTGACAAATAAATGCCGCACTTCTATTTCCGACTCTGTCGTGCTTATGGGCATGTGCTCTCAGAACATCTTCTGAAGATCATTTCCAAAGACAAAAACAGTCTCTGTTGTGAAAGAGATTGTCCTAATATGGACAACCAGAAATCAGCATCTGAACACACTGACCTCACAAATCAAGCAAAAATGCACGTTGTACAAGATATACATACTTCATGCAGACTGACAGTAAAACAAAAAACCCAGCTTCCCACCCAAGTTTCATATTATTCCTCCTCCTTCTGGGAATATATTGAAAAATGTTGGATAATTACAACCTAGCTGAAAGATCATACCTTGAAATAACTCTCCTTAGAACTCTCTTTTTTACCCACAATCTCTCTAGCTTTCCAGGTATATCCCACCCATACCAACCTCATCACTAGAAGCAAGATACATCTTGTCCAACAAACACCAAATGGAAACAGATCTTGCCAGAGCAAATACAAAACCAGCCAATACGTCTCCACAATGTGTCCTTATGATGGAATTACCAAAAGCTATGGGTAACAGTCATGGTTGTCCAAAATGCTCTCATGGAAATTATGTGGGTGAAAACTAAATGACTATTAGTTGCCAAAATTGACTCCCCTGGATAACTGACAAAGACCCATAAGCATCCAAGTACCAGGAAGAGAGCTATTTTCACAGTACTACATTTCTAACTCTCATCTTCTGATTCTCAAGAGAGTCACAGAATCACAGAAAGGTTGAGGTTGGAAGGGACCTCTGGAGATCATCTAGTCCAACTCCCCTGCTCAAGCAGGGTCACCTAGAGCACGTTGCACAGGATTGCATCCAGGCGTGTTTTGAATATCTCCAGAGAAGGAGACTCCACCACCTCTCTGGGCAACCTGTTCCAGTGCTCTGTCACCCTCACAGTGAAGAAGTGTTTCCTCATGTTCAGATGGAACTGCCTGTGTTTCAGTTTGTGCCCGTTGCCTCGTGCCCTGTCGCTGGGCACCACTGAAGATAGTCCAACCCCAACCTCTTTACACCCTCCCTTCAGATACTTGTACACATTGATAAGATCTCCTCTCAGCCTTCTCTTCTCCAGGCTAAACAGGCCCAGCTCTCTCAGTCTTTCCTCATAAGAGAGATGCTCCAGTCCCCTAATCGTCTTTGTAGCCCTTTGCTGGACTTGCTCCAGTAGTGCCACATCCCTCTTGTACTGGGGAGCCCAGCACTGGACGCAGTACTCCAGATGTGGCCTCACCAGGGCTGAGGAGAGGGGGAGGATCACCTCCCTCGACCTGCTGGCAACACTCTTCCTGATGCACCCCAGGATACCATTGGCCTTCTTGGCCACAAGGGCACATTGCTGCCTCATGGTGTCCACCAGCACTTCCAGGTCCTTCTCCACAGAGCTGCTTTCCAGCAGGTCAACCCCCAACCTGTCCTGGTGCATGGGGTTATTCCTCCCCAGGTGCAGGACCCTGCACTTGTCTTTGTTGAACTTCATGAGGTTCCTCTCCACCCACCTCTCCAGCCTGTCCAGGTCTCTCTGAATGGCAGCACAGCCCTCTGGGGTATCAGCCACTCCTCCCAGTTTGGTATCGTCGGCAAACTTGTTGAGGGTGAACTCTATCCCTTCATCCAGGTCATTGATGAAGAAGTTGAACAAGACTGCACCCACTACTGACCCCCGGGAGACACCGCTAGCTACAGGCCTCCAACTAGACTCTGCACTGCTGATCACAACCCTCTGAGCTCTGCCATTCAGCCAGTTCTCAATCCGCCTCACTGGACTCTCATCTAGCCCACACTTCCTGAGCTTGTCTATGAGGATGTTATGGGAGACAGTGTTGAAAGCCTTGCTGAAGTCTAGGTAGACAACATCCACTGCTCTCCCCTCATCTACCCAGCCAGTCATTCCATCAGAGAAGGCTATCAGATTGGTTAGGCATGATTTCCCCTTGGTGAAGCCATGCTGACTACTCCTGATCACCTTCTTTTCCTCCACATGCTTGGAGATGGCCTCCAGGATGAGCTGCTCCATCACCTTTCCAGGGATGCAGGTGAGGCTGACTGGCCTGTAGTTTCCTTGGTCTTCCTTCTTGTCCTTTTTGAAGACTGGGGTAACATTGGCTTTCTTCCAGTCTTCAGGCACCTCTCCTCTTCTCCATGACCTTTCAAAGATGATGGAGAGTGGCCTAGCAATAACGTCCGCCAGCTCCCTCAGCACTCGTGGGTGCATCCCATCGGGGCCCATGGATTTGTGGGTGTCAGGTTTGCCTAAATGATGTCTAACCCGATCCCCCTCGACCAAGGGAAAGTCTTCCTTTCTCCAGACTTTGTCCCTGATATCCAGGGTCTGGGGTTCCTGAGGGCTGGCCTTAGCAGTAAAGACTGAAGCAAAGAAGGCATTCAGTAACTCTGCCTTCTCTGCATCCTTCGTCACCAGGGCACCCACCCCATTCAGCAAAGGGCCCACATTTTCCCTAGTCTTCCTCTTGCTGCTGATGTATTTGAAGAAGCCCTTCTTGCTGTCCTTGACATCTCTAGCCAGATTTAATTCCAAATGGGCCTTAGCCTTCCTCGTCGCATCCCTGCATACTCTGACAACATTCCTATATTCCTCCCAAGTGGCCTGTCCCTCTTTCCACTTTCTGTATACTTCCTTCTTCTGGTTGAGTTTGGCCAGGAGCTCCTTGCTCATCCATGCAGGTCTCCTGCCTCCTTTGCTTGACTTCCTACTCATAGGGATGCACCGCTCTTGAGCCTGGAGGAAGTGATGGTTGAATATTAACCAGCTCTCTTGAACGCCCCTTCCTTCCAGGGCCCTCACCCATGGGATTCCTCCAAGTAGGTCCCTGAAGAGGCCAAAGTTTGCTCTCCTGAAGTCCAGGGTTGCAATTCTACTTGGTGCCCTGCTGCCTCCTCGCAGGATCCTGAACTCCACCATCTCATGGTCACTGCAGCCAAGGCAGCCCCCGACCTTCACATCTTCCACCAGTCCTTCTTTGTTTGTTAGTACGAGGTCCAGCAGCACACCTCTCCTTGTTGGCTCCTCCACCACCTGTGTCAAGAAGTTGTCACCAATGCTCCGCAGGAACCTCCGGGACTGTTTGTGCCTAGCTGTGTTGTCTTTCCAGCAGATATCGGGGTGGTTGAAGTCCCCCATGAGAACCAGGGCCTGGGATCGTGAGGCTACTTCCAGCTGTCTGTAGAAGGCCTCATCGACTTCCTCTTCCTGATCAGGTGGCCTGTAGTAAACACCCACAACAGTGTCACTCATGCTAGCCTGCCCTTTAATCCTTACCCATAAGCTCTCGACTCGCTCTTCATCCACCCCTAGGCACAGCTCAATACATTCCAGTTGCTCTCTCACATAAAGAGCAACTCCACCACCTCGCTTTCCTGGCCTGTCTTTCCTAAAAAGCACGTAGCCATCCATGACAGCACTCCAGTCACGCGAGCTATCCCACCATGTCTCTGTAATGGCAATGAGATCATGGCCCTGCGACCGCACACAGATCTCTAGTTCTTCCTGTTTGTTCCCCAAGCTGCGTGCATTGGTGTACAGGCATTTCAGGGAGGTGATCGAGCATGCAGGTTTCCCAGGAGGGATACAAGAGGATCCTCCATAGCCATGTCCCATGCGCACTTTCCTGGCTGCATGCACCCACTGGAGGCATCCCAACTTGAGCCGTGTTTTGCTGACTACCCTGTCTCTATAATTCTGCCCTTCCCCTGTCTTTCCTAGTTTAAAGCCCTCCTTACCAGCTTGGCCAACCTGTTAGCAAAGACACGCGTGCCCCACTTAGTGAGGTGGATCCCATCTCTTCCCAGCAGTTGTTGATCTTCAAACAGGGTTCCATGGTCATAGAAACCAAAACCCTGTTGCCAACACCAGCAGTGCAGCCAGTTGTTAACTTGGAAAATCCGTCTACTCCTCCTCCCATCCTTCCCCCTCACTGGCAGGATTGAGGAGAAAATGACCTGGGCTCCCAGACCCTTGAGACTTACAAACACCTTCAAAAGATGAAAGTTGGAACTAAAATTCATGATTGCTTCAGATACTTAACATCATGGATGTATTGGAAATATTGGCTGTATGGCGCATTACAATCTTCTCCCATCATCTGCCTTCTGACCATTTTTGTTCATAGATGGTAATTACCTGCTCCTCTCTCTCAGTGCCATGGTGGCTAACACTGGATCATGTCTGTGCATGGGGATCTTTTTCTTGGTCCCACAGATTTCTACTACCCTTTTTCTTTCAGGTTGTCTAAATGAATAATATAAATTGTTTAGAGTAAAAGTCATTGCTTGTTAGTTGGGTTTTAGCTTGAAATTTGTTGCTTGGGTCGAATGAAAGGACTCCAAAAACAGGGCTACTTTTCTAACTAGGTGGTCTGATAACAATTATTTATCCTCCTTGTTACACTGATTGCTGAAGAGATCTTTCAGCATTTTTCTTTCACCAAGACACGAGTTTTGCCTTCTAAGGCAGCATGACCCTGTGGAGGCCACACAGCTCACATCTGTGCCTGTTGGCTCACACACGTAACGCCAAAAGGTCTACCCTAAGAACGACCCTTGAACTCTTTAGTTGAATTCTTCAACTAAATCCCTTCTCCTGGGAACTGCATTTAAAAAATAGCAATAAAAAACTCTTTGTAGACCAAGATCCTCCAAATGAGTTGGGGACCAAATTACTGACTAGAATTTAGGGTAAGTTTTAGAATTATTGACGCGCTGTTTCCTTATAAACAAAGGCTGTTGAAAAGTAGTAATCTGGTACACACTCAAATGTGACCAAACTTTTTTGCTATGAATTGTCTGAAGGTCAGCTGATTTCTACAGGTAGATTTCAGTCCTAGAACTCCTTCCTTTAAACCAATTCTTACTGTTTTCATCTCTAATATTTTAACTGCTCAAGCTGTCTTGCAACAGGCCCCTGACTGTCTGTAGGCACCACCAAGCTCCTGAAGTGGCTCACATTCCCAGCTGTGCTGGAGGCAGCATCCAACACATTGCGATATCTCATCATTACCCTAAACGCAAGCCAAGAATGGACATGGAGTGGGTTCCTGTTGACAGCAAGGGGGTCCCTGCCTCCGGACACCCAGCGTGCCTCCGGCGCCTTCCCCAGCTCATGGCCGCTCTTCCTGGGCTCCCCGACCCACACGGACTGTTTGCCGGGCAGGCTCAGTCCCCTCCTCTACTTCTTTTTTCTCTTCTTTGTTTTACTTTGTTTTTATTAACAGCAAAAGTGCAATCTTTTTTCCATAGACCAAACTGAGAAAATGACACAGGTTGGCAATACCCCTGGTGTTAGACTTGGTAAAAAAAATAAAAGAATTAATGACAAATGTTTTATAATGTACCAGAAATTTTTCAACAGATTAAATCAAAACAGCAGCCAAGTATTTCTTAGCTTGTTTGGAGATCTCATTTGAAAACTTCCAAAAACTAAGGGGTAAAGTATGTATGATGTCTTTGAAAACACACCAGATTTCAGTAAAGTCAACTTCAGGAAAAAAATTGAACAGGTTTGACAATAAACTTATCAGATATACTAGAAAGTTCGAGTTTATGCTGTTACATAACCAAGCATGCAGTTGTCTAACCAATATCCTGGTTTTATAGCCCTGTGTTTGTCATTTAGCAAAGCCATGTAAAATTAAAAAAGATCTTTCAGAGCTGGTACTGTGGAGAGACTCAAAGACAATTCCAATAACTACCAGATTTGGAAAATGTTATGAATACACTTACCAGAATTAAATAGCATCATGTGCAGACCAACAGAACTGATTTTCTACCTATGTCTTTTAAATGAACAGCTTTCACTGGGTGAAGAACAAAGTAAAAAGGAAAATACTCAAATTTCATACTTTTTTCCAGAAAAGAATGTTTTGCACAGCAGTTTATTTCATGTTGCCCATTAGAAAAAGAAGTGATATTTGAGAAATTTCTGAAGCCTGAAATTCTCCTAACAATTTGGAAGTCAAAAATCTCTCAGCCATGACCCTGAGAAGTTACCAGCAATGAGGAGTTTTTAAAAAGCACTAGTATTAAAGCTATTAAATTAGAGAAAGAGCACATTGACATTACAGATGGCATCAGAGCTGCTGATAACATGGGAGAAAATGGAGGAAGCAGGCTCAAGATTTCTGTTGCTTCATCCCTTCAAAAGTAATTATGATAATTTTTTTTTAAGGAGGTTATCAAAGTTAATAGCAATTTAAGAGAAAACAATGTCTGGCAGGAACAGCGTACAAAAGATATAGTGCTCTATGAAGCTATTCAGACATTACGTTTTTAAGTAGTCGCTGATTAAATTGTCTCTTGCAGTAAGTTCAACCACTCAATATATTTTCAGCACTTTACAGAATGAGCTTTGGCAAAAGTCGTGGAGTGGAGATGTGAGGCCCGACACAGTGGGTGCCACCGCGGGAAGAGCTACCGGCGACGGGAAACGCTCCCATGACTTCACATTCTTGTGCCTTTGGGTGGTGTTTTTCCCTCCAGATTCACAGCTGACACGGGAAATGAGAGACACAGTCAGAAAATAAATTCATTTCTGCTGCACTTTTATAGTCCTGTGCATCGAGCTCTGCCTCAGCGTTGCACAAGGGTTATACCCTTGAATTCTCTTTTTTAAGATTTCACAGCTATTAGCAGATTTAAGAGCGAGCAAAAACAGTAAATAAACACAATGTAGCACTAAAGTCCTATACTGTTCTTACTTTCTTTTCCTGTTTTCTCTGTCACCTGAGTTTCTTAAAAAGCCTTGTGGGAGGGGAGTTGGAGGCGTCGGGAGGGCCTGGGGGAGGCTGCCGGCTGGCTCCCCTCTCCCACGTGCTCCCCAGCTCTGCCTGGACGCTTGGTCGATTTGTGGGGCGCGAATTCCCTCCCCAAAGGCCCTGCTGTCTGCTTCCCATTATATTATGACTGTCCGCTTCCCTATTTTTTTATTTCTACCGCCAGCTTACCCAACAGGGTTGCCAGACCTCACAGTTACTCAGAAAGCACTTTCTTTACTAAGAAACACAGTTACTAAGAAGCACTTTCACAAGAAAAAGACTGAAGAGTTTAATGATTACTGAAACTAGCAAGAAGTTTGCATTTAATACAAATATTGATTTTTTTGTGGTAAAAAGGAAACATTTGCAGGATCCTCAATGTCTCCCTGGCATCCTTTTAACACAATAAAAAGTACATAAACCGAGCAGATAAAAGAGCAAAGCAGCTGCATTCACTGCGTGAGTGGAAGTGCTGGAATTTGAGTAAGGAGTTGCAGATGAGAGAGCAGTTGATAAATCTGCAGCTCTCCAAGGGGAGCAGCACAGGGAGCGAAAGAGGACACCGTATGGGAGCTAAATGCAGGGAACAGCAGGGCCTGGCTAGGTATTTTATTTTTACATATAGATATTCAGAGTGCTCTGGAAGGAATATTGCTGTGTTTTCACTTCTGAGTAGTACTGTGACTTGTACCAAATGTAATTTGTTTCAACTTTTTTGTTAAACCAAAACATTTGGGTCTGCTTATTTTGGAGAGATGGGAAGCCAGTTGCAAGGATAGTCTAAAGAATCTTTTTCTGCCCTCAGTGGATTTGGGTCAAGTGTTTACAGATTCAGGTCCGTTGTCAGAGCACCAGCCACTGAAATTTGCTCCCAGGAATGAACTCCTTAAATAATACATGTCTCCTTCCAGGGTTAAAGGGTGGTTAAAGGCCACTTCTGTTTTCAGCATTGGGAACTTCCTCTGTATTCTTGTATGTACTCTATATCTGAAGGAGGAAAAAAACCCTATAGTTCTAGTAAATAATACCTCATTTTGGTATCCATTAGCTGCTAACTGTGTCTGCATCATGTTATTTGGCGAGTGCCGGGGCAGTTGTATTAGCAATAAGAATACAGCCATAAAAATTTACTTTAGGCATGGAGCTAGGATTAATATTTCACTTGCTGGCAAAAGACTTTTGGAAATTATTCCACCAGAGACTAAGAATTTCTGGCACCTGACACTCAGAGAAAGGTTATTGTTAAAAAATTTCCAGGGTCTAGACCCATTATAGAGCCACTTTAGCTGGCACCATTCATGCAGCAGAAATGTATTAAATCGATTATTGATGGTGAACACAGGGTTTATGGCAAACTGGGAGCAGCTCAGAGCTAGTCAATTGACAGTGCTGATTTGCTGGTTATACCTTAGCAAATATCCTGCAGTTACTCTGTACTTTTACTCCAAGAATTAACTCCTTTGCCTGGTAATTGGTTTTCCGCCTTCAGTTCTGTATGCTGCTGTGAAGGTTTCTAATGTCTTGTGCCTCCTTTAGGCATTTTTACCTCTGAAAATAAGTAATAGAAGAAACAAATCGGAATGGAAGTTTTCCACATCCTTCTTATCCAGAGATAAATATTAATGAGCTTCAAAAGCGGTGGAGAACGAAGGCCTCCATTTCAGGCTGGCAGAGTAATTTCCCATCAGAGGAAAGTCCAACAGCCTCGTTGACAGAGGTAGCCAGAAAAAAAGGAAAGGCATCAATCTTCTCGTACCTCTTGTAGACGGACTGCAGGAAAAGCTGGCTTTTAGTGCTGGTGCCCTTGGTAGCTCCTGAGCCTGGCCTTTAAGTCAGTCCTGCAGAAAGTGAGATGGTCTTTGAAAAATACTGCCGCAGCTTTGGTCTGTGAGATGTTCTCTCCCTTTCATCCCCTTCGGTCAGAGCTAACATTTCAAAGCAAGCGCTCTTTTTCAAGTACAACAAACAAACGTTTCAGGGAGACAGATTTTGTTGGCTTTTTCACTGCTGGTTTTTGTTTAAGGCAAACTAACTCTCCCTTCTGCAACCAAGCGTTTCGATGTGCAGTGGTCCCTGTTGGTTCATTCGCCTGCCACCAGAGGCCACGCTATAGTTCATCCACCAATTCCATGGTGGCCATCAAAAGGTTTGAAAATAGAGTTGAGCAGGTTAGGGAATCCCAATACTTTGAGACTGGTTTTTGCTGTAATCCCTAACATTTCAGTTTTGGACTGGAGACAGCTGGTGCCCGGCGTTGCAGGGCAGGACGCAGGGCCAGGGCACCCTGCTCCCGTGGATGCCGCGGCCCCAGCGCAGCTCACGGATCAGGAGAAACAAATTAGAGGTGAATATGAGGCCTCCAGCCTTCTTCCCTCTTCCTCTCCAACACATGCTGCAAAAAGCCAGGACCTTCTGTACTGTCCTGTGAAGAGATCTCTCCACTTGCTGGGAAATAGCCTTCTTTTAAATTATGAGGTCCATTTATCCCTTGTCACGGTAGTACAGCCTGTCTGCACCCAGGGATATAACGACTGCAGGCAGAAGCAGGACTTTCAGTACTCTGCATGCAGTTAAATTCACAGCTAGGACAGCTGCTTATTTTCCATATGACAGTTTAGGAAAAAAAAAAAAAAACACAGGAAAAGATCTGACAGCAAAGTCTGAGGCTAGCAACTCTAAAACCACTCTTTTCCTGGAAATGCAAGATTTTTGGACATTTATCACTCAAAAGGAAAGAAAACTTCTGCTCAGCAGTGATCTATTACATGAAATTTTCATAGGTTTGTGCTTCTTTTGAATAGGAAGCCAGAAGCCCCTTGAGGCACACACGTCCTATCTGGAGTGGCACCTGCGCCTGCATGTGTTGTTTCACTGCCCGGGGCTTGGACAGCATGACAGACAGTGACTGCCTAAGGTGGCATAGCCAGTACGTTGGTTATGTGTGGGTGGCCCCAAGCAGCCTCGCAGTTCTTGCTACAGACACGATTTCCCTGCACAGACCCTGTCACTGTCCCTGCAGATTGGACTTGCCATAGCAAAGGTGATGGATGCAGTTTCACAGGTGGTTTAAGCAAGTCTCTCTTCTGCCTTCTGCAGCCAAGCCTGTGTGGTTATGTGGTCAGACAGATCAGCTAATTAATCTGGCTGAAAATAATAATAACAACAATAATTTTTACCTGGACCAGCCCGCTGAACCATTTGTGTGATGACAGGAGCATTACAGCTGGTGTAAGGGAGGAGATAGGAACATTTCTTGGGAAGGCAGAAAATCAGATTACTCTTTCGGGTGCCAGTGGAGCTGTAGATCAGCTCAAACTGGTCATGAGCACACAGTCTACTTCTTGAATTACTTTTAGCATTAATGCTATGGCAGATATAAGGGACAGTGTTGGCCCAAACCCCAGGGTTCCTGCTTTTTCAAAATACGGTTTAGTTTGAATCCCCTCCCTCTGTCGCTCCACCAGAAACAAATTAAAATAATCCTATAAACTGGAAATTCGAAGGAAACCTCATTTTGGAAACACCTAAACACAGTATTTCCTAAATAAACTGTGCTGCCTGGACCTCGGGGTCCCTACCAAGCAGCCCCCATATACCAACCAGCCCCAAGCCATGAGCCCATCCCCAGATTTCTGCAGCCCACATCCTGGCTCTGCACCAGTTCAGACTGGAAGTTCAGCCAGCTCTGGCTCCAGAGGGAGTGCGGAGGGCTCCCTGGTGCAGACCCAAGCTCTGGTTGCACAGGGCAGTTCCCAGCTCCTGGCCATGGCCCTGAGCCCAGGAACCTTTTCTGGAGCCAGAGGCTCCCCAAAGTCTGAACCCTTGGTCTGAAGGCCATCCGTGGCACTTCTGCTGTTCCTCTTTACCCCTGGAGTTTCTGAGGGCCAAGACCAAATCCTACAGGGTTTGTGGCTGTGGCAGGAGCCTCCTGGATGGTTGCCCCAGGGCCTGGGTTGCCAAAAACTCTGGATCCTTGACCAAGCTGGCCAAGAACATAGGCAGCATCTTGTAAGAGTCTGTCTTTGAACTCTTCAAGAATTCCTCAAACCTTCAGTGTTTCAACTCAATAAAATAGCCAGGATTTGAAAAAAAAATAAAAGCATTTTCTGGTTAAACATTTTTTATGAGAAGCTCTCATACAATGTTCAGTGTGGGCTGTTTGAACAGGAAATACAGCACTAGCTGTCAACTGAGGGAGATCCAGTCTCCGAAGTTTCTCTTCACCCTCATGACAGTTCCTGTCTTTTGCAGACCTCTGCCTCGTGGGCTCCTGTGCTGATCTCCTCAAAGGAGAGCCCCCAAAGGGGCAGGAAACGCCAGGAAAAGGGAAATTGGCTGTTTTTTCTTCTCTGTATCTGGGCAGAACATGTTTTTCCTAATATTCTGATGAAAATCAAATGACTGTGATGATCATAACAACTCGATTAGCCTGAAAGAAAAAAATGTGCTGAAATCTCCAGCAGAAATTCTCATGTTCCAGCTATCCCCTGCTGTGCTCTCCTGATAGTCATTAATTCCCAGGAATTGAACTGCAATCTGAATGAACCTTCTCTGTTACTCTTAGCTACCATATGACTTGTCTCTATGACACCATTTGTTTTCTTTTACAGCCATTTTCATCTGTTGTTAAACATTCCTCAGAGATGAGACCTGCTACCTTTATCCTTAGCCAAAATCTATTGTTAACTCCCTGGGCGGTACATTTCTGTGGCTCTCCTAGATCCTAGGCAGTCCAGCTGCATCCTTCTGTGTTTTTGCTTCCGCTCGCTCGCTCGCTCTCCATTTCTCTCCCTACAATCAGAATTTTCTGGGAAAGGAAGGCCCTTATTAAAAACCGTTATCAGTAAAGTCACAAGCCTGCGAGCACTTACCAGATCAAAAGATAATGATTGCTAATGTCTATAGGGAAAGCAAGACAATTACCTGCAGAATGGTAAAATGAAAATGAGCAGCTAGTGCTCCTCCAGAAACTTGCTCAGATGTATTTGGGTGGAATAAGAACATCCAGCTTGTTCAGATATTTGCTTGATCCACAACTGGATTAAAGAGGGCCATCTTTGATCCAACACCACCTGCAGTAGAAATGCCACCTACAGCCTGACATTTTCTTTGGCTGTTTAAAACTAAGCAGACAGACTTCTCCAAACCAAGAGATCTCAGCCCATCAGCTGTCAGTGAACATTTGCTCCCGGCTGTAAGAAAACTGAACCACTCGTAGTTTCAACCCCTACAGCTGGCCCAGACACAAGCAGACTTCTCTGAAGAGTCTGAATGCAGTTTCTGCCTTTGCATCGGTGCCTACACTGGTAGGACTCCATGCTTCAGGGACTGCTTCAGTCTGTAACGCATCCACTTTTGCCTGCTCTAGTTCTGGAGAAATCAATACTCCAAATATCCATTCCCGTAGGTGTTAGGTTGTGTGATCACAGGCTCATCCCCGCAAACACCAAGGAGTACAGAGGCACAACAGCCAGTGGGGAAGCCCCAAGGGCCTCATCGGGGTGGCTGAGCCCCTGCCCTGCTGCTCTCAGGCTGTCGCAGGGGAGCAGCCAGCCCCACGGCCAGGGGGGACACCCCCCAGCTGAGTCAATAGGGGAGGCTGCCTGAGCGTTACTGCCTACAGAGGCATTACAGGGTGCTGGAAAAGGCATTTTCAGGTCTTCCACTAACATATTTTCAGCCTCGTCAGCCAGAGAGGGGAAAAAGGTGAGGCCATTGGCACTGTCTGTGTGTGAGTGCCGCTTTATGTCTGTGCTGATCTTGGTGGCCGGCCGGGTGCATGTGTACGTACAGGTATGCGTGTGCTCTTGTGCACTTTGGGGAACACATGCTCAGCCACACTACTGCCTGTCTTTTCCACTGTAACACCGAAAGCATATTTCTATCACAGCTACAGACATCAAAGCTGGTTCCATAGTAACCAGCTCATATCCAGAAGCTGTTGCTGTGCTGGGCTCATGTGCATGACTGCTTTAATTCTGTGCTGTTTCCAGCCCCAAACTTTAATCCCTACAGCTGTGCTGCAAGGGTTTACCACCTGGGGTCAGCACCAGCTGAGAGAATTTCAGACCTTTCCTAGAAAACAGGGTAAGACAAGCTCTGAAAGAGCCAGAAGCAGGAATCCAAAAGGCTCCATTATATCTAAAGTGATAGATAAGAACGGGTGCACCAAGCCTGTTCAAAAGCCTGTTTATCCTATCTCCTCTCTAGCAGACAAGAGAGATGCATCCTACTACCTACAGATACCCGTGGCTAGTTGGATGCATAGACCAACTATCCAAGGGTTTAGGAACAAGAGAGATTTTGCTGGCAACACTGACTACCTGAGCTATCAGCCCTTGCGGAGGCACATGGGCAGTGTTAGACCTCTTCAAATAATACTTCTGCTGCTGGGCAGAGGTCAACTGAGCTTTCAGAGCTATGGAAAGGAGCTCAAGCAATACTCCTTCGTACACAAGCAGGCCATTACTTTAGACTGAAAACTCTCCCCAGTTACAAATGCTAAGTCACTGCCGGTCAGAAATTACTTTTAATGACACCTATCTGAACTTGGACTGGTTCACATCAAAAAACCTTTTGACTTCATAAAAAAGGAAATAGTGGCCAGTAATTCAGAATGTTAATAATCTCAGAATTCCCTTTAATGTGTGTTATTTTACATGTGGACAACACTGCTTGTCACTGTACTGGCAGCAGCAGGGAAGATGAGAGAGACAGAAAGATGCAATGCATCAAGCTACTGCAGTGAGTGGATGGACATACAAGGCCACCCACAGAGAAAACAACTGCTTTCCTGGGATTCCCAAAATGCAGGAAATCCCCATTCCTCTTTCATATCTTTTCAGATCATCTGAAGAGAAATTATTATGAGTCATCTACAGCAGCTGCAGCCTTCCAAATGGTCTTCTAAAGGTTTTCTACTATTTAATAAGTAGTGATTCAGCTTGAGTCTCTCTCCTCCCCCTCACACCTTTAAAGATTTATTTCTCCGTTTTCCTCCTAAATAATTTGGATTTTTTGGTCTGCCCCATCTTCATTTATCACATTGTCCTTTGTAAAGGCAAAACAGAAAGTCAGGCTTTAGAGAAACTTCTCCATGCCCTAGCCTGGACAAGTGAGTGGGGGAAGCACTGCTGCTTTCCCTGCATCTTTTTTTTTCGGATGTGCCCTATTGAACTTACCTCCAAGCAGGGTATGAAACGAAATTTGGACATAGTTGCCTTAAATTTTTTGGAGCCCTGAAACCAAAAGGGGTGAACTTACTAAGACTGAGGAGTTTTTCTGAGTAGATAAACTGCTAAGAGGACTTCTCTCTTGCTCTCTCCAGTTTCCCCTACACCCATAGCTTGCATTGCAGATGGTGGATACCTCCCTCAGCAAGATTAGGTTTAGTGATGTCAAATTGCAAGGCAGCCAGGCCTTATTGTATTCATTAACCTTAGCTACACCAAGTATTTAACAGGTATAGCATGAGACAGGCAACATGACAGGAATTTATGGAACTTCCAAATCTAATCTTCAAGGGCTTCTCTCCGATTTTCCTTCTACAGTTACTGGAGTCTGAGCCACAAAGCCAAAAACAAGTTTGTTTTATTCAGAGCAGTTGTTGCACTTCATTACCTCCTTCTTCCCTTTCAAACACCACACCGAACACTACTAAGTAAAAAACTTCCAGAAGCACATACACACAAATTTCACAGAAATAAGGAAAGTGGAGCACCTGCTCTTGCCATAACTTCCCCGTCCAGAAGAGAAGTGAGTATGAACCCCTATCCTGAATGGGCTTTAAGGGGGCAGAAGGCAAGGCACAGCATTATCTAGAGCCCCAGATGCTCCCCTGCGACCGTCAAAAAGGCAGAACATATTACAAAGACCTTTCCTTTTGCCAGAGGATTTTTTGGCCTGGCCTCTTCACAAAAACGAAGCAAACCTGAAGGGCTTTCCCCCCTCCCAGAAAACAAACAGAAGTCTTAGGAATTAAAAGGTAGCATTTCCTCCACTACTAGTGAAATATAGGCTTGTTACTGCCCCAGACTACAGGCATGTCTTGTAATAGGCCTGTAGGTCGTTTTTAAATTAAAGAAAGCTTAGAAGCAAGAGGGAACACAGTCAATTTGGATTTTCTCCTCATTCAATACTAAACATACTCTTGCTTTCTATATATACACACACATAGATATATATATGTATATGGGGGAGGAGAGAGAGAAAAAGTATATGACTTCGTATTTTAATTTCTTAGTGAGAAAGGAAGTGCCTTCAGAAAGCGAGTTATCTATAATCTTTATTTGCACAAGGAATTAACAGTAAATATGTATTCAAGTAGTTCTGATACTTTAATAATGTGTCACTGCACAGTAAGTCATATTTATATTTGAATGTGCATTAACTGCTAAATATAAGTATTTATAAATTCCATTTTACATCCAGAAACTCATTCAGTGGCACAGGACAAAGAGGGAAGAAAATCAATACCAACAAGGTGTCTCAGAAATTGATATAAAATAAGATTTATTTGCAAATCATTTTGACAATAAAGAAACAAGTATACCTCTGAGCTGCGCATTTTGGGGAGTACATATCAGTTCCTTCACCTTCTTTCTGAGTCTTCCATTTATATGCAATATAGAATACCTCTAGAATTCAAGATGAACTTTGAAGTGTCCTTTGGCCTTCCTATGCTAAGTAATTCCTTCCACAGGCACACTGTAGGAGAGCCACAAAGTCTTGATAACAAGAAGTTGTCACATGAAATGCACAATGAAAGAACCTTGGTTTACAAAGAACTGTTGCATGTTAGTTGTTTCACATTTGTTTGGCACACAGTGTTTCAAATACAGTGTTAAGCACTTTGAGATTCCCACAAGGAGAAATGCCTGGTACTGTAAGATGAAAAAACAAAACAAAACAAAAATTCACACCCCCAAACCTCACAGTTATACTGATTACTTTTCTATCTTCAGATTAGGAATGCATAGTACGCTAAACCCTCGTTATGACCTACCTGAGCGCGCTCTCTTGGAATTTAAGGAGTTACGTTTCATTTAAAAGTTCAAGATTTAATGAGAATTACTGTAGATAAATGAACTCAGGACAGAGGCAATACAAAGTGAGAACCAGTTTACTGTAGTTTGTGATTGTGGGAAGGTAACCTCTAAATTATGCCTAGAGTCACAGTAGTTAAAGGGAAGACAGCAGTATCTTCAGAATATTTCTTTGATTTATTTCTATCCTTCTCCCCGACCCTCCTCTGTCTTTCAAGGAACAGGGAAACTTCAACTCTAAAGTCATTCCTCCCCTCCCCCCCCCCCGACTAGTTATCAAGCAAATTTTGAGAACCCTAATGTTAAGTTCTTTGACCAGATCACATTAAGTGTATCTTGTTTTAAGGGAAAAGTCTAAAGGGAACACCACAAAACAAAGAAACAGCTTCTGTGAGAAGGAAATCAAGGAATCAGAATTAGATTTACTATTTTCAATACAGTTCTAGAAAATATTTCTTTTTATATCAAAAGATTGTTATTCTTCTTTACGAAGCTCAAAATCATCCCAATATTCAAAAATATTACATTATGTAATACATTACTGATAGCCAGTTCATTTAATTATTTAGGCAACAAAAACTGGAGAGACTAACAATGAGTCTTAGAGACATTATTTTCTTTTGGCCTACTTTAGAAGGACTAAAACAAGGTCCAACTGAATGCTCTCAGTCATCAGCCTACAGGATATCCACCATGGGGGTCTTCCTATTCCTTCTGGGGAACCTAATCCATCTTTATGAAATATAGTTGGTCATTTCATATAAATCAGTTATTGAAATCATCCTTGGAGCAAGGCCCAGGATCCAGGATTCTCTTCAAGCTGAACACCTTGTCTAACATCAGACTGCATGCTTGCAACTAAAAAACTAAGAGATGAAGATTTCAGAACAAATCTTATGTTGACAGCACAGTGCCCTGTTCAATCCCAACACCATCATCCAAGCTTCAGGTAACAGCAAGAATTTACATATACCTCCTGCAGTTATGCTCTCTACCATTAGACAGCTCTGAGTCTTTACTCTTCTGAGCCATGTGAACATCCACATTTGTGGTGCAGTCAAAGATAAATGCAGTTAAACTGAGGTTTGTTGACTGCTGATGCGGGCAACAGAGAGGTACTGCAGCAGTTAAGCTGCCAGTATTCTGCACTCTGAGCATACCACCTTTAACAGAACATTCTGAAGACCCCATGTACTCTGCTAAATTTTGCTCTCTAACATACATAGGTCTGAAACCTAGAAATGCCCATTTTTATAGGAAGTCTTGTAGAAGTGATCGAGTTTTCAACTGCCATTAAAAGTTTTGGCAGAATTAATACTATAAGAAATCTGTAATACACTTATTTTGCTAACAGTTATAGTCCAATGATCACTTAGAATAAGTATTATTGCATTTTAAGCATAAAAATATAAGAGTTCTGTAAAGAAATTCAAAATAGCATTAATCTAATATTGATAGTCATATAAAATAACTCACAATTATGTAAGCTTCTGTATTTAATTACACATTTAAAAATAAGTTATAAAAATAATTAAGCTTCTTTAAAACCCCTAAATATTTTCTTCTAGGAGTTTTTACTCATGTCTATCGATTGTCTAGCATCAGCAACAGCTTCAGGTACTCGAACAGTCATATCATTCATAGATTTCTTCAAGCAGATCTGACAGCCCAAACGTGATCTGTAAGAAAATATGGCATTGCCTTTAGTTTTAGCCCAACCATATATCTAACAACATATACCAGATTATTTCCCCAGAGTTCAGTCATCCCAAACACATTATGGTCCAGAAACAGTAACCTTGTGCATGGTCTTAATCAAGACCAGTAGTGAACTGCATACATCCATGCAAAGATATAAACAGAATTAATCATGGCCATCAATTTGCCTACTTATAAAACAGAGTTCAGTACATGTAAAGTTTTACACTGAGTATTTCCTGCTTGCTGAGGCAACATACAATACAGGTGACCCTTCCATTTTTAATGATTCATTAATAGTTTAGTCAAGTGTAGGGAATGACACCTGATCTGCTAAAAGACCATTTGGCATCTCCAAGGAAATGAAGGCAATGAATGAAATCCTCAGAAAAGGCATAGCCTAATCCATCCAAAGTCTGAAGGCAACCCAAGGAAATAGAATGTGCATTGGGACAATGCCCCTGACAGCTTACTTTAGGTGAACTTTCAGAGCTTGTCCACTAGACACAACCTTACTGAGAAGAAATTAAGATTTTTTTTTTCCATTTCCTGTCACTTGTATGTTCTCAAAAATTTGTATCCACGTCAAACATTCTGAATTTGCAGGGCGGGGAGTGCACAGCCATTTTAAAATCCTGCCTTTCAGTAATTTATTGTTAAGGCCTTCCATTCCCACACATCTACCTGCAATTCTGGACCAGTCAAGCAAGGTCCAGCAGGACCATAGATTGTTTCTGAAGTACCTACAGAATAACATTTCCATTTGTCTCTTCTTAAAATGGCTAGTGCATAACAGGCGTCAGAAAGGAAGAAATATCTTCCTATGACCAACACTAACAAAAAAAAGCTCTGTGATAAGATAATAGAGGGCATGCAAGACCCCCTTGGGACCTACTAATTTCTTTATTACAGGTACAAATAACAGTTACGGCTTCTTTTAAAGATTTCAGATTTGTTCTTTTCAGAACTCATTCAACAGAAGCAGCTTAAAACAGTGTTTGCCAGAAATTATGTGTATTAAAGAAGCCTGCCAACTTTTTAGCAGATCCTAAACCAGAATCACAGAATGGTGAACAAAGGAACAAACTGCAGCTGAAGATAATTTGGTTAGTTTCTTACGATGAGTTAGTGAATGATAATACTTTGGGGAAAGAGAATATATTCTGAAATGCATATTTATGGCCCTGATCCTACAAATTCATCCACCCAATAAAAACACTATGTTCACAGAAAGAAATGAAAAGAAATGAGTTAATACGACTCATATGTTGGATGAGACAGGTTGAAATTAAATATATTTAAAAAAATACATTAAAAAAAAGTATTTAATCTCAAAAACCACTGCCTCCTCACAGGATGAATCCTTTCTTTCAGTTTTGCTTCTTCACTCCAGCAACATGCAGTAGCTTCCTCAACTGTTGTAACATTGGAGTCCAAGAAAGTCTTGCTCGCTAGTTCTGAGACTTATTCCCTGCTTTTCCAAGGAACTCCTAATCTGCACTTGTTTTGAAAGCTCCCAGCTTGCTATACATCTCTTAGCCTATCCTAGCCTACATTCAATGCAAGGGCAAGATTTAAGAAACCAGAACCAAACAACAGAAAAAAGGAGATGAAAAGGGTGGGAAACACAAAACTTATCACTCAGGCAATGATAGATTAATTATTGTCTTCCTCTTGTCTTATATTAGGCTTCATATAAAACCAGGTACCAGAAAACAAACCTTTCAGAGGGTGCAAAATGATGGAAGCAAGTTACAGACATTCAAGCTGGTGCTACATGCAGCTGGCTCAATTCTACAGTACTTCTTAGCCTATGTCTACCTATGTGTTGGGGGATCCTGAGTAGAACTTATCAGCCACATTAAACTGTAAAAAAATAAGATATTTTATAATTATGCTAGTCCTAGTTTACAAAAAAATAAGATGACCATTTAAAAGTTTCTTTACAATCAGAAGTTCATTAAAAAGAAGGCAAGACAATGCAACAGTGAAGTTTCATCAGTGAATTTTCAGACTACAAAATGCAAAATCAACCAAAGAAAAGGAAAAAAGCTATTCTAAATGCCAGGTTTCAATTTTCAAAGTTGTAAGCAAAAAAGTTTCTCTCATAATGAGGACACATTTGTGTAGGTGCTTGGTAAGTCTCAAAAATTGTAGCTTGCTCGCTTGCACTAATGGTACATTTCTGGTTGTGTTTTCAAACTGAAGGACTCAAGATTGGGTCATTAGGCCAGAATGATAAGAGTGAACAAAAGACAAGAAACACAGGAGGTGAGGAGGATAAAATACTCATGGTACCCAAGAAGATGCAATCCTTCATTCTTCCATCATTTAGCAGGGAAAATCTCTTATGCAAACATTCAAAAAAAAAAAAAAGTTTAATACCACCAGAAAATTCTGCAGACATCGTAAGTCCTTTTTTTTGCTGAAATACATTTAAATACCAAGCCATGTATATCGAATTAAATATAGAATGCTTAAATGTCAGCAAGGATGGGCAACGTTCTGTATCACCAGTTAAATAATAATTTTATCAGTACAGGACTGTAGGCAGAGAGATACTAGAAAAAAAGTGAGACTAAATTAATATCTACACAGAACTCTTTCAAGCATGTAGCTATCAACTGCTGTTAAAGCCCCCAATTCAGTACTACACCTGAAAGTAATATTTCTATGTAAAAGACTGTACAAATCAACTTTAAGTTACTGGAATGCGTGTGGGCATATACACTTTACAAAAATATTTCAATTCATGAATATGCATATGTAAGAGTACCAAGATCAATTAAATCTATCACAGATATGCAAATTCTTATATTTATATTATAGCTGTAGTATTGTTTGTAAGGCTTAATTTGACTAAAATACCTGATTTTCACTTGGGACCACTGCTAATTTTATACTTACTCTGTATTGTTTCTTTTAAGAATAGCTCCAGTATATAGACTAACATCTCAGACAAAATCCTAGTTTACTGAATCAAAAGTTACTCTGTGAGAACACCAGCTCCAGTAATTCTAATGGAAGATTCACCAACTCAATCAATTTACCCATTGCACAAAGAAAAATCTAGTTCCAATTACCAGAGGAACCAGTCCTTAGCATAATAAACCAACGTGCTATCTTAATAAACATGCCTACGAGTTATTTCTTTGGTTTTCTGAGAAAATGCAGGAACAGGTGTGTTGTTTTTTTTCCCCAGCATTCTAAAGAAAAAAGTTTATATTCATGAAGAGCCGATATCTGAGTGTTTTTACACACCAGATTAGTAGAGAAACAGAACAAGTAAATTAAATAGATCTTTCTGAAATTAAGAAAGAAGAAGTGATGTTATACAAAAGTTAAGTTAAACAAGTTAAATCCCTGAATCATTAAAATTTGGGAATCATTTTGGCATATTCTTGGACATAGACAGCACTTCAGAGGATTAAGCTCATAATAACATTTATAAGAATTCATAGTCTACCCAAAGATATACTGAAGTGCAGTAAGGCATCATTAAATGACCTACCCTTCAAATAGTTGGAATCATAATAAACCTGTTAGAGGCTAATAAATAGCATAAATTTTATTCTGAAAGAATGGGAAAGTATCAAAAATGTTCATCTTCCAAAAGACATGGTGGGTTGAATTACAGTTCCTCTTCCCATTAGAAGAAAAACAAGTTGAATATCTTGATTTCGCCTTTCTTATTTGCCAGCCTTAACTAGTGGCATACTAAATGAGGAACAGAAAAAGAGGGCAAAATAGATTCTGTAGATTCTCTAGTCAAGGATTCAGTGAAGACATCTCTTTCCCTAAGACAACATTAAGGAGCAAAGGAACGCTGTGCATTAGCAATGAGCGCTGTGAAGTTTTTACTTTTACTAACATAGGATAAAAAGCAGATTTTTCTTAACCTATGCTCTCAGGTGAGCAACAAGGCAGACTGAGATTTATGTTCAGACAAACATACTCATGATTAATCTACCCTGTGGAAAGCACATCCTCCAGGGAATCCAAACATATACAACATGTCATATATCAGAGTTCTGCTTTAACACTTCTGGCAAGGCAGTAACGGACGTAACTGCAATGGCGCCTGGCAAAACATCACTCTCCGAACTGCTAGTGTCTTGTGGAGTGTTAAACACAAGAACAGCTGCAGTGCATCTGACCAGAGGTCCTTCTCCCTCAATATCCTGTTTCAGCCAGTGCCCAGTAGCAAGTGTTAGGGAAAAGAAAAACCAGGACAAACATATAATGATATCTCTTCAAGGTAACTTCCTAGTCTCCAGCATTTTACCTGAGCTGCAGGTAGTATCCTTGTGTTTAACAGCCTGTGGTTGAATTTTCTTCCCCATACTTGCCAAATATTTTTTGAAACCCTTTGAATTCTGGCATTCATAACCATCTGTGGCAATGGATTTACACCATGTGAAGTAACTTCCTTATGTTTTGAGACTGCTACACAACAAAAACTAGGTAGCACCAAGTGATCTTATGAGAAAAACTACCTTCTCCTATTTAATTTTTTCTACAGCATTTACAATTTTATAGACTCTAATCAGAAACCCCTCCCTCAATTCTTCCCAACAGCCTAAGAAGCTTTGATCTTAAAAATGATGATTTAGTCAGTCCCTGCATGAAAGCCAGTCCACATTTAACCATTTTGTAGCCCTTGTCCGTACTTCCTCTCATTCTATTTTTTTTTTTTTTTTTAAGACAAATCAAAATAGCACAAGTATAAAGCTACGGTGAATTAACATTTTTTCCTATAGTGGGATTTTCTGCTTTTCTACCTGTTCCTTCCAAAAACTGCTAGTGTTCCATTTCCTTTCTGAAGTGTTTTTACACCATCCATAAACTAGCATTCCTGGAGAAACATTAGGTAGCTAAGAGCCCATTTCAAGTTACTTCTGTTCCGCCCTCCTCTCCATATGCATTGATCTGCCTCTATTAACACCAAATTTCATCTGCTATTTCATTTCCTGTCTTTCAATGTCACAAGATCTTTCTGCATGTCTTCATGGACAGGTTTTGATTTTACCATAATGAGTAATACAGTATTGTAAACAAACCTTGTCATCTGACTCTTCATTTCTTTTTCCAAGCCTTTTACAAATATGCTGACTGCATAAAACCTAGCACAAATCACTCTGGGATCACACTGCTGATCTCCTACAAGACAGCCAAATATTTCTACCCTGTTAAAAGACAAATGATCATTTAACCAATTCTTTATCCTTTACATGGCCTTTGCTCTTATCCCACTGCATCTCAAAACTTAGTAAAGGACTTCTGGAAGCTAGGTAAACTATATGAACTGTAAGATCTTTCTTCGTGTTCTGCGATTCATTTGATGAATTCCCATAATGGTTACTTCCCTCTATAAAAGCTCTGTTAGATTCTTTCCTTACCATTATTTAGTAGAAACTATAAAAAAGTAACAGCCAATAGACGCATGCATAAAGTGCCCAGTATGGAATCAAACTCACTGCTCTCTAGTTCCAATAATCTCATTTTAAAAATTGGGTTGCTACCTTACATTCCTCTGGTTTGGAAGCAGTTTTAAACCAACTAATTAAACATTACAGGTTCAGCAATTTCATACTGAATTCCTTTAGATCTCTTGGGTGAATACCACCTAGTCCTTACCAAATGTTTCTACTCATTTTATTAATTCGTTCTAATACCCCTTCTATAGACACATCGGTTTGAGACTAATCCTTCAGTAAATTCCCTGCAAAGAAAGCTTCCAGTGCAGGGACATCCCTAAGCATCTCCAGTGAAAACAGTGCAAGAGACTTTCGGTGGGAAGGGGGAAAAGGGGGTTGTTATCAGTTTATATTTAAATTTTATATTTTTATTAAAAGTGCTCATTTACATCACCTATTGGCCCTACCTGACAACAAGTTTTCTGATTCTGTTAAGTTAGAAACAAAATTATTTCTTCTACTTTTTAGAAAGCTGTTTCTCAGCTTATTTTTTATTCAGCAGTCTTATAGTAGTTATTTTTTAAATATTTAACTTGCCAGGGCTTGCTTTTCTCCCTTATTGTACTACTTTTAATAACCTCCATTATTCTGCAGTTACCCAAACCAATTTTGTTTTAGTGTTTCTAATCAGTATCTCATTTTAAAAGACAATATCCTTCACGGCACCTCTTGACCTTTCCAAGCCAAGAGAGTAACTGACAAGAAAAACTTTTATGCTTATACTTATGCAAGAGCATAGTAGTGCATCTCTATTACCAAGGTCTGTATCAGCACAAAGATCAGGCAATCTAGCAAATATCTGAGGCACTTAGGGGGGAAGGGGAAAAAAAAGCAGTCTTCCAGGAAAGTCTACCTTTCATACATATAAAGATCCTTGGTCATTAAAAGAACAGCCATGACATTAAAAAAACCTGTAACATGCAAGTAACGTGTCTTCAGAGGGTCTAAAAATTAATTTGGACCAAAGAAATTTTAGAGAAAATTGAAGAAAAATTTAAACAGAAAGCTTTCCACTGCTTTCAATTCTTCAGTAAAAAAACCCCCTTGCTTTAAACCTTTAGTTTAAAGTAAGTTGAACAAAATGTTATTAGATCATTATTCTCTAGAGCTCTTTGAGCAACTGGTTTGGCCCAGAACCTAGAGGTTACTTTTAGAACAATTATGATAGATACTAAGGGGGAAGTCAATTCACACTTAACAGCCTTATGATTTTTTCCAAGATTTTAAATATTTTCTTTGGCATGGGAAAAATGATAAAACAAAAGAAGCTAAGACAAGCTATGAATACATAGCTCTACTACTTTGCCTTTGAAGCTCAAAAAACCCCCAACGTAATTTAGCTGAAACAAAATTAAACGTGTACCCTCATGCAGAAATGACTAGTACAGGATTCCCATTACCGGTACAAGGAGGTAATGAGTGAATTCAAAATACTTCTCTGCAGAATAAAAAAAAAAAAAAAAATGCTATGTAGGCCAGGTATGAAGCCCTCTGAAATCACTGAAAAGATTCTCAAAAACTTCAACACATAGTTCCTTTGAAGCCTGAAGGTAAGGGCTTATGAAGCCTCACAAGACACAGCTGCCTACTGTTCCCATGTATGTTCTATGATACAGGCTACACGCACACCAGCAAGCAGCGCAGTCCACCAGCAATGGACCTTAGAGTCAAATGGTTAGTGCAGAGAATGCGACACTCTTATTACAAGGTGGGGGCAGGTGGAACAGAGGGCTACGTCAGACAAGCTCTAGTCTGGCCCCATGCACTGAATGACCATTAGCAGTTGGAGCACATCTTTGGCTTTAGTTTCACTCAAAAGAAATCTGGTTTGGGTGCTCTAAGAACACTCTGACATGAGTCAAAGCATGGCAAGTAGGGATTGCTTCAAAGCAAATCTGAGGCAAACTAAAATAGTAACATGGCACAGTCATAAAATACATTAACTACTTAAAGACTGATGGAGAAAGAAAGCAAAGGGAGAAGGAAGGGAAACAAGAACAAAACAAATCTCACCCAGGACAACGTTGGCAAAGTTTCTGGTGAAGAAACTGGGTTTTTGGTCATGCTTCACTATCTGACATTTCCAAATCAGATATTGAAGAGCAAGTATTGGCAACTGGCACTCTTCAGCTTATGAAAATACTACTGACATCTACCTAATACGAATTCAGATAAACAACATATAAACTTTCCACTTAAACTTTTTTAAGTCCCATTTGCGTAACAGAATCCAGCTATTCATTAAAAATGATTAAGGCATTCTAAGAATATCGAACTGCCCCATCTGCAGACCTTTCTTTCAGTTCTTTGGTGTAGGGAAGTGTTATGTTGCCTTACGTTTCTGTGAGGCCATATGCTAGGTCTAGCATGTCCATCTCTTCATCAGTAATTGCATCCAGTTTCTCGAATATGTGGTCTTCAAAGATTAAGTGACAAGTTGAACAGGCTAGCGTTCCTTCACAGGCACCTAAAGAAAGCACCAAGTTAACAAAAAACTTAACTTCCGTATTACAGCAGAATTGCAGAATTCCTTCATATATCTGTTTCTCTGCCTAATACCAGAAGAAGACTCTCAACTGAGCAGTAGCGTATCATATATTCCCACATTCATATATCTGCTTACCATTAAACCGCCAATAGTATTTTCTACATTTCCTATAACATAAAAACTTACTTAAAATTACTTACTGAAAATACTTGATTAATTCCCACCTTCCTTGTTTTTAAGTTTAAAAAGTAGTTTTTATAAAACCACTAGTTTAGAATGCTTAGACTGTGATCATTCACAGTACGGGCAATTGCTCAGTTAGAAATCAGAAACAGAAGAATTTGTACTCATGGAAGCAAAGGCAAACACTGCCTGCATGTATAACCACTGCTATCAAAAGAAACGGTGGAATTCTACATCACACCTTAAGAACCATGCAGAAAACACTGTTCTGTTACACTTCACAGTGGTATCATTAGCCATGTATCATAATGAGCATGATACCGTACTAGAAGATTTGATTCAAAAAAGATAGTATGTCTTCAAATGCATACAAATCCATATAATTAAAACAGGGTTTAACAAAATGTAAAATGCCAAGTAATTTAAAATTTGTCATATCAGCAGTTTAAGTGTTCTCATGTTGGACAAAAGGAAAAAAAAATTACATTGATGAGTCTATTTACACTACAGAGGTTCTTTTTGGAATGTAAGGCTGGTAATAGCAAATGAATTGAGTGCAGCTGAATCATTCAAATGTTTTAAAAGTCCTTATGCAGAGATATTTCTATTGCCATTATTGCTGCACATGGGATGCCCCCTAGCGATAGAAGTAAACAGATAAGTTTTTACCTTTTTCTCTTTACAATTTTTTTTAAAACACTACACACACATTTTTACATTATTTACATTGCATTATTTCTCTGCCCTAGAATGGTTATCTAATAAAACATCATTCTAGAGATAGGAATAACATGTGCTATCATTAAAGATTGTCACGGTATCTCCAATGATTATGTTGGCTCCTGTTTATTGACAGCATTGCCATTTCATTTTATCACAGTGCTTTGTTAAGATGGCTGGCATTTCCAAATGTGAGAAGATATTAACTGTAGAGTATAAGTAGACTAGCCATAAGTCTATAGGATACATTTAGTAAATGCTACCTAAAGCTAGAGTTGTCCTAATGTGTTACAGATTTTCAAGGGATGATTCTTCTTCCCCAAATGTATGCAACTCATAGCAGAGATTCTACAGACTTACCAAAGAGATTTTATTACTAGCAGTGAAATTTATTGGCACTTAAATAAAACACACACACACCTACTTAACTTTTAGCCTACTTAACTTTTTCTATACTTGCTCCATGCTATACATATAACTCATGCATATTGTAACTCCATTTCCAGCTTTAGTTTGTAGTATTACTTACTTACACTTATGTTCATTTAAATCCCTGTTTTGAAAGTTCGCATGGGCAGAATCCTACTACTTCAGTGGAACTAACTATGGAACAGAGGGGAAGTCTGAGGGAATAGGAAAGTTTTCAGAACTTCCTCCCTTTTTGATTTTAAACAGAACTTGTACTGAGTTAGAATTTCACTAAGGCATTGGGATACAAGAGTCTGTTTGTGCATGCATATTTTCATGATCAAATATTTTACTTAAAATTGGATTTTAACCAAAAAGGGTACAATTCAGTTTGTACTGAGGCCATTATTGAAGGCTCTAAATTACTTAATCAGGTTTAATGACTCAATGCATTACTGCATAAGCAAGGTACATACCACATGCTTACAGTGTTTGCTCTATTCAGCCTTCTTACATAATAGATGGATTCTTGCCCGTAATTTACTTTAACATAATTCCTAATATAATAAAATAAGTATTTTTAATCACACATGTACCAACTTAAGTTTGGCAAGTTAACTAGCAAGCTTTCATTTGTCTTGAAAACATAACATAACTCTGAAAACATTAGGTTAACTCAGTATTTTCCATGCTTTTCTATTTACAACCTTGACTTTACAGTTTTATATCTGAGACTGCAGTCCCACTTTTACTTACATTTCCAGGCTCACAACTCCTAGCATTAGAAACACTACATAGTTAAAATACTAGTCTACAGAGTTTAGTTAAAAACAAAAAAAAAACAAAACAAAAAAAAAAAAACAAAAACAAAAAAAAACAAGATACAAGTGCAATTTTCCAGATGGTAAGGAGAAAGAAGAAAAGGAGAAACCTAGCACTCCTTCAGAGAGCTCTACCAGAGCTGTGTATTCTCTAGGGGTGCCACCACCAACAATTCAGAAGAAAGGGCAAATCAAAGTCAAATTATGTGACATTCTTCCACTGTCTAGTAGTGTTAACTTATTTCTCTCCAAAGGAACTTTGAGGGAATAAGAGAGATAAGATGTTAATTCAGTGCCTTCAGAACCTTTTCCAGGCTTTCGTGGCCATTTCTTTCAAAACCCTCAAATCCACCTTGGCAGAAGTTTCCTTCTCTCTGCCAAAAATTACTTCAGTGTTCTGAGATCTTTCCCTTTTCTTATCTAGTTCTTTCCCTTAAAATATGATCCATATGGTTATCTATCTGAGGTACTATGAGTATCCTGAAAGTCTTATATCTGAAGCATAGTTGAAGGCGTATTTTCTTTTTCCTGAGAGAGAGAGAGAAAAAAAAAAAGAGAAGTATACGGAGAAGTATAGCTCTCTAGAATATGTTTTACCCAACACCTGGTACAATCTTCTTAATTTTTGGTATATATAATTTAAAACAAGCTTATCTTAGAAGAATGAAATGATTTTTCATAAATTGTCACGATACCATGAGATAACTAATACTCAAATGTCAACACTGATGTTGACTAATATCTAACGTAACAGTGGCTTAAAATTCATCTCTATCAACATTAGTAATAACACAAGGGCTGTAACTCTCCTTCCTGGTACTGTAAGAGACCAAAATTCTGAAATGAAGCAAAAATACGAATTTTCTGCTATTGTTTATCATGATCAATTTGATCATGGGTATATCATTTGAAATGGAATTGAAAAAGCTTTTTTCGACCCTCTTACAATCACTGTTTGGATATTACTTTTTCCAAAGGCAGGAAAAAAAAAAAAAATCTAAACCATATTGAATGAGGGAGAAAAATCCCTGCTTTTCAAACTAAAAAAAAATAACATGATTCTTTGAAATACAGGCATGTGGCAGCAACTTATATTTCTTCTTCTGGCCTGTAACTTTGGGCTGAGAGTGGAAACTGCCTATTTTATGCCTATAGCAACTGGTGAAAAACAACCCCCCCTGCAAAAGCCCCCCCCCCCAATAAATAAATAAATAAATACCCCCCCACACACACACACACCCAAAAATCAAAGAAGCACAAATCCCAAACTAATCAACCTGTGGAGACTAACTAAAGAAGCCAACAAGCAAGGGAAGTTGGTTTTGTTCTTCTCCCTCTTATTATACTCCCAGAAGTTTTCCCAAAAGGTACATACCTAAAAAGACCAGTCAAAACAACTGTAAATCAGAATAGCGAAAAAAGGAAACTGAAGCAGTGTATCCCAAAACAAAACCTGACTGAAAATGAATGTATCTGACTACCACAACTCACTCTATTACCAGTCTTAGAGTTTGGGGAAGGAAATAAAAGAATACATATCCCCACCACCACCACTCATCCCTTATTTTTAGGCCTGGTTTCATGAAGACAGAACTCAGTATGGCAAAGTTCAAGAAATGAACTTGTCTCCTTTATCCCTTTTATAAGAATTAAACTTGTTGCTCTTCTCTGCTAACTGACATGGATTTGGTTGTTCCTTTCACTCAGCACTTAAACACTACAGCAATTTGTGCTGCAAAAAGCCTGATAACAAATCGAGACTATATGACAATATAGTCAGAAGTAACTTGTCACTGTTAGGAATGTACCAAGTTTGTTATGCATCCAGAATCCTTCAACTCACAGAAGAGTTCTCAGGTAGCATCTTTCAGATTCCACCTTGACAACACTCTGTCTGCATTCCCCTCCTTTAACATTTAAACATTGAAAGTTCCCAGGTCTACCACAAAATATTTTCAGAACTTGACCCTATGCACCTGCAGAAAAATGGGAAAAAAATTCCAAATAAAGAACAACTAGGTTTTATAGACATTATAAATAAACTGGTAATTCATCATAATTTCTAGACATTGAATACATTATTCAAGGAATCTACTTACCAAAACCATCTATGTCTAAGTTATTATCAACAACAACATCCAGCAGTGAATCCCCAGGTTTTCCTTTGGCTGTTAGTTTGTCACCATCACGATTTATGAAGTGAACAGTTATCTTATCTTCTGAGCTGAAAAAGAAAAACATATAAAAGAACTTAAGAAAGAACTCTAGATTTTTTTTAGATCTTTAAAAATGACTGAATACTGCTAAAACAGTAATCACTATCAACTCTAAAAGCACAAAAACCTAAATAAGTTACTGGCTTTTAAACTCTGTAATATGTACAGGCTTCTGCTGTACATTGAACATACAGCCATGAAAAATAAGAAAAAAAAACTTTGAGGTTTGTGCTTTGTCACTATAAGCTATGGAAGATCCTGATGCTTCACTTTTCACTGAAGAAATCAAGGCTACTTTATTTTAAACACAGTATTCGTATTTTTAGCAAATAAAAAGGCTTATGTTAAATACTCTTCTTCACACCTTTCTATGGACTCTTGCTTTAGATTTATGAAATTGTAATTTTCTGATTGTTATCATTTAGGTTAAATTTAAAATCTTTCTGTTCCTGGTTAGAGTTTTCAGGATATCTTATTAGTTTCAAAATTTAATTCCTCTCCCTGTTCTCACAATAATGGAAATACTCCAAAATTTTCTGCTTCTTTGAGCACAGATCATAACATGCAAAACAGATTTCATTCTATTATGATTTCACTTTATAAATTTTAATTCTAGTGAAATTCATCTGAAGTTTGATGTTGGTGTCAAAGAAAAAAGGCTTCACATATTTTCCTGCTTTTCTTTTTGGACAGTTACATACATTTAAGAAAAAGTTCCCGCACACTTGGCATAAATATTTCTTATTTCTAAGAGTAGCACTTTTGGTATGGAACAATATAGGGATTTTTGATGTCCCATATTATGTCATTTCACATTAATATTAAAGGAAAGTTGTTAATATGCTACCAATTAAGATATAGTTTGGTTTTAAACAGACGATTCTCTTTCTTATGGTAAATGAGGAAAACAAGAACTTGTTGGATGACAGGGAAGAAATCTGCCAAGAGACACAAAACAAATGAAGGCTAATGCAACACCTATGCTTTAGTGAGAAATTGATGTTTAAGAAAAGCATGTTTAATATTATCCTTAATCTTTGTAATAATTGTAGACTTTGAGTAATCTGCCACATAGAACGTGTACAAGCTTGAAAACTAAGTCACGCCCAACAAAACACTAACCTGAAGAATCAAATATTAAAACCAAAATTTGATAGTGGCCACATTAACACTTTGGTAAACCAGTTATATTGGAACTGGCTATAAAAGAAAACATGCTTTTATCGTAATCCAAGTTGTAGCTTGTTTTGAAAAATGACAAATATGTTTGTTGATCTAGACTTAATATACTTGCCATAACTGTAAAATTACTTGGCAGCAGTATGTGCCATGATTTGTTATGTCATCATGCTCAATTCTTATCATATAAACCCTCAGTCCATTCTCTGGAAGAGTCACAAGCTACTTCTAACAATGATTTCATTCCAAAACTATAATCAATAATGAAGCATTGACTTTGTTTATCTGCAGAATTTAACAGAACCATACATTATAATAAAATTCAGAAATCTTAAGGATACATCTTTACCAAGTGTAATTAAAGTTGCACAGTTGCCATCAATGGATGACTTCCAGCAAACCATGCTGCGATGGTTCAAGAAATTACTGCATTCATTCCTCTCTGCTCAATGTTACCACTTCCCATAGCAGAACCAACAAGACAGGCACCCACTTTTTAAATACAGTAGTGCAAATTCCATCATCTTCACTGAAAGTCAGCTTCATCAGAAGTTTAAGACTGCTGGGTTTGCAGTAGTTGGAGAGGTAGAGGTTCACATTCTCACAGCCAAAATAAACCACTGACAGTAACTTTTTTTTTTTTTTTTTTTAAATGCTTCAGAAAGCCCTTCCAGTTTTCATTAGAATACACTCATTTCCTGAAATGTTATTTCTGTCAAGGTGAAGCATGATCCAAATATGAATACAAGGGTACTTGCACTTACAGACATCCTCTATCCCAAATATAGGCATGTCAAGTACTAAATATTTTCCAATATCCAAAACATACTCTTTTCTCTATTATAGGATGAGGTGATCACAAGTAACACAGACCAAATAGCAACATGTCTAGTCACAATCCCGTGAGATCACAGGAACCTTTGTAAAAGATAAGTCACCTTCCTACTTAAGCCAGTTTTCAAAACATACTTGAAAATGTCTTCGCCTGTGTTACCTGGAATAATACCACAGTAAACTGAATCTGGAAACAAAACTGGCTGAAAAAATCAATCTTTACAGGTCAATGACCATATGAATGCCAGAAGCAGTACAAAGACAGAACTGCTCATTACATCAGCTTAAAACAATCATGTTACTGCATCTTTATGATACAATTTCATAAGCAGCATAAACTGACCTAATTCTAATACAAAAAAAGTGGTTTTGGGCAATCCCCACTCAAACTGTCCTACCATCATGCTTACACTGGTATTAATGCAAATCAACTCATTTTGCTAATGTGGCTGAAAACCAACCATAAAAACAAAGTAGTCTCAGCTGGATCAGCAACCAAAACTGACTTGAGTGGCTGCAAAAGTGACACTGGCCACAGCAACAACAAAAACCCACAAGACATGAATGGGGTCACCCTTTCAGTAGTAACAGTCTTGCATTAGCTTCAGCCTGTTGTGGAACTGCATCTTGACTGCTCATGCCCAACCTACGTAGCATGCAAGAAGGGAACAAACTGAACCACCATCATTAAGTCACCATCTTTTGTTAAAGAATGTGCTAGAATAATTACTCTTTTCTACAGGGCGTAACCCAATCTTGTTATTAACTGAGACTAAGATTCATTTATTTTCAAAAGCAGAAAAGCAGATCCAACTGAAAGACTAAGAAAGTATCTCTAACTTTGCTACAATCTTAAGTACCATTCACATGTCCAAAAAATTTAATTTACAAATCATTGAAGCTTTACTATGCATAAGCCTGACTGGAAAATATTTATGTACATATATAGTTCTGAGAGTAATGAGACTAGTCACACATTCGAACCACACACTGCACAGATCTTTTGAATGACTGACAGATACCATTAAGAAAAAATTCAAACCTGCACGAAACAATATTTAGGCTTTATGAATCTGAAGTAATTGCTTTTGTCTACCCAGTCATCATCTGAGTGGAAAAAACATATACTGCAACATGAAATGCACGCCAGGTCTGTGCAAGCATAAATAGTCTCAGAATTATCAGAAAGAACTAAACATATTTTGTGTAATCTGCATAAAGCATAAATATCCCAATTCATGCTCAGATTAACCCTTTTCACTAGCTGTAAAATACAATTCCTTTCTTCACACTGTTGCCACAGTACTATTAGCTTTTTAATCAAACTTCACTAGGACACACTCAATTAGGAACCCTGCAATTTCACTGAAGAACACCACAGAATCGTGAATGCTGTTCATTGTCCCTCCCAGGCAAAAAGAATATGTACTCCAAGAACCCTGACATCTACCTCTTCCTTTCTAAAAGGAGTATCCTTTGGAATCTTCAACTATTACTCCCAAGTTAAGAACCACCTCTTATATTTCCCCCCAAAACACAAAGATAACTACTGTAGCCCAGTGTTGCACATGGAGACATCAACTCTATTTCCAGATTTTTCTTAAATGGTTCATCCAACAGTCCTGTTCAAGTACCAGAAGAATTTCATAAATGAAACTATTATGCTAACAATAACAAGCCTTGTGTTAAAATTCACAAGTCAAATCTGAATCAGTACTTCAAACATAGTAAAATAATTATGTCATGCAGCAAAAACACTGTATAAACTAATCTAAACTGATATAAAAGAATTCTAAGATAAATACTGTTCATTATGAAACAAAAAGGGGGAAAATGGATAGAAATGGACAGAAAGTAACAAACCCAGCAATGAAAACATAACGCTTGGTGCTTCACTGAAACACTTGGAAACTTCTGCTTGCAAAAATTACTTCAACTGATGATTTTACCTAGCTAGGTGTTGATCCTTTAGACATAAACACAGGTGAATATTTTTACATATATAAATAATGATAAGTTTTTTTACTAGACTAAGGCTGACTGATTATATAAAGTTCAGGAATGGGTCTTGAATAGTATGACTTCTGGAAAAGGTAGCAGTAGAGGGAATAACTTGAACATAAACTGAGAGAGTACTAACATATGAGAAAAAGGAAAAAAAAAAAGGATTGTTTATCCCTGGACTCACTCAGCGAGGTTATGACATGGACTATGTGAACAATACATCTGAAAAACTTGCCTATAGGATTTGTTTTGCTGGTATGCTTGTGCAATGCAAAACTTCCTGGTTCATTTACAAATCTGTATGCAGTCTGCATGTGAAAGACCTGAGGGATTACAAGTCTTGTATTATACTTAGGTGAGGGAATGTTTTCCCTGTAGAGTATGTTTTTTCCTCCCATTTTCACCCTGTTCAATAATTTTAATAATTTTTAAAAACTTGAGAATACTTTACCAAGAGGTTCTGACTTTTTTAAAATGAAAAACAGAGAAACAAAGACCTCAAAATAACAAAGTTAGGGCACTCACTCAATGGAGACCTATTTTCAAGACACTAGGCAGAGTCACTCAGAGAAAAGATCTAAATCAGCACTTTACATACTTCATACAGGAGTCCTAGACTAAAAAGTCAGTCTGTCTCTCTGTATTAAAACTATCCACAAGAACAAAGCAAAGGAACACCTACAGAAGAGTTTGAAAGCAAACTGTTAGAAACAGCTTTGATGCCTAAGGCATTTCTCAACCCTCTGGAAACAGACTAGGCTACACCTCTGACACTGGACAACTGATCCTGTTTTGAGTCAAAGAAACTTCTCTGACAACCAGGTCAATCTGGCTTTTATAATTTCTGTATTTTGAATACTGAAAGCTAACTGTAGGCTCTGATCTATCTTTGAATACAGAAGCTGCAAACTAAGAAGGCCATGCATAAACACAGACTGCCCACATATGCAAAGTTGCAAATGCATAGTTGTGGACTGCAGAATATTAAACATCAACAGAGGTAGCTCATGTTGTAACATATACTCATACATACTGTATTTTTTTCTGTGCACTTAGATGCATGAGTGCTCTTCCTACATCAAAGGCAGAGATCATCAGGCTCTACAAAAAATCCAGTTAGACTTTCTAAAAAAGAGGTGGCAAGCACTGTATGGAAAAAAAGTAACATTGATAAGGTCGCAGTCTTTGAGAAAGATGTTTAAAGAAACACGTATAAACTAGTTTAGCTTTCCTAGCACTTGAAGCTCTGTCAGCCGTGCCCCCGAGCGTCCTTTCTGCCACCCGGCCCGCACACGGCGCTGGCCCCGCAGCTGGCGGCGCAGCACGGCCGGGGCCTAACCGGGTCAGCCCCCGGCCGGCCCGCCGGGCACCGGGCCACCGGCCCCTCGCCCAGCCCGGCCCCCGAGGAAGGGCCTCGCCGGGGGGGGCGCTCGGAGGCCAGCGAACGGCTCCTCCCGCCGCCGGGCGAGCGCGGCAGCAGCACCGGCAGGGCCGCCGCCGGCGGGACAGCGGCCGCGGCGGGGGGGGGGAGGAGGAGGAGGCCGGGCCGCGGCGGGGCACGGCGCGACGAGCGACCGGGGAAGGTCACGCAGCGCCGGCCCGGCCCGGCCGCCCCCGCGCCGTCCCGCACGGCGCTTGGCCCCGGCGCCAGGCCCGCGCTCCGGCCCGGCCCGGCCCGGCGCCGCCGCCAGCCCGCCCCGGCCTCGCCCCGCCGGCGCGGCCCGCCTTACCTGAGCGCCGCCCGGGCAGAGAGGCCGAACGGCCGCGCTGCCCCCACGGCAACGGCAGCGGCGGCCCTGCCGCGGCCCGGCCTCGCCCCGGCCGCCGGCGAGGCGGAAAGGAGCCAGCGGCGGGCGGCGGCGGCGGCCCGCAGGAGCCGCAGGGGCCCCGGGGCAGCCATGGCGGCGGGGGGAGGGGCGCGGCGGTGCCCTCGCGCCGCGCGCTGCAGCGGGGGGCGGGGGCAAAGTCCCACCGCTTACTCCTCCGGCGCAAGCTGCGGCGATTCTCGGAGCCGCTACGCCGTCTACGCAGCGCAGTCCCCGCCCCTTCTGGCGGCGGTGCGAGGTGACGGGTCGGCGAGGCGCGCGGGTTCGGCCGCGGCGTGTCCGCGCGAAGGGGAGGGCGGCGGTTACGCAAAGTGCGCAGCGCTGTGCTGCGGGCAGGGACGCGGCGTTACGGAAGGTGCGTAGGGCGGCGCGGCCCTGAGGGGCCATGCTGCTGCCCCGGATCCGCTGTCCGTCCCCGCCGCCTCCCTCTGAGCCTCCCTGTTGCTCCCCCAGATCACAACGTAGCCCGGTTAAAGCTCCGTGATCCCCAAACTGAGGCCCTAGCCCCTTTCTCCGGGCTGAGGCGGTCCGTGGGGCCCAGAGGGCCTTGCAGCCCTCCCCGCTGGGCCCCTAAGGGATGTCGTGGTGGCGGCCGTGCCCGACGCAGGGGCCAAGCGGCCTGCGCACCCTCGGGGCACACTGGCCCTTCACGGGCAGGGGCCCCAAAAACGCCACAGAGTGCCTGCAGGGAGTCCTCACCCAGCCCGAAGGACGCTTCTCTGCAGCCTGGCCCGTGAAGCTCTGGGGTTGTTGGCTCCGGGCAGGTAACGTTAGCGCAGGTGTGTGTGCTGCGCGCCCGTGGGCTGTCCGGGCAGGGCACCGAGACGTGCCCCCATCCTTGTTACCATTTCTTCTGGCAGAAAGCCAGCCTGTAAGACCCAGGCATCAGCCAAGGGACAGCAGTGCCACTGGAGGTTTTAACAAGAGGTGAGCATAAGTGAATAATATCAGGAAATTTTGAGATTTCCTGAGCCATCACAGATGGTACACGTAAACTTAATTTGGCTCTGCAATGTATGCTTAGCTATACAGGTTTTGATTACATGGTTACATAGATCCCCTACACCCATCCCGCTTAGACCGGAGAGTGATGTGTGAATGAGGAAGAAATGCAGGATTTACTTTTAAATAATTTATTCAAATAGGAGTGAAAATAAATGGGGAGCAAGGAGGAAATTGTTTACCCCTGATCTTGATGAGGTAGACAAGATTGCTCCTCATGCCTTATGATTTCAGGAGTGTATTTTTGTTGCTGCAGAGTAAGGTCAAGGAGGGAGATAGCTCGCTTACACTGGTGTATTTTCTTTAAGCACGGGAGAAGGTTGTGGTGGGAATGTCAAGAGCCTCCAGAGTGTTCGTCTGTAAACCAAGTGACCTACATGTGCCAGCATTCTCTGCTTTATGTTCATAGCTCCTACCCTCTAACTAGGTAAGTTAGATTCTGTATCACTGGACAAAATCCCTTTACCTATTACAAAGAGGGCCAACGTAAGATTTTGCATAATCTGAATCTTCTGTTTTAAACATTATTTCAATTGTTGCTATGTCAAAGTAGCTTTTATAACACTTGCTCTGTATATATCCCTCACCTGAAATTTGTTTCTCATCATCCTTTACAATCCAATATTCTTTCCATACAGGCAGATTTATTGGTCTCCCTGTCTAGACTTAGCACAGAGTTTTAAATTTATTAAAATTATCTGGATACAAAGTATCTCTAAATTTCAAATTGCTTGAGACTGACCATTTTTTTCTGGGCGTTTCTTTAAAAACTTTATTTATCACAGAGGCTTCAGTAACTGAAATCAGCAGGGTTGCCACTGTGTAGTACAGGCAGAATCTCCACCTGTTTTATTTTGATTACTAGCAAAATAATTTCGTTTGTTCCAATATACTGTTTATAGAGTTGCATGTGTTAAATGTAACTAAAATCAATGCACTAAATGTGTTTATTCAATCATAAGTTAATAAGAATGAAGTTAACATACTCACTTGAATATATCATAGAGCAGTCACTGAAATAAATAGTCTGAGGGCTGGATGCTTAGCTAGTATACAGGCACACCTCAGAGATATTGCGGGTTCGGTTCCAGACCACCGCAATAAAGCAAATATCGCAATAAAGCGAGTCACACAAATTTTTTGGTTTCCCAGTGCATATAAAAGTTATGCTTACACTATACTGTAGTCTATTAAGTGTGCAATAGAATTATATCTAAAAAAACAATGTACATACCTTAATTAAGAAATATTTTATTGCTAAAAAATGCTAACCATCATCTGAGCCTTCAGTGAGTCGTAATCTTTTTGCTGGTGGAGGGTCTTGCCTTGATGTTGATGGCTGCTAACTGATCAGGGTGGTGGTTGCTGAAGGTTGGGGTGCTTGTGGCAATTTCTTAAAATAAGACAGCAATGAAGTTTGCCGCATTGATTGACTCTGCCTTTCATGAAGGATTTCTCTGTAGCACGTGATGCTGTTTGATAGCATTTTACCCACAATAGAACTTCTTTCAAAATTGGAGTCAATCCTCTCAAACCCTGCCGCTGTTTTATCAGCTAAGTTTATGTGATATTCTAAATCCTTTGTTGTCATTTCAACAATGTTCACAGCATCTTCACCAGGAGTAGATTCCATCTCAGGAAACCACTTTCTTTGCTCATCCATAAGAAGCAGCTCCTCATCTGTTAAAGTTTTATCATGAGATTGCAGCAATTCAGTCACATCTTCAGATTCCACTTCTAATTCTGGTTCTCTGCTGTCAGTTCTAGTTCTCTGCTGTCAGCCTGTCCTTTGAAGCTTTGAAGCCAGGCATTGACTTCTCTCTAGCTATGAAAGTCCTAGATGGCCTCTTCTTCCAATATAAGGCTGTTTCATCTACATTGAAAATCTGTCGTTTAGTGTAGCCGCCTTCCTCAATTCTCTTAGCTAGATCTTCTGGATAACTTGCTGCAGCTTCTACATCAGCACTTGCTGCTTCACCTTGCACTTTTATGTTATGGAGACAGCTTCTTTCCTGAAACCTCATGAACCAACCTTTGCTAGCTTCAAACTTTTCTTCCGCAGCTTCCTCACCTCTCTCAGCCTTCACAGAATTAAAGAGAGTTAGGGCCTTGCTCTGGATGAGTCTTTGGCTTAAGGGAATGTTGTGGCTGGTTTGATCTTCTATCCAGACCACTAAAAATTTCTCCATATCAGCAATAAGGCTGCTTTGCTTTCTTATTATTCATGTGTTCACTGGAGCAGCACTTTTAATTTCCTTCAAGGACTTTTCCTTTGCATTCACAATTTGGCTAGCTGTTTGGCGCAAGAGGCCTCGCTTTCGGCCTGTCTCAGCTTTCAACATGCCTTCCTCACTAAGTTTCATCATTTCTAGCTTTTGATGTAAAGTGAGAGATGTGTGACTCTTCCTTTCACTTGAACACTTAGAGGTCATTGTAGGGTTATTAATTGCCCTAATTTCAATATTGTTGTGTCTCAGGGAATAGGGAGGCCTGAGGAGAGGGAGAGAGACAGGGGAACGGCTGGTCGGTGGAGCAGTCAGAACACACACGTTTATTGGTTAAGTTCACCGTCTTCTATGGGCACGGTTCATGGCGCCCCAAAACAATTACAATAGTAACATCAAAGATCACTTATCACAGATCATCATAACAGATATAATAATAATGAAAAAGTTTGAAATATTGCGAGAATTACCAAAATGTGACACAGAGACACAAAGTGAGCACATGCTGTTGGAAAAATGGCGCCAATAGACTTGCTTGATGCAGGGTTGCCACAAACCTTCTATTTGTAAAAAACACAGTATCTGCGAAGCGCAATAAAGCGAAGCGCAATAAAACAAGGTATGCCTGTATTGGTATCTCCTCATCCACACAGAGCTCTGTTTCATTAGGTTTCACTTTGCAACACCAGAGAATGTGGCCATGTAGTATGTGTTTATTTGAGCATTATCACTGCAGTATAGGATCACATATACATACTTGTATGGTAGTATATAACTAGCTACATACAGGTTTATCTGGGTTTCTAAATTGTAAAGCCAAAAGAGTGCATCAGATAATCTAGTCTGACTTTAACCAGAAAGATGCTTGTCATAAATTAATGATTAATGTAGGAAATATATCTGAAAGGGACCATCTGAACCTCTGCTGCCATATGCAATTCAAGTAACTAAATGTGGAAGTATTTATCTGTTTCATAAGGTTTTCTCTCCTGTACTAATCCCACTGAAACGCAATCCTAAAACTTCACACCTTGGAAGGGCAGAGAGCCTATTTATTTACTAATTTCTAATTAATTTATTTATTAATTTAATTTTTAAGTATAGACTGATTTTTACTGATTTGTCCTTGACTAATGCTGTCCATGAGTGTAAATAGTTTTTGTCCTTTTCTGATGT